>NW_019154098.1:39324002-39514513 GCF_002288905.1 Enhydra lutris kenyoni | reverse complement strand
CACCCCCCCTCCCTTCCTCCGTCCCCCCCCCCCCCCCCCCCCGGGGCCTTGCTCCTACTCCTCTCTCAACAAGCACTTGTCAGGTGAGTGAGAATGGGAGTGAGTGGGAATGGGCGTGACCAGCAGCCTGACAGAAGCGCTACTGCTATTCAGGGAGGCAAGCATCTGTTTTATCATTCTATTACATTTTTTTAAAATGCAGATAGGCATCTCGCAGAGAGAAGCGCTTGGCAGGATGCAGGCAAGTTGGAGCCATAGCTTTCAGGCCTGGATTCCAGGGAAGGAAAGAACTGACCCCAGAAAGCCGGTGCAGTCCTGGGGCACCTTGAGTATGCTGACGATGGCGGGTTGAAAAGGACAAAATCCTTCTTGAGTATTGCTTGGCGGTTAAGAGTGTGGGCTACAGAGCAGACAAGATGGGGTCAGATCCTGGCTCCTCCGCTTCCTAAGTATGAGATCCTGGGCTAATTATTTGGTCTTTCGAGGCTTACTGTCCTCATCTGTAAAATGGCAGTAGTAATAGTGTCTAGAATAAATAAGCCAACACTTGGAAAGTGTTCAGAACAAGGCCCAGTACATATTAGGTGCTCAATAAAGAGTAGCTATAAATTATTATTATATTCTTTTGAGTTTCACCACATCCCTGGGAGGTATTATTATCACCATTTCTCAGAAGAAGAGACTGAGGGTCAAAGAGGTCAAGGAGAGGCTCAAAGATCACGTGGACAAAAGGTGGCAGAGACTGGACTTACACTGAGGTCATAGGACTATATGTCGCTTCACTAAGCATTTCGGAGCCCCCTTTGATTCTCTGCATGTTATAGATATTCACATACTTTCCTTCTCCAAGCGTGCTTTGATCCCAGGCAGATGGCACCAAATATTTGTTGTACAATTCCACGGCCATGACTGAATTTAGCCAGAGCAAGGGAGGCTGATTAGTGACAAGTCTGCAACCCTGAGCAATGGAAATCACTCCAAGGTTGCACACTGGAATCCTGCTGGAGTGGAATGTTTCTTAAAATTGTCCTGGCTCAAGTTCAACAGTAAGAGACACTTGTTTGCCCAACTTGTGGGCTTTGAAGGCAAGTTGACAGTACTGAAGTGCAGTTGACAAGGTCCAGACTGTCACTTTGTGGTTCAAGGGATGACATTTTATGATCTGCCCACAAAACCTCATCCAGTGCTGTTGAAAGTCTGTCATGAGGGGCCAGAAGGATGATTGTGTGCTCTTCTCCCAGGCTCAGGAGACGGGGATGCTGTTAATCAGAACCAGTCTGTGAAAGGAACACACACAGAGGAGAGTCTGTTTTCTGGAAATACCTCTTATCAGTCCCCATGTGGAAAAGCTATGGGGACTCTTCCCAGCAAATATTCCCAAGCATCTACAGAGCTCATGTGGTAATGCCACCTGTATTGCAAATTTTCCAAGATGTCCACCATGAGATGGTGGAAGAGCCATCAGTATCGTCCCAGGTCTGACCCTAATGAGCCATCTCTGAGCCTCAGTTTCCCCTTGCGTACACTGAGTGACTTGACTTTATTTAGACCCCTCCAGCTCTAACAGTTTATTAGTCTGTGAGTCTGTGAGCCAAAGTTCAAAAGTGGCCATGCTTCCTCATAAAATAGTGAATAATCGGGTCTAGAATCTGTGACTAGAATCTGACTCTAGAGCCACACCTGCTCTAGAGCACTTTGACTTTGTGGTTTTTATCCACTTCCTTGAACTGACTGCTCTGGTTCAAGTCCTTCCACCTAGAACCTTGCTCTGCCACCCAGAATTCCATTTAATTCCATAAATATTGACTGAAGACATAACTCTCTTCCCAGCTGCATGGTTGGAAGGATGAATGAGACTAGTTTCACACTTTGGGGAATTCACAGTGAGATAGTGAGGTCAAGACTTGCCAGAACGGGGTGCCTGGGTGGCTCAGTGGGTTAAAGCTTCTGCCTTCGGCTCAGGTCATGATCCCAGGGTCCTGGGATGGAGCCCCACATCGGGCTCTCTGCTCACCAGGGAGCCTGCTTCCTCCTCTCTCTCTGCCTGCCTCTCTGCCTACTTGTGATCTCTATCTGTCAAATAAATAAATAAAATCTTAAAAAACAAAACAAAACTTGCCAGAATGTCTTTCCTCCAGTGATCTCTCTAGTACTTAAAACTAACGGTTCTCCAAGTGTGGTTCCTGAACCAGCGGCATCAACTTCACCTGGGAACTTGCTAGAAATGCAGATTTTTCTGGTGCCACCTTAGATCTACAAGGTCAGAAACTCTGGAAGTGTGGCCCACGATCTCAGTTTTTAATGCTTCTCTGGGGGCTTGGGAGGCATCTGCAGTTTGAGAACCACTGAACTGGTCCTCTCAGGGACAAGCTGCAAGACTGTGGTTCTGAGCCCTTAAGGGACCTGAGAAATTGTCTTGAAGAAAACTCACTCACTTGGGCTGCCAAGACTCACTTTCCACTCACAGTCACGGCTCCTGTGGAGCTCCAACACCATTTCGAACCTTTGTGGTGTTTCAGTCAATGCCCAGGCGTTGTGAAAATGATACACTTGTTTTGACGGAAACTAACCCAGTTTAGCACACCATTCCCCGTGGAACCTCCAGGCTTCCCTTTAAATCGACTGTGATGTTTGATGGGATGTTGATATGGTGACTAAGACCCACAGCAAGAATCCCAACCCCAGACGACCTCCTGCTTCCAAACTTCTCCAGAGGAAGCATTCTTAGGGGGCCAATCGGCTGTCTCCTCTCCTCCTTCCAAGCAGCCTTTCCTTCATATCTCCCACCGTGGCAGGGTCTGAGCCTGGTTTCTGTTCCCCTCTGCAGGCAGAGAACACTGGGCCACATTCTCCTTGCAGTAAGTTCATACATCAATGGTAGAGGGCCCGTGGCTCCTGGACAGGGGCCAGCCTGGCTCCTGAGACCTGCGGGTCTGTTGTCCCTGGCTCTGACCAAGGGCTGTATGCTAGACCATGGGCACTTTTGTGAAAATAAAAAGAGGCACCCCTTCTAAGTACTTCTCAGGATGGATGCAGCCTTGGGGGCCCAGGGCTGGGCTGGATTTCAGCCATTTGCCTCATAAGGCAGGTGTCTATGGGCAACACGGACTACGCAGCCAGGAGTAGCAGCCTTCTCCCCTGGAGAGAAGTTGGGGGCATTGTGGGCAGACAAGAGGGTTCCCACACCTGGGGCCCAAGGCCACCCTCTTCCCCTTGAATTCTCACTGCCGCCTAATGTGGTGGGTGTTGGTGTGTCTCCATATAGGCTTTTTTCTACATTAGAAGAGATTTTCCAATTCTTGGTACCTCTATTTTCTCACGTATCCAATGGGTATGACACTGTACTTTCCTCTTAAGAGCTTATTCTGAAACTCATATGAGACCATAGTGATGAATGCGCTCTGGAGAAAGGATCTTGAAAACATCCCACAAATGGCAGGTTTTATATTGATCTTTCTCCCAGAGTCCTCAAAGTTGGCATCTGGGGGCTCTGGTTTGAGAAACTCACTTTGAATTCACATAGCTCCAGTGTTAGACGTGGGTACAGCACAAGCTCGGTCTCCTTGCCAGGATGCTGCTGTTCAGGGATGCTTCCTCATCCCCAAATCGGAAGACTTATGAGGCCATAAGTGGACGAGGTGTGTGACTCGCTGGGGGCAAGTCACAGCCTGGCAAGCTGGCCTGGACAGGATGACTTCATGGCGTTTCCCACTTTTCATTTTGATGACTGGGCTCACTGTTTCATATTTGGCTTTCTCTCTCTTTCTCGCAGCTGTGGTGACTGGGATTTAGGACAAGCATTTGGGATCCCTCCTCTAATCCCTGTCAAATCTGGATTTAGCTATAGAGTCGGGGAAGGGGAGGAGGGACACCCTGCTGGCTGGAGGCAGTAGCTCAGAACATCTGAGAAATTCTAGCAGGGAAGCCCAGCCTCCACCCTCTGAGGCCAGAGGCCTCTCATCTCATCCCATATCAGCCTCTTCCCAGAATGTGATGAGTTTCAGCCACAGACTCAAACCTCTTCTAGCCTTCTTGCTTGGGGGCTGAAGGAATAAGTATGGCGGGGGTGGGGGAGAGACTTGACATTGGCCTTTTTCCCATTTAATGGTGTCTTTGGTTGAAATGTTTTTGGGGGGCACCTGGGTGGCTCAGTGGATTAAAGCCTCTGACTTCGGCTCAGGTCATGATCCCAGGGTCCTGGGATCGAGCCCCGCATTGGGCTCTCTGCTCAGTAGAGAGCCTGTTTTCAGTTGACTTATTATTATGCGAGCTCCCTACAGCTCAATTCAGTGACATAATGTGACACTAACGTATTCTCAGGCCCTTCATGGCTGGCTTCAGGTTACCCTCCAGCTCCATTCCTCTCTGCACCTCCTAGTAGTTTCCATTTCCACCATATTCCTGCCATCTTGGGATTCTGTCCATGTGCCTCTCTCCATGTGTTCCTTCTCTCAATCCAAACATTGCATAAACCTAGTTCATTTCCTATCCCCTTGATCCCAGCCCACTAACATCCCGGTTCCCGGAACATCTAGTATAAGCACCACACTGCTTCACGTAATTATTCTTTCATTTGTTCCATTAGTTGAGTTCCCAAGGTGGATTGTAAGCTCCTTGACATTGGCCATTGGCTTGTGGTGTATTCCCTGCAGTGTCCAGCCAAGCTTATGGGGCGTGCAGTCAATCATCAAATCATCTTGACCCTGTTCAGGTATTTGTCCCACCTAAAAACTGTATGGACGACTTTCTAGGAACTGAAGTGTTTGTTTATCCTGCACAAATAAATAGTTTCTCCTTGTAGCCAATACTCATGATCGCACAGTCATGCATATATACCTTTCCAGCTTTCCCGAGGGGGGAAGAAAACCCAAGGAAAATCAGAGTTCTGCAAGGTGATTCCGGACCCCTGGGCTTTCCAGTAACAGCTAGCCTTCACTGGCCCTCAGTGCTTCTCTAATGAGTTTGACCTCTCCTCTTTCCCCAGAGAGCTCCTGTGAGAATAAGCGGGCAGACTTGGTCTTCATTATTGACAGCTCCCGCAGCGTCAACACCCATGACTATGCCAAGGTCAAGGAGTTCATTGTGGACATCTTGCAGTTCTTGGACATTGGCCCTGATGTCACCCGGGTGGGCCTCTTGCAGTATGGCAGCACTGTCAAGAATGAGTTCTCCCTCAAGACCTTCAAGAGGAAGTCCGAAGTGGAGCGTGCCGTCAAGAGGATGAGGCACCTGTCCACTGGCACCATGACGGGGCTGGCCATCCAGTATGCCCTGAACATTGCGTTCTCGGAAGCAGAGGGGGCCCGGCCCCTGAGGGAGAATGTGCTGCGGGTCATAATGATCGTGACCGATGGGAGGCCACAGGACTCCGTGGCTGAAGTGGCTGCAAAGGCACGGGACACGGGCATCCTGATCTTTGCCATCGGTGTGGGCCAGGTGGACCTCAATACACTGAAGGCCATCGGGAGTGAGCCCCATGAGGACCACGTCTTTCTGGTGGCCAACTTCAGCCAGATAGAGTCACTGACCTCCGTGTTCCAGAACAAGCTGTGCAGTAAGTCCTGCTCCTCTGGGGCTCTTTCAGGGGAATCATTAGGATTTCTTCTTTCATCTTCTAGCATAGAGTGGGCTAACCTCGTCCCAGGTACTGCGCTGGCAAGGGTGTTGGGTAAAGGCCAGGATAGACACAGCGTGTCTTGGGGTTGCATGCTGGCTGAGGGGTCAGAGAGTAAGGCTATAACGACACAGGAAAGTACCTGCAGCTGTGACAGACGCATGGAGGAAGAATTCAGGCCAGGACGTCACCCCGGCCAGGGTGCTCAGGGAAAATTCCCTGGAGAAGGGATATTCAAACCCAAACTGCTGAGTGAAGAGGAGCAGATAGGCAAAGTTTTTCTCCAGCACATTGGACTGCTCCGGCATTCCCTAAGTTAAACTTCTTGAGTTGGAGTAGAGATAGGATTAGGAGGGCAAAAAAAAAAAACCAAAAACAAAAACAAAACAAAAAAAAACAACAAACATCTCCTTGGATGGGGTCGAATACCAAGCAGTGTTTGCCCATGGCGATGCAAGTGGTGAAGGTTTTCTCCTCGGAGAGGCCCGGTGCACGGGGAGGACGGAGCTGAGGTCCCCTCCTCCTGCAAGGGGGATGCCTCCCCATGTCCTTGAGCTGCTTCTGCTGCAAGGCTCTTCTACTCTCTCTTGCTTTCTGACCCTAGTCTCCACAAGGCTTTGCTCTCCCTTCCTTGCCGGATGGTTCTCAGGGACCCTCACCTGGAGCTTCTGACTCAGTGTTTCCCCTGCGGGCCAACTTGCCCTCTTCCTAGTTTCCTCCTTCTTCCCCTGGCTTCCTGTCCTCTCCTCCTTCAAGTGGGGGTGCCAAGGGGCCCACCCAGTCTCCTCGCTAGTCCCGGGAAACTGGAAACCTGCCTCCTGGCCTGGTAAACAGTGTCCAGTCCTGCCTCGCCCACCTCCCCTGTCCCCTCCAGCTGCCATGCTTCCTTGGTGGGCAAGCAAAAGGAAATGTCTATTTTGAGATGACTGTTGTTTCCCAGGCGTGGCTGTGGAGAATGAGTTTAAGGACTAGACTCATCTCCAGCTCCCCGGGAGCAGGACACTGACACTCTGGGGGCTCTGAGGACTCTGACCCTGTTCTCAGACTCTGACAGAGCCTAGGGACCCCCACTCCCCCCACCGAAGTCTTAGGGGGCAAAAATTGTGTTTCATTGCGTCTTAAAAAAAAAAAAAAAAAAAATCCCTGGCTGAGAACTAACCTCAAAAAGCAGAGACTCCTTTGTGTCTTGATGCCAAATCAAAAGATTTACTTAAAAAAAAAAAAAAATGCCCTGCAGGCAAAAGAACTTTTTTCTCTGCAGTGTCACTTGGAGAATTTTCAAGAGTGCCATTTGGCAGGGCACCGCTGAAGGGCCCGGCTGAGGCGAGCCTTGGCAGCTGGTCACCTGGTCAACCTCAGCCAGTAGACTGTGCTGCAAACATGTTAAGGTTTATGACTTTAAATGACTTCTGCAGAATTTATGTTCCCCTTTTCCTGGAAATATTAAAACAGAAATTGGTTCCGTAACTGTTCTGATGGGTTTATTCATTTGTCTCGGAAAATGTCAATGGAGGCATTCTTCTAGAAGCATTCTGGGTTGATCAGCAAATGGAAAGGCGGGCTGAGGCGGAGGCTGTTGACTTGTCTGAAGAAGGAGCTTCTCTGTCAGCAAAATTAAAAGGCAGTTTGGACCCTCCACCCCGGACTTTGTTGTCATCTGGAAGCTCGAAGAAAATATCGGTATTCTGTCATTTGTTGTTTTATGCGGCCTGAGAGCCAAGGTGTCCCCCCCGCCCCCCGGCATGGCCGCCCACAGACCAGCTCCGCTCCCACAGCATCCCCGGTTCTGCGGAGCCATTTTCAAAGGTCGAGGAGGCCTTGAGGCCTCGTCATCCACCGAGCAGTTACGATGGCAATAACCGACATTTGTAAAGCACTTTCCCTTCTGTTCTTGTATTTGATCCTCACGAAACTCGGGTGGTGGGGGGGAGGCAACACAATAGGATCCCTCCCTCTTTGCATCCTAGTAAACTGCTCCAGTGAATTCTCTGAGAGCTGCCAGGCGAAGGTGGGTGCTGCTTCCAAAGTTCTGGCTCATTTCACTCCTCCGCACCTCTGGGTTTGTAAATTCCTCTTTTAAGGTAAGCCATTGCCTTGGGCGCCTGGGTGGCTCAGTGGGTTAAGCGTCTGCCTTCGGCTCTGGTCATGATCTCAAGGTCTTGGGATCAAGCCCAGCATCAGGATCTCAGCTCCGCGGGGGTCTGCTTCCACCGCACCCCCCACCCCCGCCCCGCCTGCCTCCTCTCTGCCTTCTTGTGACCTCTCTGTCCCCAAAATAAATAAATAAATAAATAATAATAATAATAAATAGATGAAAATAAAGGTAAGCCATTTTCTGACACCACCCCCTCGCCCCCGCCCAAGTTCAAGCCACCCTAGGTAAACCAGCTTTGAGGTTGGCATTCGCCTCAGAATTTGACCAGGAGCCTTTGTAGGATGGGAGGCGGAGGAGCAGACTCGAATCTCAGTGTCGCCCCCCCTGCCGGCCGTAGGGTACTTTGCAAATCTGTAAAATGGGGATTTTGCCTCCAGACTAGATGTGTGAATGCGGGTTATCAACTGTAGAGCCCCATTGGGTGTGCACCGTGTTGTGTGTGATTGTAGTCAGATACTCGGAGGACCAGCAGTCTAGGCAGATGGGCTCGGTTTTGATCTGCACTCCGATTATCAGACAGCAGGAATGAGCGTCTTCCAAG
The DNA here is from genome assembly GCF_002288905.1 of Enhydra lutris kenyoni. Classification (NCBI taxonomy): domain Eukaryota; kingdom Metazoa; phylum Chordata; class Mammalia; order Carnivora; family Mustelidae; genus Enhydra; species Enhydra lutris. The sequence continues at coordinate 39,506,203 of NW_019154098.1, read as the reverse complement.
TTTCGGAGCTCTGTGAGGGTTTGGAAGTCTCATTTCTTCCTTAAACATTCGTTGAGCTACTGAGAATAACAGCTAATTTTGTCCTGGGCTAGGTACTTTCCACTTGTCCTTTCATTTAATGCTTATAACAGGCTTATGGGGCAGGTGCTGTTATTACTCCCATTTTACAGAAGCAGAAACTGAGGCTTAGGAAGGATAAGCAACTTCAAAGAGCAGGGTTGGAGATTCAGGTTGCACGCTCTCTGGCCCAAGCTCTTACCCTCCACATGCCAGGCCCGAGGGTTCCAGGCTCGTGTGAAGATGCTCTCTCTCACCGCAGAGAAACGGGATGTCAGCTCTCCAAAATGTGCTCTTCGGAAAGTCACCTGGACTGAGGGACCTCTGATCAGAGAACACTTGGGTCTCTCTAGGGGCTCCAGGAGGGCTGTAGAAAGGAGATGATAATAATAATCATTACCATTTATTGCTATTAATATTATAATATTAATGCTCTGATTTGAGCTATTAGCATACATTAGCTTATTTTATTCACATAACAAATCTGTGAAGTAAGTGCTCTTATAGCTCTTATTTTACAGAAGAGGAAATTGAGACCCAGAGAGGTTCAATGACTTGTCCAGGGTCACACAGCACTGTGGTAGACTGGAGGTGTAAGCCCAGGCATTCTGGTTCAGAGCCCACCTCTTAACCACTGTGTGCTACCCACACTTGACAGATGAGTAGGAGTTTCTTGGCCACTTGGGGAGTGTGGGGTTGCACCATGGCAAGAAGCCAGGAAAGGAATTATATTTCCGATGGATTTTCTGTGTCATTAAAACAATAACAACAGCAGCGAAGAATCAGTCCAGATTCTCTCTTAATGTTATAGCCTGCTAAGGAGATGTGACCCACAGTGTGAAAAAGGCGGACGAAGGGGTAGGCAGGGCAATGGAGGCCACGGTGCAGGTAGGGAGAGGATTTCGGAAGGAAGAAGGGCTGGGGCTCTGCACTTCCAGCAGAGCTGAAAAACGTGCTGGATCTGTGGGTTGGAGGAGATAGGCAGAGTTCCTGTGTGATGGAAGCAGGAAACTGTATTGTAAAACTAGGAAGAGTTCAGGCTCTGGAGCCAGACTGCCCTTGATTGGGAGACCTCGTTCTGGCTCTCACTGGCTATGTGGACATGAACTTGGGCACAGTGGTGGCTTTATATCCCTGAGCAGTAAATTCCTACACCAGCCACAGCAAGGGGGAGAATGCTGAGGTTGCATTCTCAGGCCACCCCTGAGAGCACCAGAGAGACTTGGAAACGAGGCATCCTGTGAATTGAGGCCCTGTCTACAAGATGACCAAAACCTACACATCCTGGGGCCTGCCATTTTTGCCACCCAGTGAGAGGGGGCACTGAATCTGGGGACTGAAAAACACAGGTCTATCCTGAGCTTCCTGGTGACTCACGGTAACCCGGGTAGGGCTGATTTTAATTAACCTCTTGCCCCCTACTCTTTCAGTCCCTGCTCTATCAGCAGGCCTTTCCTCCCCTAATAGCTCCACCCCACCCAGGTCAGGCACAGATTAAGGCTCTAGTAGTGCTCCTAAGAGACACCTTTCATGAACCAGCCTGGGAAAAGTCTACGCTTAGTATAGCACTTTGGCGCTTTGGTGTTAGGTGGGAGATAAGATTGACTTCCATAAAAGTTGACTCTATATACCCAGTAAGTGTTCTTTTCTAGACCCCTAGTCAGCCCTAGCACTCCTTTGGTCATTTATGCATTTGTTAATAAGATTCCTATTTCCTAGTGTAAAAAAAATCCAATCCTGCCAATGACCCAGTCTGCTGATTAGTGATTTCTTCCCCAGAACACAGTGCCTTGACCCAGTTACAACCCATTAGACCTTCTGGAGGCCAGTGGAGGAGGCAAGATGATCGCCTCCCCTTCAATCCCACCCCAGAGGCCAGTCCCATGGGACAGATGATGTTCTTTGGAAACACCAATCACTCATCCATAAAATTTTACAGATGGAAATTTTTTATTTTATCTTAGTAAAAATGGTTGGGATTCTTTTGCTTGAAAGGAACAGAAATTCAATTTGAACCAGCTTTGGGGGTGGGGGAGATTATATTCTATTACCTCATGGAAATCAGAAGAGTAATGAATGACGGCGCCACTTTCTCTCCATCTTCTCCCTCTGCCTCCCCTTCCTCTCTGTTCTGTCGAACCCTGTGCAGTATAAGGCAACCCCCTCCTGGATGCCCTCCCTTCTCACCTCAAATGCATGGGGACAGCTTCAACAGTCCCCATGCATTTGAGGTGAGAAGGGAGGGCAGCTTCTAGAAAAAGGTGGGGGGTTGCTACACAGACAAAAAACTAAATGTCTGTACTGTGGGTCCCTAGACACCATTCATGCCTTTATTCCACAGGGTAAAAAACAGGTCTAAAGAGCTACCCAACCTACCTGAACTCCCCTCCCTCATTCAGGCAGAGGGGAACCAGGGCACAAATATGGCTTTTCATCCTGTGCCCTTTCTATTATACCAAGTTCCAGTCTCCTGCTTCCCATTCTTTCATGGCACACGGCCAACACAAGCCTTGGGAACAAGCTGTCACTCCCAAACCCTCTGCAGTTGTTCTTGTAATTTCCCCATTTGACAGGTGAAGAAAATGGAGTTTAGGGAAATTAAGTAATTCATACGAAGTCATAGTAAGTGGTGAGGTGGAGCATTCAGGCCATCTGCTTCTGGGGCCCTCCCTCTTCACCCCTGTGCTGCTTGCTGCCAATGGATGTTTGCTCTGCGTCACATCTCCTGTCCCCTTACTTCATCTGCCAGGGTCCTGGTGAGAAGACGGGCACCAGGCTCGTCACTGGGGCTTCAACTGGTGGATAACTGCTATGTGGCTGTTTGCCCGGACTTGAGACTGCCTTCACTACGGAGGAGAGGGACACACTGAGCATTCCTCCGGAAAGACCCCAGGCCTGTGGGTCACTGGGCTCCAGCAGTCCATTGGTAGGAAGAGAGCCTTCTGGGGTGCAGAGCAAGTGCCGATTAAAAACAGAATGATGATTTTCCACTTGTAGGACTGTCAGAAACTGAACATCTTGACAATTCTGAGTGCTGAAGTTTTGGGGGGTGTGGGCATCGTTACCCTCATGCACAGCTGGCATGGGCCACCTTGCAAGGCGAGTAGGCCACATCTATTCAAACGGGGACCCGGTCCCAGCAAAACAGCTGCACCTGGGCTCAAGGAGATGCGTTTGAGAACGTTTGTCACAGCATCGTGAGTGAGTGTGAAAATTTGGGCACTGCTCAAATGATGGCTGATGGGGAGATGGTGGAATACAACGAGGAAGAATCAATCATAGGACCGATAGATCAAGTGATGGAAGGGAATAAGCTAGATCTCATGTATCTGATCAAATCTGAGATAGACAGTCAATTCCCATTATTCTCAGAATCACGTTCTCTAAAGTCATGGCGACACTGCATTTGCAAGCTCACAACCATCATCCTAAATGGTATTGTTCAGAATTTGAAGTTTTACTCCCTTTATTTATTTCCTACCTACTGATAACGAGACATCTATGTAACGTACACCATCAATTTCATCAGTAGCTCCGTTTTCCTAAGCACTGGATTAGTGGGATTGTTCTTAGCTTTTGAAAGCCTCTTTTATTTCAGCTTCATAAAAGTATATTTCTACACGCGGGCATCTTTTTTGTTTATGAGAACACTTGCGTAACTTGTACTCTGTCGATAATTATGCTTGTTAATTTTAAATACGTTCAAGTTGAATTATATTGAATAAAGTAATAAACTAAGATGTAAAAAACAGTGAGCATTTTTATGAGCTCCTGATAGACTTATGCAAGAATTGATGTATCTGAAAGCCAAAGGACTTCAGAAACTAAATGCAGATATTTTTAAATTAAGATCAGATTAAAAGATTATGGAAACATGGAACTTAGGAATGCATTCTTTACTCCACAATATTCTGTATGACACTTTTGCATATTAAGATATTTCTCTTGGGATTTATGGTCCTGAAAAACTGTTGACTCTTTGCCACGTCCTCATTTAACAATAGCTTCTCCTTCAACCCCATTGCTGCTGCTGAAAATCTATGCATTAGCCAAAGCCCCTTCCGGTATCAGTAAACTTTCTGATTCCCCAGTTAAGCATTATTCATTGAACCGTGAAATGTCTGTTCTTTTGTTGATCATTTTTGACCTGTTTTTATGTCAACCTGGCATCATTTCCCTTGAACCCTCTGTGGGCCTTTATCTGTGTACTGCTAATGGTAATTATCTAAGACTGTCTTGTCCAGCCAGAGGCTGTACATCCCCTTGAGGGTAGGGACAGCACTTTGCTTTCCTTTGGGTCCTGCTTTCTCCTTCACAGCAGGTTCTGGATACACGTGGGTGGGTGAAGGCAGAGAAGGCGTCATCATCACCTTAACTCTGTGTGTCTTCCTTTTCAGCGGTCCACATGTGCAGCATCCTGGAGCATCGCTGTGCCCATTTCTGCATCAATACCCCCGGTTCGTACGTCTGCAGGTGCAAACAAGGGTACATCCTCAACTCAGATCAGAAGACTTGCAGAAGTAAGATTGCTTTGCTAATGTTATTGTACTGTCCTCCCCCACTCTCTCAAGGGCCTCTTGAGTTCATCTGTGGCCCCTCACCCAACCAAGTCATCATCTCCCTAAGGAAAGAAAAGAGGCTTTATAACTCATGTTTTTTAGGTTGGCCTCCCCCCTCCCCACTGATCCCCACCATCACAGTGCCAGGACCAGAGCCTGGCACATAGTAGCCAAGCAGAGAGAGTTTGGAAAATCGTTGAAGACACCTTCTTAGAAATAACCTTTTTGAACTCATGAACTGGTCTCTGTTAATTCCAAGCTGTTCTTTAAGGGGACCCAACGGGGAGACTTTTTATCCACTGTCTCTATTAACTGTACCTCGAGGTACAGTTAACTGTATCTCTTCTCTGAAGCATTGACTCTGGATGAGTTATTAACACTGGCTGGGAATGATTCAAGTTCTGTTTTAGAGGTGTGCAGGGATCTAGTATCTTTGGTAAAGGACACTTTATAGGTCTTTTAAATAAAAAAAGGTCAAATAGATAAGATGCAAATAGAAATCACATTCTCTTTTTTTGGCCAAAAACGGACTGACCGTGTACTGACATTGGAGCCAGCAAGTGGCAATCCGCCTCTTAGAGAGAATTGCTTAGATGCTGAGTGTGGGCTTATGTCTGTATATTTTTAAGTTGTAAGTAAAGCCACGCGTGGTTGCCCATAGATAACCGGGCCACCAAACCAGGCTTCCTCAGGATTCAAGATTCAAGACTTGAGAGGAAGACCGGCCCCTGCAGAGGAAATAAAACTCAGCTAATCTGACACACAGTTCATGCAATGCATAATTATTACACCACATAGTAAGCAATTAAGCATTAATGGGAAGCATTTGCACAAACGGCTGTAATTAGTGTCACATTTATAGAGCCAAACCACATTTTCCTGTTTTCTCCTCACTTCATTTTCGGGGCTGAGAGTAGTTGGATAGGGGCCTTCCTGTTCCCCAAGATGAGGTAACATCTGCTCGACTCCTCCAGTTCTGTGGCCCATGGAAGCATCAAGACCTCGGACTCTGAATCTCAGGCGCTCTGTGTTCTTTGGCTCCTGTCCGACCGCAAAATCCCAGATTTTTTGAGTGCAGCCTGAATCATTCCCATCTTCTGCTTGGACCTTTGACCCTTCTTCAGTTTCCACAACAAAAATCACCCACACCAAATACTCATGGGCTTAATAGAATTCTCTGGAGAGCTGGGGCAGCTCTGGCAAGGTCATCTCACCCACTGCTCTGCAAACAACCTAAACGTCTCTTGGACATCCTTGTACCTTCTTTGCGTGCTCTGCCTGTCCCCTCTCCCAGCCTCTTCAAGAGCTCTCCCGCCCCCAAGGGGTTTCTCTGAAGAATGCTCAGCCTTTAGGCCCCCTGCTAACTCCCTTCTTGCCCTTCCCTTCTTAGCAGCACAAGAAATTCCTCCCCTTGTTTTCTGCCCCAGTCACCTGCTGCGGTCGGGGCATCTGCTGATGGCCGCTTTCCAGGGGTTGGCTTGGTCCAGTCAGAGGAATTTTGAGACTAGCAAATAAAAAAGAAAATGTTCTCCCCTCAATGTCATGAGCAAAATATTTCCTGCAGCAGGTTCTGTCAGGCCCTGCCTGGTCCCACCTCAAGCCCTCAGGCCCCCTGGGCCCTCCCCGGTGTCGGTCTGGCCTGGGCTCCCTCCCGTTCAGGGCTGCAGGTGCAGAAACTGCCCAGGGCTTCAGACAGACTGACTAGATGGAAGAACAAGGTGGTCCAGGGCAGAGGGGCTCCAGCTCCAATAACTAAGAACCACTCAGGAAACCTAGCCCCAGGTGTCACCTCCAGAGAGGCAGAGTCAGTGGGTCTGATGGGGGTGTGGGCCAGGAGTCTGCATTTCCCATGAACTTCTGACATGAATGGCCGCCACACTCAGATTCACTGGCGTCAGGCAACAAGGGAGCCGGAGGGAAGGGCTTCAAGGTAGGGGGGAAGGGAAGGAGCTGGAACCAGGACTCTGGTGTCCCTCTGACCCAGCCCCTCTGGTCACCCGGAAGTAGTTCAACCACCTGCATTAGCAGGACCAGACTTAGCTGCGCTGGGACAGTCATAGAGAGCAGTGCTCGCTCTCGCTCTCTCTCTCTCTCTCTCTCTCTGACAAAGGTGGTAACTCTTTGGTCTGAAATGGTACATGAACCAGATTTCAATTTCAATTGCAGGTCAGCCTGTCTCTTCCCGAGCTGGTTATTGAAACTCCTTGACTCAACTTCCTCACCCATAAAATGGGGAAGCTGGTGACAAATTCATATCTACCTCGTCGATAAGTCCTTGTTAGCCTGTGGTTGTAGTCTGGTGGACAGTTAAAAGTTGTGCCAAGGGACGCCTGGGTGGCTCAGAGGGTTAAAGCCTCTGCCTTCGGCTCAGGTCATGATCCCAGGGTCCTGGGATCGAGACCCACATCGGGCTCTCTCCTTAGCGGGGAGCCTGCTTCCTCCTCTCTCTCTGCCTGCCTCTCTGCCTACTTATGATCTCTCTCTGTCGAATAAATAAATAAAATCTTTAAAAAAAAAAAAAGTTGTGCCAAGCGAAGGCTGGGCCATTCTTCGACCTCTGTTCAGGAACTGCTGGCAGGGACATGTCCCTGCCAACATGGAGAGAGACTCAGTGGGCCTGGAGAGGAATGAGACACACTTCTTTCCATTTTTTGAGCATGTAAGATGGGCCAGGCAGCATGCACATGACTGGAAATAAAATAGTGAATAAAACAGCAATGTCTATGTTTCTTGGAGCTCACATTCCGGCATGGGAGTAAATCGAATAACTAATGTAATTGCAACCATGCCCTTGGCGATTGCACCAAAGTGACTGCAGCCGGTGCTCAGCTCTGCGGCATGTGCTGCACAGGTCGGGCTGAACTAGAGCCCATTCACTTATTACGTGTTCGCCATGTGTCAGGAGCCCTCCGAGTGCTTTATCCGTGCTATCTCATTTAATTTGGACAATGAGCTCTCATAGTGGATTCTATCATTCTCGTTTTACAGATAAGGAAGATAAGATACCTCCCCCCAAAAAGGTTAGACAATTTACTCAAGGTCATATGGCTAGTACTATGACCAAAGCAGAATCCAAATCTTGTTATGCAGGACTCCATATTCCTAGCCCTTAACCACCATTGGATACTGTCCCATGATCCTTGAGGGCCCCCAGATGGCAACAGGAGAACCCTGCAGCCAGAGAAATTCCTCCAGCCCCAGGAGGACAGGCAGTTTCCAAGGCTCACTGATCTCAAGGGAGGCTCAGTAGTAATTCAGCAAGACTAATATTCAAATGATTATCATTCCCCCAAGTCCACTACCAACTGCTATGACACTGTCACCCTACAGAATGATTTGAGAGGACCTCTTAGGTGATTGCTTTCAGATGTGCATGCATGCGTGCGTGCGTACACACACACACACACACACACACACCATACCCACCCTTTTGTATTCATACTTGTCTGTGTGGAGGGAGGAGGCCGACACAGCTAACTCAGAGATTCTGCAAGTGGAAATGGACTTTAGCTGTTAGACTTTTAGCTCCCTTCCTCCACATAACCCAAGAATTCTATTCCCTCCTAGTGTCCCAGATGGATGATGTTGCCTGTCCATTCACCACCTGGGACACCAGGTTGTTGCAAAACACCTCTATCCCACCTCCAGATAGAGTGGACTAAGCTGAAATCCTACTCCCTATAATTCCCACCTTTGATACAATTTTGCTAGCTAAAGCTCTATACTAGAAAGTATATTTCCTTTTCCAAATAAAAAGAGAAAACCCTTTGATTATTGAAGAGTGTTATCCCACATCCCTTATTAATTTTCTCTTTTTTGGGAGAAGCATAAACAGCTCTTTAAGTAGCTGGATTTGGGGTCTCTTCACTGTCCAGATAATCCTCTTCTGCATACTAGTTGGTCATTGTCTCAAAATGTGCCCTTCCATTCAAAGACTAGATCAAGCATATTAAATATTACCCTCAAAGTCTGCCCATATGAGCAATTTGGAATGTACTGGAAGTCAACATTGTGTATTCTTCTGTCCTCCAAAAACTCTTCCCTATCCAATACCATTAAATGAAATATATGTAGAAGCATTAGCATAGTACCTAGCCCATAGGGCTCAATAGAAGTTTATGTCCTTGGGGCACCTGGGTGGCTCAGTCGGCTAAGCATCTGCTTGTGGCTCAGGTCATGATCCTAGGGCTCCCTGCTCAGTGGGGTGCCTGCTCCTCCCTCTCCCTCTGCAGTTCCCCCTGCTTGTGCTCTCTCTCTGTCAAATAAATTAATAAAATCTTTAAAATTTTTTTTAAAAAGATGTGTATGTCCTCCCCTCTCCCATTTTTCACATTTAAAAAAAAAAGGGAAAACCCCCATGAAGTATGCCTGTCTTCACATTTCTGTTTTCCCCTACCATCCCCCTCCCTTGAATTCCTTTCCCACTAATAAGAAAGAAATTTATCTTCTCTCTTTTCTTTATTTACGTTTTTAAATAAGGAATTTTCCCTCCCTTCTTGAATATTTAACCTATCTGGAAAAATATTGAAAACACAACATTTAGAAAATTTCACTTGGCAAAAAAATGTAAACTTTCTTATCCAGCTTTCTCATTTTTTCTCTTTCTCAAGAACCATACCAAATGCATTTTATTGCTTTCATTCGTCAGATATGTTCCTGACATTATTTTTTCCAAGCTACGCAGATGATTTAGTAGCTTTTATTTTACAGTTTAATCAAGGGGCATGGTCCATAAAAAATAGTCATATTGTTAGAGAAAAGAAAATCATAACCAACATCCCTCATGAACTTAGATGAAGCGATTCTTAAAAACTCAGCAAATAGAATCCATATTTATATCCTCTAATCAAGACCAAATGAGTTTTATTGCAGGGATGCAAGTTTGCTTTAACATAATTCACCACATTAACAGATTAAAAAGTGAAAAAATATATAATCATTTCAGTAGATGCAGAAAAGGTATTGAACAATACCCAGCATGCATTCATGATAAAAACTCTCAGCAAACTAGCAATAAAAGGAAATTTCTCAACCTGATAAAAGGTATCTATGGAAAAACCTATAGTTAATATGATACTCAAGAGTGAAAGATAAATGTTTTCCTCCTAAGAGAAGGCACAAGACAGTATGTTCATTCTTACCATTTTTCAGCATTGTACTGGAGGTTCTAACTGATAAAAAAATAAAAAGAAATTAAAAAGTCATATAGGTCAGAAAGAAAAAAGTAAAATTGTCTTTATTCACAGACTATGTGATTGCTTCTGTAGAGAGTGGGTGGAATCTTAAAAAATAGCTACTAAAATTAATAAATGAACAAGGTTGTAGGATACAAAGTCAATATACGAAATTATTTGATTGTATTTTTACATACTGGCAACAAAAATCAGAAATTGAAATACCAGAGGCGCCTGGGTGGCTCAGTTGGTTAAGCATCTGACTCTTGATCTCAGCTCAGATCTTGATCTCTGGGTTGTGAGTCAGTGCCCCGCATTGGACTCCATGCTGGGTAAAGAGGCTACTTTTAAAAGAAGAAAAGAAAAGAAAAAGAAATTGAAATACCATTTATAATAGCATGGGAAAGATGTAATTTAGGGATAAAGTTGACAAAAGCGTACATGATCTGTACACTGAAAAGTATAACAGACTTCTGCAATAAATTAAAAAGACCTAAATAAATATCAAGGAATGAAAGCCTTAATATGGCTAAGATGTCAATTCTTTCCAAATTGATCTATAGATTCAAAGCAATCCTTATCAAAATCCCAGCAGATGTTTTTAGATAGAAACTGACAATCTGATTCTAAAATATATATGTGAAAATGCAAAAAGACCCCAAAACCATAATAGTCAAATACAGTCGACTCTCATTATTCATGATGGTTGGAAGCCTCTGTGAACACAGAACTAGCAATTACTAGATCAATGCTCCTGGAAGAAATACAGAATTACATTCTTGTGAGCTTCTGGCCACATCATCAATGAGTACATAGCCTTGTTTTATGTGTGTTTCTAGGTAAAGACACCTTATTGAGTATATACTGTTGATTGGTTAATATTGAACTCCCAGCTGACAGCACTATTGCTCAGGCCTGAATGAAGATCACCGAATATACACCTGTTCTTCGTGAGGCACGTCACAGCCTTCTTGCATTTAGGAACACTGGACAGCATTTCACGCTGCTCTTGAGAGCCATTTTTTTTTTTTTTTAAGATTTTATTTATTTATTTGTTTGTCAGAGAGAGAGAGAGAGAGAGAGCACAAGCAGGCCGAGGGGCAGGCAGAGAGAGAGAGAGGGAAGCAGGCTCCCCGCTGAGCAAGGAGCCAGATACGGGACTTGATTCCAGAACCCTGGGATCATGACCTGAGCCGAAGGCAGCGGCTTAACCAACTGAGCCACCTAGGTGTCCCTTGAGAGCCATTTTAAACAGTGAAATCACCTAACAAAATGCATAAAAGGCAGGAAAAAGCAAAACAAAACATGGCACCAAATAGAACATAAAAAGGATGTTTGTTGGCAGTATGAGAACGAAAACAGGAAGGCGAAGCATTGCCTTTTTGGACCTTAATTGGGAATGTGTGCATCAGGTAACTCAAAATTTTCACCATTCTGTGCACATCCACGGATGGCCATGAAGATATGGCAAATACTGATTTGAGGTACAAGTAAATTTTAGAAAGTAGGTGACTTTGCAAATATGGAATCTGCAAATAATGAGATCAATGAAAACTCCAAGAAAAAATAAACAAATTGGGGGGGGGTTAGATGATCTGATTTCAGGACTAATTATAAAACAACAGCAATCAAAACAGTGTGTGTTGGTGGACATCAATGAACCAGCATATATAGTCTAGGAATAGACCCACGCACATATGTGAACTGATTTTTGAGAAAAGCACCAAAGCAATTCATGAGGAAGGAATAATGTCATTAACAAACGGTGCTACAGCAATTGGATTGCCATGTGCACAAAATGGATCTTGACCCTCACTTCACACCATACACAAAAATGAATTCAAAGCTAATTTTAAATCTAAATGTAAGAGTGGAAACAAACATCTACGTGAAAATATAGGAAAAATTTTTTGATGACCCTGGATTTGGCAAGGATTTTTAAAAATAGGATACAGAACACCAAAGAGAAATCTCAACTAACAGAACTTTTTTTTTTTTTTAAAGATTTTATTTATTTATTTGAAACAGAGAGAGAGAGATCACAAGTAGGCAGAGAGGCAGGCATAGAGAGAGAGGAGAAAGCAGGCTCCCCGCTAAGCAGAGAGCCCGATGTGGGCCTCGATCCCAGGACCCTGAGATCATGACCTGAGCCGAAGGCAGAGGCTTAACCCACTGAGCCACCCAGGCGCCCTCAACTAACAGAACTTTATCAAAATTAAAACATTTGGGGGCGCCAGGGTGGTTCAGTTGGTTGAGTGTCTGAATCTTGATTCCTGTTCCAGTCCTGATCTCAGGGGTCGGGGGATTGAACCCCCCACATGGGCTGCATGCTTAGTGTATAGTCTGCTTGTCCCTCTCCCTCCCCTTTTGACTCTCCTCTGCTCATGTTCTCGCTCTCTCTAAAATAAATAAAATCTTTAAAAAAAATCAAAACATTTTCACTTCAAAATACACTACTACCAAAATGAAAAGGTGAGCCATAGACTAGGATAAAATATTTGCAAAACACACACCCAGCAAAGGACCTTGGAATATATAAAGAATTCTTAGAACTCAATAATGGGAAAATAAACAACCCAGTGAAAATGGGCCAAAGATCTGAACAGATATAAACCAGAGAAGACAAATGGATGGCACAGAAGCCTGTGAAGAGATGTTCAGTTATTAATTACTAGAGAGATAAAAATTAAAACCACAGTGAGATTCTTACCATACCTCTACTGGATTGGATAAAATTTAAAACATTGACCATAATACATGGTGGCAAAGTTGGCAACAGGAACTATCATTGTTCCTTGCAAGAATGTAAAAAATGGTTCACCCTCTTTGGAAAACAGATTAGCAGTTTTCTACAAAGTTAAATATATACCTACCGTATGACCTAGCCATTCAAACTTTAGGTATTTACCCCAAAGAAAGTAATGTTTATGTCCAAAGATTTTTTAAAAAATATTTTATTTATTTACTTATTTGAGAGAGAGAGAGTGTTCGAGTAGGAGGAGGAGGGAGAGAGAGAGGGAGAGAGACTCTCAGGCAGAGTCCATGCTGAGCATGGAGCTGAGGTGGCGCTTGATCTTACAGCCCTGGGATCATGACCTGAGCCTAATCTAAGAGTCTGATGCTTAACCGACTGAGCCCTGAGTCGCCCACGTGCTCCTATGTCCAAACAAAGATTTGAACATGAATGTTCACAGCAGCTTTACTTGTAAGAGTCCCAAACTGGAAACAACCCAAATGTCCATCAATAGGTAAATGGATAACAAATCGTGATATTTGCATACCATGTAATACTACAAGACAATGAAGAGAATGAACTTTTTTTTTTTTTTGAGAATGAACTATTGACACAAACAGCAAGCTAGATGAATTTCAAAATAACCATGTTGGATGAAATAAGGCAAACAAAACAGTGTACATGGTGTATGATTCCATTTATAGAAAATTTTAGAAAATGACAACTAATCTATGTGACAGCAGATGCGTGGTTGCCTGAGGATGAGGCAGGCGGTGGCGGGGAAGCGGGCACTGGGATTACCGAGGGGTATGAGGAAATGTTGAGGGCTTGGGGGTGATGGATATGTTCATTATCTTGATTGTGCTGATCATGTTGACATGACAGATTTATCAAAGTGCGTACTTTGAACATGTGCAGCTTATTGTGTGCCGTTTATAGCTCAATAAGGCTCATAGAGAGAAAGTCAGAACAAGGAGGTTTTGGAAGGTAAGTGATGCTGAGACAGAGGCTGCAAGACAAGAGATTGGAGAAAGATCGTGGAACAATGAGGGAAGGTGTTGTGGAGCAGGGTTTTTTCCAACAAGTCGAAGAGAAAGGCAGGGCTTGCTGTCTTTGAGGGTGCTAACTAGACCAGCCTGCTTGTCTGGAACAGTTTGGGACATTAGTGGTGGCTGAGGGAAGGAATGCAAGCTGGAACAAATTATGGAGCAATGGTTTCTCAAGCTGAGTCCCAGCAGTGGACTTCGGTGGGTAGAGGGAGCTGGTCATGGGGTGTCAATGGTAAAACCACATTTTAGTAAATTGATTTTAGCAGTAATGTATACATGGGATTTAAACTGGTAGAAAGTGGGTGGAGAACTACCATCCACCCGTTCACTCATTCATCCAACACTTACTGGTTCCCTCTAGGCACTCTTCCTGAGCAGTAGGAGAAAAATGAGTGTTTCTCTTTTATGTTGACCACCCAAGAAACATTCAGATCTTGGTTTCCTTTATGCTCCACACCTATGGAGTGGAAGATGAAAGAGGCAATCAGTTTACAATTCCCATCAGCTCAGTCCAGTTCAGTGACAGAATCTATTAGGAGACCACCGCAATAAGCCTCACCCCAGGGAGGAGCTTATGACAGAAGCTGGGGGATGGGGGTCAGGGGATGGTAGCAGAATTTAAAATGACAGCTAGCTTCAGAAAGGAAACCTGGTTTTGAGGCAAAACTAGCGAGTCTGGGAAGCAGCCCACCCAAGTGGTTGGATGCAGCTGGAGATGAGGCATTAGAGTTCAAGGATAATCCCAGGCTGGATATGCCTGGTGGTAGTAATTGACCCTGAAAACGGATCATATCTTGGAGGGAGAGAGGGAGCGTGGAAAGAGAAGGTCAGGGTCGGAGTTTCGGGGCTGCCCATGGTGAGAGCAAGGAGAGGGTGGAAGGGCGAGCAGGCTGCCCCCACAGCTCGCCTGCCGCTTGTCGAGGAACCGCACGGCCCCAGGTGCTGCGAGAACCGCCCTGAGCGAAGCAGAGGCTGCTGAGCTGTGTGACGTGGTCACGGGGCCTCCTCTCCACCCTGGGCGTCCAGGTCCGGGGACCTGGATATGGTAACGTGCAGCCTGCTCGCCCTCTGGTTGGGCCAGGCTGCAGGATTTTTTTTTTTTTTTTTTTTAAAGAAGAAAAGAAAAGAAAGGAATCCGGGCTGGGTGGCGTTCTCACGGGAGAAAAGTCCTACCCATGTGCGAGTGGAGACGAGCGCTGTAAAAGAATCAGCACCGGCCAGTGGAAAGTGAGTTTGAGGCTCGTGCAGCTCCTTCTCTGCGTTCCTGGTTTCACAAGCGCCCAGATAAGTGGTTCTCAAAGTGGCCCCCCAGACAAGCAGCCTCAGCTGAGCAGGGGAACTGGCTGGAAAGGCAACCCCCCCCCCGACCCCCGGGGGGGGAGGACCGTAGAGTTCCCTAATCGGGGACTCTGCGGTGGTACCTAGGAGTGTGTGTGTGAACAATCTCTCCAGGCAATCCTGATTAAGCCCAACTCTGGAAACCACCGAGGCCTTTTAAACCGGATCTTTAAAGACTCCACTCAGTAGGGAGTTTATATTAAGAACGAGATGAAGGCCCACGTTTGGAAATTGCAAAGCGCTCTACAAGACTAGGGCGTTACTCGTGCATGCTTGTTTATTTCCATGCACCTCATTGGATCAGATTTACTTATGTGTTGAGTCTTTACAGGGAGGTGGGGGGGGGATTCTTTCCCCTTTTCTCAGAACGAAAATCTTGTGAGTGACTAGGAGAACTGACTGGCAAAGAAATCGACAGTTGGGGAGCAGCACAGCTGGGGTTTGCCCAAAGGACAGGTTTGTTTTTCTCGGTGACATTGGGTTTGTTTTGTTTCTTCCAGCGTTAGAAGCACAAGGCCGATGACTCACATTTACTGTCGAGAGTCTTTAAGTCCAAACTGCAGCTGTCAAAATAAGATTAGTGCTTTCAGGCACCATGAAAGAAGGGGGATGGTCCCCAAAACCCAGGCTCCGGTTTGTGGAGGCCTGATTCTGGGAGGGCTTTCACACTGGTGTGGGTGGAAACCCCATTATGTCCCACTTGAGTGAAGTAACAGCCCTAATAATACATTTCTCTTCACTCTTGCTGGGAGGGATAACTTGTGATTTCTACATCTCCGGCGGAGTAACAGCAGGAGCTGTTTAAAAAAGTGGAGTGTGGGCGCCTGGGTGGCTCAGTGGGTTAAGCCGCTGCCTTCGGCTCGGGTCATGATCTCAGGGTCCTGGGATTGAGTCCCGCATCGGGCTTTCTGCTCAGCAGGGAGCCTGCTTCCCTCTCTCTCTCTCTCTGTAAAAAAAAAAATAAAATAAAAAAATAAAATAAAAAAGTGGAGTGTGTCTTTAAAGGTGTTCATTTTGCTTTAACTCCAAAGGACAGATTAAACTGTCATTGGTGGGAACAGCACGCAGTGTGGCTTGTCAAAAGCTCTGAAAAGCCAGTAGTCTCCCACGGCAGCCCCTAGCCGTTGTCCCATGCTCCTCGTCCGGCGGAACCAGATGGAGGTTTTCCAAGTTCTCTGGTCGAGGCGCTGCGCCAGGGTTTCGAGATCATAAATGAAGGCAGACACTTAAATCTAGGATGCCTTCGAGCCCCGGGGCAAACACTAAGGATGGATTTGAGCACAGCTCTGGGGCTCTGAGTTATCAAATCCTCACTGATTTATTTCACCTGGGAAGACTAAGCAGCTGCAGTTAATATCCCTCCCTACAATTCACAAGGAACTAAAAGCAAGTAAATTCTGCTGTCAGCTCTGTGCTAATGATTGCCTTCTGGCAAGACATTGCTTGCATGTGGTGAGATCTTTTGTTATAAAATTCAAAATTGCCTGTTTTGCTGTATCAGATCAATTCAGCAGAGAGTTCACAAAGCAAAACTTAGTCAAGGATACGTCAATATTATTTAGAGAAATCTGAAGCTATGTCCATGCGTGGCGTTCTCACAGGCATCCGTAAATTGACACTATATTGTAATGGTGTTGTGGGCGAAACTTGTCTGGAGCCCACCTCTCCTGCATGCTAAACTGGGCCTGTGCCTCCAAGTCCTTTCTGTACCCGTCTAAGGAAGGAGGCTAGCATTTGCTGAGTATCTATATATCGGCCAGAGGCTTTACTCGTCTCGTTATCTCAGCCCGGCAATATTTTCTCCACTTAATTATTTAACTTCTAGGAAAATCGGGTCTTCTAGAAATCACTCATGTGAGGTTACACAAGCCAGCTAGCCGGAGGCAGGTCTGGCTCCGAAGACGATCTTCTTTTCACTCTGTCTAACCCCCCTTCCCCTGCCCTGCATCGGAAGACACATAACTGCCCTTTATCTCCTTTCTCCAAGGTTCAGTTCCCTGGCTCCGTCCTTTTCCATGTTTCCTCCCTCAAGTCTTTGTATAAAAGAATCTTTTGAGTGAGACCACCTTCTGACCACAGCATATAAAACACAAGTTCCCTTCCTTCCACATTCCCAACTCCCTTGTCCAGATAATATTTTTCTGAAGCACTTGTAAGATCTAACATGGGGTGCCTGGGTGACTCAGTAGATTAAGCATCTGCCTTCGGCTCAGGTCATGATCCTGGGATCCTGGGATCGAGGCTGTTGAGCTCCCTGCTCAGCGGGGAGCCTGCTTCTCCCTCTCCCTCTGCCTGCTGCTCCCATGCTGTTTGTTCCCTCTCTCTCTCTCTGTCAAATAAATAAACTAATTAAATCTTAGAGAGAGAGATCTAACATAACGTATGGTTTACCTGTTTATTTTATGTCTGGCCTCTGTCAGTGGTGTGCTAGTAAATGTTTAAGAATCAGATCTCCAGGGCGCCTGGGTGGCTCAGTGGGTTAAGCCGCTGCCTTCGGCTCAGGTCATGATCTCGGGGTCCTGGGATCGAGTCCCGCATCGGGCTCTCTGCTCAGCAGGGAGCCTGCTTCCCTCTCTCTCTCTCTGCCTGCCTCTCTGTCTACTTGTGATCTCTCTCTGTCAAATAAATAAATAAAAAATCTTTAAAAAAAAAAAAAAAAAAAAAAAGAATCAGATCTCCAGGGGGAGATGCCCTGAGTGGGAAGGTTCTCAGGTTCCTGTGGGGTAAATACAGCCAGTGCTGGTGATTTCATGCACCTGCCTGTCCTTCCTGAATGCAGGGTAGGGCAGAGACGTATGTGCACAGTCTGTCATGTAGGTCGGTAAGAGCCAGCCCCCACTTGAGTATAATCTTCATGGGACAGACATCAATTGATATATATATATATTTTTTTAATTTTATTTATTTACTTATTTAACATATAATATATTATTAGCCCCAGGGGTACAGGTCTGTGAATCGCCAGGTTTACACACTTGACAGCACTCACCATAGCACATACCCTCCCCAATGTCCATAGCCCCACCACTCTCTCCCTCCCCCCCTTCCCCCAGCCCCCCCAGTTTGTTTTGTGACAGTAAGAGTCTCTTATGGTTTTTCTCCCTCCTGATCCCATCTTGTTTCATTTATTCTTTTCCTACCCCCCAACCTTCCCACGTTGCCACTCAACGTCCTCATATCAGGGAGATCATATGATAATTGCCTTTCTCTGATTGATTTATTGTGCTAAGCAAAATACCCTCCAGTTCATCCACGTCATCGCAAATGGCAAGATTTCATTTCTTTTGATGGCTGCATAGTATTCCATTGTATATATATAGCACGTCTTCTTTATCCATTCATCTGTTGATGGACATCTAGGTTCTTTCATAGTTTGGCTATTGTGGACATTGCTGCTGTAAACATTTGGGTGCATGTGCCCCTTCAGATCACTACATTTGTATCTTTAGGGTAAATACCCAGTAGTGCAATTGCTGGGTCATAGGGTAGCTCTATTTTCAACTTTTTGAGGAACCTGCATGCTGTTTTCAGGAGTGGTTGCACCAGCTTGCATTCCCACCAACAGTGTAGGAGGGTTCCCCTTTCTCCACATCCTCGCCAGCATCAGTCATTCCCTGACTTCTTAATTTTAGCCATTCTGACTGGTGTGAGGTGATATCTCATTGTGGTTTTGATTTGTATTTTCCTGATGCTGAGTGATGTGGAACACTTTTTCATGTGTCTGCTGCCATCTGGATGTCTTCTTTGCAGAAATGTCTATTCATGTCCTCTGCCCATTTCTTGATTGGATTATTTGTTCTTTGGGTGTTGAGTTTGATAAGTTCTGTATGCATTTTGGACACTAGCCCTTTATCTGATATGTCATTTGCAAATATCTTCTCTCTGATAGATATATATTTTTAAAATCTATTTTATTCACTGTTGTTTTCCTAGTACTTTGTTTGACAAATGGATGAATGAATGAATTTGGTCATTCAAATGTATTTTAAAAATATTTTTTTAATTAAAAATTAAGAAATTAAAAGATGCCTCACGTAGTGCTGGATATTTGAGCTGGAGTACTGAGCAAATCAAACCTGGCCTCCTACGGGAGGGAAAATAGACATTCAATAATTGTTGTAAATGAAGGGTTCTGTTATGGTTGTGGTAAGGCAGATGGTGAGGGGGAACTTGACCTCTAACAGGGAGCAGTCAGGTAAGAGCTATCTGAGAACTCTAGGATGGGGGAACGGTCAAGTCCAATCAACAGAGGTCCACAGCACACCTGCTGTGTGAGATGCATGGTATCGTCCAGGCCTACTGAGGGACACCAGGACTGATCCAAGACTGTCCCTCTCCAAGTTTCCAGCCTAGATAAGACTGATGAGGGAGATATACCCGACAACCCTGTGTAGCATGGACATGGGTTCATTTTCTCATAGCTAAGTCCTTATTGAGCACTGACAACGTGCCAGGCACAGCACTAGGTACCAGGGATGTAGCAGAAACAGCAAGACAGCCAGTCTGTTAGCTGTCATGACAGTACTGGCGTCTGCAGCTGGGGGTTGGCTCCCAGAGGTCACCATACTCTGAGCCCTCTTCTGGTATGGGAACACTTCTGGCTGGGACAAGGAGAGGTACAGGAGACTCTGGAAGAATTTTGTTCCCATCACCCTTATCCTGCCAGGATCCCATTTCTTTTCTTTCTTTTTTTTTTTTTTTAAGATTTTATTTATTTATTTGATTTGACACAGAGAGTGAGATCACAAATAGGCAGAGAGGCAGGCAGAGAGAGAGGGGGAAGCAGGCTCCCTGCTGAGCAGAGAGTCCAATACAGGGCTAGATCTCAGGACCCTGGGATCATGACCTGAGCTGAAGACTTTAACCCACTGAGCCACCCAGGCGCCCCAACCAGGATCCCATTTCTGATGGAGGAGAGGATTTTTAGGACTCTAGGAATATCCCTGTTGGGAGACAGGGAGTATGGGCCTTTGTCCCTGTACTTTCAGTAGATGAACACTAAACAGAACACCAGTGACATGCATGAGAACATTGTGTCAGGCTCTGGCAAATCAGTGAGTAAGATCAGCTCATGTTCCAGTGAGGCAGGCAGACACGATCAGGTCTTTCTAGTACCACTGGATAAATGTGTGAGTGCTGGAGTGGAGTCCAGAGGAAGGAGCCTTTAAGCCCAGCCACCCAGGAGAGGTCTTCCTGGAAGAGGTACTATTTGACAGAAGTCATGTGCCATGAATGGGGATCACCAGGTAGAGGAGGCTTAGAAGGATAATGAGAACTCAGAATTCGGTACGTCTCCCATCCCCCATCATTTTATTACCCTTTGGTGGAAACCCTCCTGGGCTGTGAGAAAAAGAAGCACTGTTTTTCAAAAGCATAAGGAATCCTCAAAAAATATCTGTATTTGTTTCAAATAGAAGTGAGCACTGCCAGAAAAACAACATTGTTTTGTCAGAACCTAGTCTGTATTTTTTCCTTAGTCTTTGTTTAATTAAGTTAATCCCTTAGTGGTTTCCCTTGGGACAGTGCAGATCCTACGGGCCATAAATCCCCCACGTTATAAAAACAGTCTGAAAGTACAACACACAGGAAGCCAGCTGGCACACGCACTGTTTGTGGGGCCGGGCTTCTGGAATGCAAGCGATAAGCCTCCTGGTCCTACCACGCTCTGCGCCCTCACGTAGTGTCTGCAGTCCTCTCAGCCACTTGGAGGGGGAATGGAAGACAGCAGTCATTCTGAGGTTTATTTGAAAGAGGAAACTGAGCCTGGCAGTCTCAGTTAATAAAGGGGGAGACTGCCTCCTGGGTCTGGGCACTTTCCCTTCGGATGATTGCAAGGACTTTTATCCAGTTCGACATCTCTCATCCTGGCTGGGTGCTGGAGTTCTCTGGGGAGCTTTTAAACAACCACCGCTGCTTGCATTACCCCCTCCCCCCACTCCCTGGCCAAGCCCGGTTGAGGTTGAGGTAAGGACGGGAGGGGGTGGGGGGCGCCCTGGGCATCACGATTTTCAGATCCGCAGATGGTTCTAATGGGTAGCTAAGGTTGGGCGCTGCTGCTTCTGTCAACCAGACCTTGTGGTTATTTACAGACTGTTCCGTGGGGGTCCCAGCCCCGTCCTGAAAGGAATGAGCATTGCTTCTCTTACCTACCCTGTGGGGAGAAGTCTTGTGGGGAAAAAAAAAAGAGGATTGCTTCAAGGTCTTGGTTCATTGCTTTCAAAAATGCTGCTTTCCAAGGGGTTCTTTTGTAACATATTGGGTTTTTTTTTTTTCATTATTATAAAAGCTCTTGTTATGAGCCCATGTTAGAAAATTTGAAAGCAGATCATTATAAGTAAGAATAAAAAGCACCTCTGCTCCCATCACTTCTCTGTAACTGCCATTAGGCAGGGTTCCCACTGGACACCAAAGGAGGCAGAACAGCAGCCAGAGCAGAGAAGGGAGACCCAGGTGGAGGAGCTCGGGCTCCCCATCTTCAGAGATGGCCTTGGGATTTGGGGGTGTAATTTGTTCCACTGTGCTAGAGTGACCTTTTCTAGCCACAATGCTTTCAAGCAGGTACTTTCTCCTCCCTGTGAGGGAGCTTAGAGACTAGCAAGGGAGACACAGTGAATAGATGGCATATGGATGCCTGTGTAATTGACATTGTGGTACATGCCCAGGGGAGAGATGACTGCTGATAGGGGAGGCGGATAGCTCTGGCTCCGGAGAACAGTTGACGGTCCTCCTATCAGGAGGTTAATTTTTCTTTCACTGTTCCAGCAGACCAGAGCTATTTCAGCATGGAATTCAAAAAAACTACCACTGTTCCCAAACAAAGCAGTGATTTTTATTTAACAGCTAGAAGTCTGTTAAGTTTCACCAGAGCTAAAGAAACTGTCAGATCCTCCTTTTCATCCATTTCACTGAAGGGTAATAAAACTATGGGAGATAGGGGAAACACCAAATTCTGAGTTCCTGTTATCCTTCCAAGCCTTCTCTCCCTGGTGACCCCCACTCATGGCTCATGACTTCCGTCAAATGGCACCTCTTCCAGGAAGACCTCTTCGGGTTGGCTGGGCTTGGAGCCTCCTCCCTCTGGGCTCCACTCTAGCACTCACACTTTCATCTGTGTGTCCTGCTGAATGGAATTGACTTCTCAGCCTGCCTTCTGGCCCTCTGTCATCTCGTGTCAGTTATTCTTCCCATCTTCCCTCCTGCCACCTCCATTGGAATTCCCAGCATGGAATTCAGCTACCAGGCCTGTCCCGTTTTCCTCATTTCTGCACATTTACTCACACTATTCCCTCAGCCCACAATGCCTGTCCCTTCTGCATTCTCTAACGCTTACCTGACAACCTTTTTCAGTCCACCCTTGGCTATGGGGCTAGTTTTTTCTGCCCCAGGACTTTTGCATTTGCTGTTCTTTCAATCAGAAATGCTCTTCCTAGAGCTTCTCATTATTAACCCTTAGAATACAAGCTGGGTGACAGCAGGAACCCCTTTGTCTCTTTGGTTCTTCCCTATATCCCCAGTGCCTGGGACAAAGGGGGTACTTCATTTATTGAATAAATGAAGAATATCCTGTGATTCAGATTTTTATTAGATCTCTGGCTTAGGCTTGTAACTGAAGGTTTTTATTATTAATTATTCACTGTGATTTTTACGTGAGCTAAAGTGGGTTTTTTGGTTTTTTTTGTTTTTGTTTTTTGTTTTTGTTTTTGTTTTTTTTTTGTTATTGGTGTTTTTCTTCTATCTAAATCCACTGGAAATCTCAATTGGAGTTCCCAATTGGAAATCTAGGATATAAATACACTGGTAAGAGATAGAAGAATTTGCATCTATAATTTTCTTCATCTACTTCATTGCTTCGGGAATGGAAATACATCTTTTAGCACTTAAAAGCCAGAGCCCCTATTTGTACAATCTTAGACATAAACATTTTTTAATATAATGAGGCAGATTTTATTTTTAAAAATGATTTAGTGCATTTAATAGAAGTGAAGAATAAATCAGCTTTTATCTTTTTATCAATTTAATATTTTATATTTATCTAAAAGCATAATAAACAATAAAACTCAGTGACATAGGCGATTACATTTAAGCGTAACCATTGGATTCGGGGATCAACCAAGCTTTCTAGTTAATTGAGTTTTTTATCATAGCTTTCATTAGTGATAGCTTTTAACCAGTGAAAACTCTTTTTAACATATTTGATCCCTTTAATGCTCTTTGGTTTTCTCCAGCTTTAATGGTGAAGTCACTGGAAGAGCCAGGTACAACACCAATCCATTCTTGCTGAGAAATAATGTCATCACATCAGCCTGTTTCTTGCAAAGGAGAGACTTAGTCAGTGATGGATTGAAAATGCCTTTAACCTTTTCATCCTCTGATATATTTTTAGTTCGCTCGCGGTAAATGCCTTCCTGCCAGTGCCTTCTCACTTTGCATTTGCGTGGATAGCCAGGGCTCAGCGCGTAATAAATATGCGACTTGAAGAGTTCTGCTAAGAACCAGATATCCATTTCTCCCTAGTAATCTTTGTTACCTCGATCTAACCTCCTTTGGTGTCACATTTTCTTCCTTTGTCAGTGTCTTGAAGAAATAGAGCTTAAGGAGGATTTCCAAAGATCGTTCGGGTAGACAAATGGAGGGAGGGGAAATATTTTCCAAAGGGACAGATGCAGAATTGGGACCTGCCATGTTTGGTGTGGATGGAGTAGACGGTCTTTTCACGGTGCTCTCTCTCTGGCTTCGCCGTCTGCAGAGTGTCAAAGACCGTGCCAGACTATCTCACGTACACTGGTGAGACGGGGATGACAAAGCATTTTTGTTCTCAAACAACAGGAATGGTACTTGATGCAGACAAGGGCAAATGCTTGCTTGTGATGACTTAACAGGAGGCACCAGAATGGTTCAGAGCACTTTCACGAACATGAGGAAAATACAAAACCGATGTTAATTTGAAATTACTCAATGCGTTTCCTAGAGGTGAATAATCTCCACTTCGAAAGCTGTTTTTATTTATACATAGAAATGCATCAAAATGTTAACAGCGGTTGCCTCTGGATGGTAGGATTACAGTTGCTTAATATGTTAAAAGTGATTTTAACAAGTGCTTGTTGGCTGGTGGTGTCCTGAGGGTCATGTCCTTCGGAGCTGTGTTCTCACGGCGCAATTCTGCCCCAGTCCAGGATCTGTGTGCTGCGGAGGACCACGGCTGTGAGCAGCTCTGTGTGAATGTTCTGGGCTCCTTCGTCTGCCAGTGCTACAGTGGTTTCATGCTGGCCGAGGACGGGAAAAGATGTGTGGGTGAGTATTCCCCTACCTTGTTTAATGAGGAAGGGCAAGCTGGGCACAGCGAGGGGGCTGGGGAGCCTCCCACAGATCCAAGTGCTCTCCTTTGAATTTCAACAAAGTGCTCCGTTCTCTGGTCTAGTCGTTAGTCCGAATTTGAACTCTGATGACTTCCTTTACAGCTGAGGCTAGCATGTTCTCATTTGAGGTCCTCAGCAAAAGGCAGATTTCTGATCACGTATGTAAATATAAGCGTCCCTTTATATACTGCCTCCCTTGAAAAGGACTGGGTGGGTTTTCAGCAAACGCGGAGGCTGTCTGGGGTGGCCTGACTTCAGTATAGCTCGTGTGTTGTTCATGAGATTCCCTTGCTGGTGGGCAAGGTTGCTGAGTGGCCCCTCAAAGATGGAGGCAGCCTTCCTGCTAAGCATGGATCTGCCAGAGATGGGCCCAAGGGACCACCAGGAATGAGAGCCCAGCTGTCTGTGAGAAGACACCATTGTCAGAAGAAAGGAACAGTTGCCTCCATGGCAAGCCTGGGAAGAAGTTGCAAGGGCAGTGCTTGGAATTTCAGGCACCCGCTTCCTATCAGTTGAGTGGCTTCCCACTGGGGCAACCCCACCTTGTGTGACCTGGTGGGATGTAGAAGAGCTGGGGGTGGCATCTGATTTCTTCAATGAAGGATAATGGTTCTCCTAAGCACTTAGAGAGCTCACCAGCAGGTCCCTAATGCCACCTCCCAGTGTGTCCTTAAACTCACATGGTCTCATTCGTCCTTCCTCCAACAAACAGTGACTGGCAAGCAATAGGTGTTCAATGAACTGAACTCAGTACCTCTAAGGCAAAAAATCTGGGGGCAAAGGAAGGGAAAGGACTCGACTGACGTCAGAGGGGGAAGCTACTGACTCCAAATCCTGCATTTTCTCGTCCATATCCCATTGTTTTCAGGGGGATATGTTGTGTCCCGTTACGTCTTGCTTCCCGCAGTGAACGATTATTATATTGCACATAGAATTTACATTTTCCAGCACTCTTTGATTCTTAGCTAAGGATGCAGAAGGAAAAAGCCACAAAACAAAAGTATTGGTGGCATCTTCTTAGCAGGTGAGAATTGAGTGGGTTTATTTGCTTGTTTTTACACACTGACGGGAATGAAAACTCCCTCACCAGAGGTCCACAAATGGAATTGGTCTCCTAAGCCTTGGAGGTTTTATTTATTTTTTTCTTAATCTGCGGGTGGTGACAGTGATCGGGAACAAGTTACCACACCCACTAACAGGGGCAAAAGAGAAGTCAACATGCTTCATTCATTTTTATCATGCAAATAATATACTTTCATTGAGGATAAACAGATTAAACAGATGAGCCTTGGGTGATTTATGCATCTGATGAACTGTTGAACACTACATCTGAAACTAATGATGTATTGTGTGTTGGCTAATTGAATTTAAATTAAAAAAAAGGGATTAAGCAGATGAGAAAAATCACTATTAATAGTTTGTTGTATTTTCTGCCAGACTTTTCCCCACACACATATCTAATTCAAGGAGCACCTGGGTGGCTCAGTGGGTTCAGCACCTGACACTTGATTTTGGCTCAAGTCACGATCTCAGGGCTGTGAGATCGAGCCCCTTGGTGCAGAATCTACTTGAGATTCTCTCTCTCCCTCTGCACCTCCCCCCACTCATGCACGTGCTCTAAATAAATAAATAAAATCTTTTAAAAAACTTACAAAAGTGCACCTGGGTGGCTCAGTGGGTTAAACCTCTGCCTTTGGCTCAGGTCATGATCTCAGGGTTGAGGGATCGAGGCCCTGCATTGGGCTCTCTGCTCTGCGGGAAGCCTGCTTCTCCCTCTCTCTCTGCCTGCCTCTCTGCCTACTTGTGATCTTTCTCTCTGTCAAATAAATAAATAAAATCTTTAAAAAAATAAAAATAAAAAATAAAATAAAAACTTACAAAAATATCTAATTCAAAACATTTTGTTAATGTTGAACAAAATGAGGTCATGCTGTTTACTGTGTCTAACATATTTTTTCCCTTACTGATAGTTAAATGGGTGGAAACATTGGGTGCTGTTGGGTCAGAAGGAAACTGGACCATTGGGAATAAGGCCAGTGGATAAGCTTCAGGAAAAAGGGGGAGTGTGTCTGGTTAATCAGGAGATGGAAGGAGCCAGGAAGGCCCAGAGCTAGTGTGGGCAACAAGGAGTAGATGGGGCAAGGGCAGTAGGGGCTGTGGCTGGGGCAGGAGGTCTGCCCTGGGCCTTGGGAAACTGGAGGGTGGTGAGGAACCCAGTTTTCTGAGCGTTGCCACAAATAATTGCCTTATTGTCCCTGTGTGGTAGAGAACCTTGGTGCTCTAGGGGTCCAGAGCTGCTTGGTGGAGCTATGCTGAGTGTAGAGCCAATGGCGGAAGTAAGAGAAACTACAGAAGGTCAGAGAAGAAGGTCATTCTAATGGCCAGGGTGGGGAAAATCTAGAAAAGGAAGGAAGGGTAGCCATTGGACAGGTGTCCAAGGCAAGGGGAGACATGGAGGGCGGTAATGGTGTGGACACGGCAGAGCTCTCAAAGCTCGAAGGCTGGGTTGGGAGGGGCAGCCCTTACTCCTGAGAGTGGGTAGATGAGGGGGAGACTGTCACAGGGATGCCAGACTGAAAGCTAAACAGGTGATCTTACTCGAGGACAGCAGTTGGAAGGGGCTTGTCAAAGATGGAGACTCCAGGTATCAGACTGAGACAGGAAATTTAGTGAAGCAAAGGCTGGTGGGGACTCTGGAAGCTCTCTGTCAGCAGCTGGTCTGGATGACCTGTGTGTAGATGGGAACGTTAAGAATATGGGGACCATAAATCCCAGTTAATCCAGCATGATCCTTGCTTACGCCTGTTGGCTTAGTTCTCAACAGCCCTCCCTTTCGCTTTCGAAGGGTTCTAGTCTGGGGTGACAAACTACAGGGTCACCCCACTTAAGGCCAGCCCGGCTTAAACAGTGGAAGAGACCCACTCTGTTGAAGCAGAGGGTGCCTGCCGGTGTGATGTAGAGGAAGGAATTGAAGATACCAGCTACAAGCAGAGCATTCAGGGCTTTGAAATCAGGGTGAAAAGTCTGGACTTCATCTCTGGAAGAGAGACACTGAAGGGTTTCTAATTGGAAGTGACAAATGTAAAGCCTCATTTTAGGAAACTGAATCTCAGGGTGAACTGCAGGATAGATTCCGGAAGGAAGACGGTGAGGGATGGAAAGACCAGTCAGGAGACTCTGGCAGTCCTCAAGGAGAGGTGACAAGGGTCGGAGTTTGAGGGACGACTGAAGAGATGGAGAGGGAGGGAGTAAGGCGTGAGGAGACGCTGTGAGTAAAGGGGCGGAGGAAAAGTCTGAAATTGCTCCTGAGTTTAAGCCTCCATTGATTCTGACAGATAATGAGCAGTTTTAGACAAGGTGAGTCTGAAGTTAAGGTGGGACCCTGACAAGGACGTGTCAGGAGGGAGGAGAAAAGATTACCTCACCATGAGAGGAGGTTAGAACCAACAGCACAGCTGGGAAGCCACGCAGTGCGTTCTCTTGTAAATTTTAATTTCCATCTAATTTTCACTTTAAATGCATATTTGTGTGTGTGTCTGTTTTGACCTTCAGTACAGTAAGACCTGGGCTTCAATCCCAGTTCTGCTGCTCACTGGTCATGGGTCATTTCATGTCTGAGCCTCTGTTTTTCTCATCCATATTGTAGTGGGATTAAATAAGGTAAGGAGTCAAGTTTCTAATACACACAAGGCCATTGTTATCATTATTACAATGTATATCATCATCATCATCATCATCATCATTTCCTGGCTATCCTGAAGTATGGAGTGAGGAGAGAGTGAAAGCCTGAGCCTTGCTGGCCTGAGCCACATGTAGGGAGCCAGGGGGGACAAGTGGGGCAAAAAAAATATCTGTGAAGGAACAGCCTAAGGTGGGGGTCGGGGAGGGGAGAGGTGGACAAAAAATCAGAAGTCATGGAATATGATGGGAAAGAGAATTTCTAGGCCAGGTCAATATCAGTGTCATCCTCCAGTGAGGCCAAAGGGAACAGAACTTAGAGAAAAAGCCATTGAGTTGAGTCACAGATTCATCTCAGCAAATATTTCCAAACTCTCTGCCAGGCACTCTGCTGGCCATTAGGGACACAACGATGGCCAGAAGCCCACTGATAATGACCAAGAGGGGTGGAACAGAGGGCCGATTTCAGGGGGAGGGGAGGTGGTGGGACAGCGGGGACGGCAACTCTAAGTTATTTATTTAGAGACGTGTGGTAGACATTCATTACGTCCAGCTACAGGTGAAAGGACAAAACCTTCAAAGCTGTGGGTCTAGCACTTTGACTCATCCCAGAGTTATGACCGTGACCTGCATGAAAATCCAATTCTTAGCCATCCTCAGGACTTTTCAAGACAACATTTCCGTTTTTGATTTAGAGGAACATTAAATTCTAGTGTTGGAGTCCCATTTCCCTAACTGCTCATTTCACTCTGGACAGTACTGAATTTATCCCGCATTCAGGTGATCGAGGATGAACTCCCAACCTAGGTTCTCCTTTTGCTTTAATTGAGTTCCCTCTACTTTTCTGCTGTACTTGTTCTGGTATTTACCAACTGTCTTGTCTTTGGGGGTAACTTTGGTCCAGTTTGTATCTTATCTGCCTAAGCAGATTCTAAACTCTTGGGGAGAGGCCAATGAGTGTCATTTTCATCTTTCACAGAGTAGACTTGTGTGTTTCAGTACATCGACGGAGGCTGAGTGATTGATCACCATCTCAAGCCGTCATATATTTTAAAAAGCCTTGTTCCTTCGATGGCTTTTGCAGT
The DNA here is from genome assembly GCF_002288905.1 of Enhydra lutris kenyoni. Taxonomy (NCBI): domain Eukaryota; kingdom Metazoa; phylum Chordata; class Mammalia; order Carnivora; family Mustelidae; genus Enhydra; species Enhydra lutris. The sequence continues at coordinate 39,477,173 of NW_019154098.1, read as the reverse complement.
TCCAAAGTCAGCTTTTGCATATTAAAGAAATTGTCAGAATAAATGTGTATAAAGTCAAACTCTGAAAGCCGTTCCTCTTCAGGTTCACTTCCTGGAAGTAATCTCTGCTAAAAGCTTGGCTTCTCCTTTCTGCCTTTCTTCTAAGATGTCTTATGTGTAGTATTTGCTTGTCATGACTATCCAGGGTTTAACACAATGCCCGTTGTACAGTCATTGCTCAGTAAGTGGTTGTGGAACAAATGAATGGCATTAAGGTATTTCTTAAACCCCAAATTCAGTTTTATCTAAATAAAGATGCAGGGTGATAAAAACCTAACCCACATTTATTGAATGTTACAAAGTCATAATTGGTGTATAGTTGCAACAACTCTATGGGGTAGGTACTATTGTACCTACCACATTTTATAAGTCTCTTAATCTGTCTCTGTTTCAATGACTTTATCTGTAAACTGAGGATAACAATAATTTGTACCTCAAAGGATTGTTGCGAGGGTTCAACGAGTGGATATATGTAAGACATTTGTTAAAATTTTAATGTCATTATATTGTTTGATACAGGGGCAACTGATAAACATTAGCTGAATTTGAATTTCTGTATCCTCTTTATTTAAATATTTTACTTATTTATAGAGCAAGTGAGAGAAAGAGAGAACGAGTGTGAGGGAGGGGAGGTGTGCAGAGAGGGGGAGGGAGAGAAAGAAACTTTTTTTTTTAAGACTTTATTTATTTAACAGAGATCACAAGTAGACAGAGAGGCAGGCAGAGAGAGAGAGAGAGGAGGAAGCAGACTTCCTGCTAAGCAGAGAGCCCGATGTGGGGCTCGATCTCAGGACCCTGGGATCATCACCTGAGCCAAAGGCAGAGGCTTTAACCCACTAAGCCAAACGGGTGCTCTGGGAGAGAGAGAATCTTAAGCAGACTCTGTGTTGACACGAGCCCAATGCAGGGATTGATCTCACGACCCAGAGATCATGATCTGAGATGAAACCGAGAGTCAGATGTTTAACCGACTGAGCCACCCAGGCATCCCTGAATTTCTATAACCTTTATGAACTTTTGTATTCTTTTGAATGCTTGCATTTAACAGCATGTCAGATGTGTGCTACATTTACAAAATCAGATTGAGGCGCGTACTCGGAACGATGGTAGCACATAGCCATGGGGCTTTAGTGGGGCATTACTGCTACCTTCAGAGCTTTCCCCCTGAATTCTGCTCTACCAATCACCTTCATTGAGGAGGGGATGCTTGGTAGTTGAGTTGGGGACAAGGGATGGCACGATCCATTTTTATATGGAAAGGTCAGCTTTTTAGACCATCAGCTAACCACCCATGTTTGATGCGTGACCTCCCCCAATTCCAACCTGTTAAATATTGGATTTCTCCCCATACTGGTTTGCTAGGATTATAACAGAGCCACAGAGTGAGTGGCTTTAACATTAGAGCTCTATTTTCTCACTATTCTGGAAGCCAGGACTCCAAGGTCAAGGTGTCACCAGGGTTGGTTTCTTTTGAGGTCTCTCTCCTTGACTCATAGAAGGTCGGTCCCTTCCTGCCTCTGCATGTGGTCTTTCTTCTGGGTACACACTTACTTGGTGCCTCTTTGAGTGTCCAGATCTCCTCCCCTTATAAGGACCCCAGTCAGACCGGAGTAGGGTTCACCCGAATGGCCTCATCCTCATTGAATCACTTCTTTAAAGGTCCTACCTCCAACTACAGTTATATCCTGACTGGGTTTAGGACTTAAACATCTGTATTTAGTGTGGGGAAGACTATTCAGCCCAGAACTCTTCTCTGTTTTTCCAAAATCAATAAGAAACTCTCCGAGTTTCAGACTCCTGCATATAGAAACCCAGCTGGCCCCTCAGCAGAGAGGTTTTAGGACCCTGACTCTACGTGGGTATCTCCTATATACTCAGCAAGTCAAATGCGTCTTCCATTTCTCCAACGATGAATTTGGTTTTTCTTACTCTGTCGTCAACAAACTTTAAAACCCAAATGTTCCTCCTTGAAATATCCTATTTCTACTGATGCCATCCCCTTGCAGACTGATGCCTCCTGAGAAATCTTTGGAATGTGACCGGGTAGTAAACCAGAGACCCTCCATCTTGGGCTCCATTACCTTGCACCAAAGTATCATTTATTCTTGGACACAGAGTCTGAACGTAGGGATACCGCTTCTAACCCTGTGATTTTAACCCTTTGTGATCTGGAGAGCCAAATTCCCTACAATCAGGGAATGACCCTTTCTGCAGGTAAAGGAGAGCGTATGGATATGTCAGGCAAAACAACCGAGAAAGGATTTTGTTGAAGGAGATGAAGATTTGAAACAAGGAGCATCTCTGAGTTACACAAATGGAGCACCTCCATGTATCTGCCCCTGAACTTGGCCTCTCTTTTTACAAGTACAGTTTTGCAACCAAGGAAGTTAGGCCAAGAACCCAAAGCATGTGGCAAAGGGTGTCAGAGTTGAATGGACTGGAACTCTCTTGGTCTTAAAAAGCTTTGAGGTTCATATCCTTGAAGTGGGCTCCTCCACATCTGATGTTGTCCTAATGGCCTCTTCTGCTGTCCCCAGCAGCCTGGCAGAAAGCCAGTGAGTGGCCCTCAAGCCAAGGTGGGGATTGGACACCTTGTGGTTTTACAGGCCAGGGTCTTGAGGCCCAGGAATGCTTGACTCCCACCTTGCCAACCTCCCCTACCCCCTTCAGTTCCCCAGATTGCTGAGCGCACAAAAACCAAAACCAGCAAGAGAATCAAAGACCAGGAGAAGCCATGAGCTTGAGCCTGTGGTTGGCCGATTGATGGAAAGTGTCTTTCAAAGAGTGGAATCATTAAAAAACCACATATCCAAACCTATCCTAACCTTTTTGTTTTTATTGAAAACACATAAATGTACTTTTAATAAAAATTACCTTTAATTACACTTTTAAAAAGTACTAATTTGAAGTCCATTTCTAAAATCTATGATTAAAATTTTTTTTCTTACATAAATCATGTCCATAATGTACTGTCCACAATTTTCAACTTTGGTTTCCTTAAATTGGAGCAAGAATTGGAAGACTTCTGTAAACTAGTCTAAGGGCAGAATCCTTGTAAATTTTCACGAAAATTTCCCAATCTTTTACATGTTTTATCCATGCCTGCTTCCACGCAATTTTGGTTAGCAAATTGCTTTAATTAGTTCTTTCCAAAGCTTTCAATTTAGTTTTTGTTTTTTTTTAAAAGCTCAATTTGTTTTAATGACTATATTTAATTGGTTTTTATAGTATTTATAATTATTTACAATAACATATATAAATGGCATATATAGGCTTGGGAACAAAACCAATTTTGGCTCTTTTTGGCAGTGGTTCTCAAATTTTAACATGCATGAGAATCATCTGGAGGGCTTGTTAAAACACAGATTCTTGGGTCCTATACCCAGTTTCTGATACACTAAGTCTGTAGTGGGATCTGAGTATTTGCATGACTGACATGGTCTCAAATGATGATTTTTGCAGCTGGTTCACAACCACGTTTTGAGAACAAAAACTTTACAAGCATGCAGTCAGTCAATAAGGAAAGTACACAGGTGTTCTGGAGCACGGGTGTTCCACCACAGCTGCTTTATAACCGCACAGCTCAGCCACAGCTATTTAGAAACACAGGTGTTCCAAAAGCCTGGAGCATTTTGTATGCTCTGGGCATCAGGTCCCATATTCCCAGAGGGAATGAAAAGCATTGATTGATCAGGCATTGGGTAAGTGGAGGTCAGTTGAAAGAGCTTCTTCTGTACAACTCTGTTAACCGCCTGATCCAACACTGAATGTTCTAGAGCATTCTGGAAAAATACAAGTTTGGAGTATAGGGCCCAGATTTTAGGCTAAGCAAAACCTCCAATCTGTCCTCACTCTAATAAGGGGCCAGCATACTCTGGTGTCTCTCTCAGGGACAGAGCTGGCTGGGCTCAGAAATTATACCTCATGGTGTGTAAGAGGAAGTTTCAAGAGAGAGGGAGAATTTGAGTTTCTGACTTTAGATATAGATAGCGTTCCATTCATCATTGTGGTATTGTCACCGTCCTGGAACCTGGAAATCAGAGGAGCAGCTCTTCTCTTCGGTGGGGACACTAAAAAGTGGCCTGAGGTTGGTCAAGCTGACAAGCAGGTGCCCCTTGTCAGTGGTTGGGAGATTTTTAAGAAGGCAGATGAGGCCCAGCATGGGGAGGTCGGAGGTGGGAAGTGCCCACTGCCAACACAGGTCAGTGTGGGCCACAGCATGGCCCGCTCCTGTGACCTGCAGACTGGGACCCATGCCAGGGCTTGGTCTCAGGGTCCTCTGTTTCCGCGACTATTTGCGCAATGTTACAATGGTTCTTAAATAATGAGACATTAGCTTTTAGAAGAATCTGGTGCTAGATCACTATTTATGGTATGACTCCACTCCAGCAACTGGCTTAGGTCCCATGACACGCAGATCCTGCAACTATGTGAATGTCCTGTTCCCACAATGACTTGTGTATTAAACCCTCAAATAATAGGTGCTGTTAGAACTCTTTAGGGAGGCAAAGTCACAAAAATGATACTTTAGACAGAAACTTAACAAAGCCTGGAAGTAAAAGGATAAGCACAACACAGCCTTTAAAAGTCTGTAGATTTTTCCTTTGCATATTTTGATTACTATGTTAAGTATGCCATTATCCTCCCAGTGAGAGGTTTTGGTTTGCAAATCACACGTGTATTAATTGTGGATCCTATTTCCTTTTTATTATTTCTAAGTTTTTGATACTGGAATATCCTAAAATATTATAGAGGGAAATGCTTTTTTTTAAATATACAAAATTTCATTACAAAAGTTTTTTTAAAAAAACAAAAAGCAACATTCTAAAAAATCCAAAATTTACTATTTGGGAAATGCTTTTTTTAGAATTTATTTATTTATTTATTTATTTGGAAAGGTGGGGAGGGGCCAAGGGAGAGAGAGAGAGAGAGAGAGAAACTTAAGCAGACTCTGTACTGAGTGCATGCAGAGCTGGACGTGGGGGCTTCATCTCATGACCCTGGGAACACAACCTGATCCAAACCAAGAATCAAATGCTTACCCAGCTGAGCCACCCAGGCCCCAAAGGAAATATTTTTAAAAGGAAAAACAAATCATCCATAATTCTACCACCTAAACACTGCAAGAATTTTTATTTCTGATTTCCAGGCTTTAGACATACCTAGAAGCTCTATTTCACCTGGGTGTAATCCCTGTAAATATTCCATTTTTAGATCTACTTTTTTCACCAAATTATATCTGTCTTCCTATTTACAATTATATTAGGATGAGACTATTGATAACTATCTAGTGCCCCAAATGGAACTCCTGATCTTCTCCCACAAAACCCGCTGTATCTCCCCCCACCGGATGACAGCAGCTCCAGCCTCACACCAGATCCCCCAAGTCAGACTTCCTCCCTCTCTTTCGCTCCTTCCCACCTCTATTCCAGCAGGACCACCCACTGTCCCCACCTCAACTTATACCTGGTGTATTGGCTTCCTAGGGCCACCATCACAACAGACCACAAACTGGGTGACTGAACTCAATAGAAAGGTATTGCCTCCTAGTTCTGGGCTAGAAACCTGAAGCCGAGGGGCTGGCAGGGCCGTGCTCCCCCTGGAACTTGGAGGGGAAATCCTCCTTTGTTCTGGCAGTGACTGTTGACCCGTGGCATTCCTCAGCCTGCGGCCACATCACTCCAGCAGCCATCCTCGCGTGGTGTTCTCCCTGTGTGTCCATGTCTTCCTGTAGCATTCTTCTCTCCCTATAAGGGCACCATCCATATTGGGTTAGGGCCCACCCATAGGACCTCATTGCCACTCCATTGTATCAGCAAAGACCCTATTTCCAAAGAAGATCACATTCACAGGTACCAGGGTGAGGACTTCAACCTATCTTTTTGGGGAGCATGGTTAGCCCAGAAGACCCAGAACATGCCTCTGCTGTCTCCCCCCCCACCCCTGTCCCACACCATCCTACTTCCAGCCTCCACTGTTCCTCACTGGGATGACTATAGCCTTCTAACTGGTTTTCTACTGTCATACTTGCTGTCTGTGGTCTGTTCTCCATTCCTGTGTTCAGAACCTTCCAGGGACTCCCTACTTACTCAGAGTAAAAACCAAAGTCATCACAGTGGGCCTCAGTGCTTCCCGATGCGCTCGTCCTCACCTCCCACCTGTCTCTGCTCCAGCCACATTGGCCTCCCTGCGGGTCCTTCAGTACACCAGGCAGATGCCCACCTCCTGACCTTCGTGCTTGCTGTTCCTTTTGCCCCAGTGCTTGTTCCCTCCCAGTTATCTGCTTGGTTCATTCCTCATTCAAGACTCTACCCCGCTGCCTCCTTCTCCTGAGGCCTCTCCTGGCCACTTCTATTAACTTCCACTATCCTTCCCGCCTCCCACAGGCTCTATTTCTTTTCCCCAGAATACTCTCCACCTTCTACAAGACGATCTGATTTACTTATTTACTTTATTTTTTGACCACTACCTCCATCATCCAAATGTGAGCCCCATGAGGACTGGCATCGGTGTCTTTTGTTTTTTTGCTCTATCCTTTGCCCCTAAAACAGGGCCAGGCCTGAGGTAGGTATTCAGTAAACATTTATAGAATTAATGAGAATTAGGACAAAACATCGTCTCATAATTTACTAAAGCATTTACCATTATTAAATGTTCATCTTATTTTCCAGATTTTTCTTGTCACAATAAATAATGCTGCTATAAACAGCTTATTTCATATAGTTTCTCTCCCCCTTTTCTTAATGATTTCTTTGGGTCACATTTCCACAATGAACATGGCCAAATGTCCTTCGCAAAGGACTTCTGTCAATTTATGATGCCACCACCATGAATAGCTCTGACTCTCTTCCCGGGCTACCTTGCCGCTGTTGGGTTTTGTTCTGTCTTTATTTGTGCCATTTAATAGTTGTAAGTATTGTAAGCCTTGTGATGGTTTTGACTTGCATTTCTTTTTTTGTTTGTTTGTTTAAGATTTTATTTCTTTATAGAGAGAGGGAGTGAGAGAGAGAGAGAGAACAAGAGGGGGAGGGTCAGAGGGAGAGGCAGACACCCTGCTGAGCAGGGATTCCCAAAGCCCAACTCTATCCTGGGACTCTGGAATCTTGACCTGAGACCTCAGATGCTTAACTGACTGAGCCGCCCAGGTGCCCCTGATTTGCATTTCTTTAACATTTAAATACAGTTGGTCCTGTGTTCTTTAGTCTGTCTTCTGCTATAAACTACCTGTTCTAGATCCCTGATTACTTTTTGGATGTTGGAGGGGAGAAGCCTTGGTTCATCCCTCTTTTCTCCATACTGTTTGGGGGGCAAAGATATTAATCTTCATTTATATGTAGTATAAGTATGCTACTATCTCCATTCCATCCAATTATTTGCTTTCCTGTTTGTGTTTCTACTTCAACTCTGTGTTTGAATATTTACAGCTGTGGACTACTGTGCCTCAGAGAACCACAGGTGCGAACACGAGTGTGTGAATGCGGACGGCTCCTACTTTTGCCGGTGCCCTAAGGGATTTGCTCTTAACCCAGATGGAAAAACCTGCACAAGTAAGTTACATTAAAAAAAAAGTTTGTGTGTCTATGTTTTTGGGGACTGTTTTTGGACCTCACAGTTTATTTATTTACTTACATTTATTTTAATCCCAGTGTCATTAACATACAGTGTCATATCAGTTTCAGATGTACAATACGGTCATTCAGCAACACCACCGGCATTTTTTTGGTGCTCTCGCTATGGGCACTGTGGCATTGGGACCTCTCCCAAGCATGTTGTAAGACAAGATTATGTGCTGGGGAGTCTGAGACCTTCTGCCCCTATTCCTCCTTCGTCAGGCCTTTCTTCACTTGTCCTGGGACTGTAACCCACCCTGTCTCGACCTCGCTCTTCAAGGCATTAGACAGAGGTATCTGTCCTTTATTGGAGACCCCCTATGGGAATGTTCTTCCAACATTTGCTGAGTGTGCTGACAACCGGACCATCTTACTTCATGCTGGCTCAGCCAGGCCGTGCCCATCAGTATTAACAGAGCTTAAGGAATACTTTCACTGAAGCCTTGTGGCTTGTGGGTTCAGCTCTGACTCCACGCGAGTACAGGGAAATCGCTGAGCGGAAAGGAGTCGAATGTGGTTGCTTTGGGGTGGGGGAGGAGTGGCCAGAGGGTGGTTTGCCGAGAATTGCTCATGCTTTTGTTTGACATATTTAGTTCTCTTTGATTTTAACTATACATACACAAATCAGAATTAATTTGAGCTCCTGAAATCCGACCATAAAAGATTTATAAATTAAAGATGCTTTGCAAAAGGATTGCAAGAGCGTTCTTTTACACATGAAGGTGTTCAGTGCACTTACGAGGTTGTGAATGGATTATCGTCCTGTAGAGGGGTTCACCTGAGAGAAGCTTGGTTTTGTAAAGTATTAGGGCCCAGCATTTTTAAAAAATGAAGTTTGGTCGTTTTTAAAAAGATTTTATGTAATTTTTTTGAGAGAGAGAATGAACAGGCGAGAGCACAAGCAGGGGGAACAGCAGAGGGAGAGGTAGAAGCAGGCTCCTGGCTGAGCAGAGAGTCCAATGTGGGGCTCAATCCTAGGACCCTGGGATCATGTCCTGAGCCAAAGGCAGACGCTTAACCGACTGAGCTACCCAGTGCCCCTAAAAAATGAAGTTCAACAGCAGATTAGCGTAAGTCATCTCTGAAACATACATCAATGAGAAAATAGGATTTCAATTCATAAAAAGTTCTTGTACCCATAACCTTTCTAAAATAAATCGATGATGTAAAGCAGGATATACTTGCACAGTATTTTAAAAATCATCCCCCACAAAACTCCTGACGTATGAACTTGCCCTTCGATCCCTAAATACCAGCAACTTCAAACACTGGAGCTGGAGGCCGGGCTGGAGCATGAAATTGCAAGGGACACCTTCAGTCAAAACACACATTTCTGGAGTCCTAACCATGTGCCAATTGCAACGAGCAAGGCGAGGTCCTTCCTGGACGATAGCATATCTGGGCTGAGTCTTGAAGGCAAAGCCTTCATTTATTGACCAGGCAAAGAAGGCTGAGACAGGGTGGGGGCCTGGAGGAGGAAAGAAATGCAAAGATATGAACCAGACAGGCTCAGACCCATGCCCGGCCCAGGACCTCCACGCAGTTTATTGAAAAAAGAAGTGAATGAATGCGAGGACTCCTCTGTTCTCGTCTCCCTTCCCTTCTGAACACTCGGAACCATAAGCCAGCAGCCTGGGCTGTGGTCGTGGCAGGGAATGTGGTTGCTGGGCTGGTAGGTCCATTCTCTTCGCCAGAGAGGAGGCTGTGTGGTACCAAGGGGCAGCCTTCGGCCTCAGATTGAATTCTCTTCTTTCACTGGGTGGTCTTGGGCGAGTTATTTGCGCCTCAGTTTCCTCAGCTGATAGGGATGAGAATCCTGCCTGCTTCAGAGTGTTGTCTTGAAAACTAAATGAAATCATCCGCAGAAACTATTAGGCAAATGGTCCAGTGCTGAGCCAGTTCTCTGAAGGGATGATACTGCCTTCAAAGATTTTAAATTGGTATTTATTGAGCATATACCACACGCCTGAGCTAAGTTTAATCGTGCGTAAGAAATTCAAGACAGGGCCCCAGGCTTCCACTGGAATGAGACTTGGAGGCAAACACACATCCCATCCCGTCTCCCTCCTGCCTCTGCAGAACTTCGTCCCTGCCTGGGGTCCCTGTCCCCAGTTCCCAGTGCCTCACCATCACCCCTACCCTGTGGCTCAGCATGTCTCCTATCCCAGAAGCTCTTGGGACGTGGAGGGTTACAAGCCCCAGGACGGTGCCGGCAAGGGGACCCTGGCAGTGGACACCGAAGCACAGGGGCACTGGGAGGAGAGGTCTGGCTGGGAGGCAGGGGACGGACTGGTCCAGTTGGGAGCCTCTCCAGTTAGGCACAGAGCCCAGCAGTCCAGCCGCCTCTGAGCCCTGGTAGAGTCAAGACCCAGGAGTGGGCAGAGAGAAGTGTTAGGCACTTACAGGAGTCTGGGCAGGCAGGATCGGGAACATGTGTCCCCTAGAAAAGGGACTCTCTTCCTCCCATGCTCAGGAGCAGGGTGAGACCCAGACCTGGGGAGGTTACTGGCGAGAGGAAGGGGCCCCCTGGCTTACTTGGAAAGCTGCGAGAGCAGGAAATAAAGTGAAATCCAGCAGTAAGAACTGAGAGCCTTGGGAGCACCCCACATCTGTGAGGGACAAGAGCAAGAACCGTGAAAGAGGGGCCAGTTAAAAAGACAGAAACAGGATGGGGGCAGAAATTCAGAATCTAGGCAGCCAACCTGTTAGTAATTAATGAGGCATCACGTCAGCTTCCAGCCAAGTCGGCCTGGCTGCCGCTGTGATGTTGAGAGATCTTCTAATACATTTTTTCCACTTCTCATAAACTTGCAGAAAATGAAATAAAACAAAAGATATTCAGTCCCTTAAATGTCTCTATTTTTAACCAAGAGTATATCTGAGGGCATCATCTAATCACTAAGTATGTAATTATTGTCTGGAGATAAAAGAATGTCAATGTGATCTACCAAGCATGATCAATTTATGTTTAAGCCAAAATATACATAATAGAGCTTTATGTTCCTGAATAATTTAAAATACATAAGTACTCAAAAAAAGCACCACTTTTGTATATCAATCCTTTACCTTGAAGCAACCCATCCAAAACTATCTTGAATATTTTGTAGAGGGGAGAAGAGTAGAAATACGCAGGTACCATTAATTTGCAAAATATTGGCAAGACTTTTTTTTCATTATAATCAAATATACGTAATAGATTTACCACTGTGACCACTTTCAGTGTACAGTTTGGTGGCATTGAGAATATTCACCTTGTTGGACAACCATCTCCACCATCCAGCTCCCGAACTTCTCATCTCCCCAAACTAAAACTCATTAAATAACTCCCCATTCCCTCCCCAGCTCCCAGCCCCTGGCAACCACCCTTCTACTTTCTGTCCATATGAATATGATGACTCTAGGTCCTGGTGTAAGTGGAAGCATGCAACATTTGTCCTTTTATGACTGGCTTATTTCACTTAGTATCATGTCTCCAAGATTCACCCTTCCATGTTGTAGCCTGTGTTGGAATTTCCTTCTTTTTTAAGGCTGGATAATATTCCGTTATATGTCTGAATCATATCAAAATAACTTTCTTTCATTTAGTCAGGCATGGGAAAATGTGGTAGGAACTATCTGTACTTTCATAGACATTCAGCCAATTTGCTGACGAAAGCCCTGTACCCCATAGACCAGACGGAGCGGAGTCAGATGGGCTCATAAGAAACTGGCATTTGATCAAAGACTTGAAAGAGGTGAGGGAGAGGAGGATGGAGAGGAGACTTTTGAAGCAGGGGTAACATAGCACCAGTGCAAAGGCCCTGAGGCAGGCACTGTGAGGCTTTGTAATGTTGAAGGACCGCAAACAACAGAGTGAGACATAACAATGTAGTGTTATGGTCCATGGAACATAGAGCCTGTGCTCTCCATAGTCATATCTTTGAATCCCCAAATTCCAGTGATACTGAGGTCATAGTCACTTCCCTATTCTAAAAACCCAAACTGGCTTTGTTTGTTGCCCATATTTTGTGTTTTGGATATAGACATCAGAAGCTATACATAATGTCCCCAGCAATTTTCCCTAATTATTTTCTTCTCTGTTACTGGGCACTTCCCACACTGTTCTTTTTTTCCATTTTTTTAATGCTCTTTTCCATGGCAACTCATTTCACAATTAAGAGCATGTATACTTATTTCTAATGCCTTTTTTGACTATAAAAGTAATATATACTTATTATAGAAAACTGGATCATATAGAAATGAAATCGTATCAAATAAAACTATCTATACTCTCATCACCCAGAGACAACCATGGTTAATACTGATTTGCTATGTTTCTCTACAGTTTTTTTTTTTAAGGCATATGAATATATTTTTATGGAGTTGAGGTCATATGGTATAACATTAAATTATGAGCATTTTCACATGTCATTTAAATTTTATCAAAAACATCTAAAAATGTTTTAATTTCTGCATGATGTTCCATCGTAAGTATGTATCACAAACTGTTCAACAATTTGGCTGTTCAAATTGTATTGTGATAAATATCCTCATATGTGAGTCTTTGCATTTCTGACCAGGAATAAAGCATAAAAGGAAATTTATGGAATCAAAGGCTGTTAACAGTTTTAAGGTTGTTTTTTTTTTTTAAGATTTTGTTTATTTATTTGATGGAGAGTGACCCAGCAAGAGAGGGAACACAAGCAGGGTGAGTGGGAGAGGGAGAAGCAGACTCCCTGCTGAACAAGGAGCCCAATATGGGGCTCAATCCCAGGACTCTGGGATCATAAGCTGAGCCAAAAGCAGGCACTTAATGACTGAGCCACCCAGGTGCCCCAATTTTAAGTCTTTTGATTTGTATTGCAAAATTATTTTCCAAAAAGTTTGTAACAACTTATACTCCTCTGTAAGTGTTTTAAGGAGGTGATTTAAAACATTTTTGCTAACTTGCTAAGAGGAAATTTTTTATCATTGCTTTATTATCGCATCTAATTACTTTTCTTCATTAAACTATATAGTAATATGTAGAGATAATTGACAAATATATATGTTTTTGGTGTTGTCATTTGATTAATGAGTAGTCTGTTCAAATTAAAATTAACTCAAGAAGAAACAGATCATGTAAATAAGGCGTCTATCTATTAAAAGAAATTATAAACCATCCCACAAAGAAGACACTAGGACTAGTTAACTCAACTGGTGAATCCTACCAAACATTTGAAGAAGAACCAATACTAATTTTACACAAATGCTTCAAGAAAACCAAAGAAGAGGGACCATTTTTCAACTTACTCTGTGAAGCCAGAATTACCCCAACACAAAACTCAGAAAAATAATAATTAAACTACGCACAAATATCCCTCATCAAATACATGTAAAAGTTCTTTAAATATTTTTAACAATCAAATCCTACAGTCTATAAAAAGGAGAGTACATCACAACCAAGTGAGATTTATCCCAGGAATTCAAGGTTCGTTTAACATTCAAACCCTGATCAGTGTAATTCACAATATTAACATACCAAAAAAAGCAGAAGCCATATAGCCCAACTCAGTAGATACAGAAAGAACATTGGACAAGACCCTGACATTCAGTTACAGTTTTCAAAAAAAAAAAAACAAAAAACCCTCTATGCAAACCAGGAATGATGAGAACTGCCTCGATCTGATAAAGTCTATCAGTGGAGAAACCATCAGGTAACATCATACTTCATGATGAAAGACTGAAAGTTTCCTTACAGGATTAGACACAGAACAGGATACCCATTTTCCCCACCTCTTTTTAGCATTGTATTATAGGTTCTGGCCATTGTAATAAGGAAGAAAAAAAGAAATGAAAAGTAGATTAGAAAGGAAGAATTAAAGTGTCTTTATTAACAGACAGCATGATCATCTGTGTAGAAAATTCAGTGGTGTCTACTAAACAAGCTACTAGAACTTTTAAGAGTTTAGCAAGGTTGCAGGACACAAGGACTATATGCAAAACACAACTTTTTTTTAATATTTTTAATGGAAAATCAAAATTAAGATTAAAAAATATCACTTATCATAGCATCAAAAATATGTAGTTACCTATGGATAAATTTGACCAAAAATGTGAAAGACCTATACACTGAAACTTACAAAACATTGCTAAGGAAAGTTAAAGAAGACTTAGCAAAACAGATATATCGTATTCATGAATCCGAAGACTTAATATTTAACTGTCTGTTCTTTCCAAAGTGATCTACCCATCAAAGCAATATTTATCATGATCATACCATGCTTTTTTGCAGAAGTTGACAAGCTGGGGGCACCTGGGTGGCTCAGTTGTTAAGTGTCTGCCTTCAGCTCTGGTCATGATCCCAGAGTCTTGGGATCAAGCCGAGCATCAGGCTCCCTGCTCAGGGGGAAGCCTGCTTCTCCCTTTCCCACTCCCCCTGCTTGTTTTCCCTCTCTCGCTGTCTCTCTCTCTCTCTCTGTCAATTAAATAAATAAATAAAATCTTAAAAAAGAAAAAAGAAGAAACTAACAAGCCGATTCTAAAACATATGTAGGGGGGCGCCTGGGTGGCTCAGTGGATTAAGCCTCTGCCTTCGGCTCAGGTCATGATCTCAGTCCTGGGATCGAGCCCTGCATCGGGCTCTCTGCTCAGTAGGGAACTTGCTTCCCCCCTCCCCTCTCTCCGCCTGCCTCTCTGCCTACTTGTGATCTCTGTCAAATAAATAAATAAAATCTTTAAAAAAAAATATGTGAAAATGCAAAGGATTAAAAGTCAAATTTTGAAAACGATGCACAAAATTGGAGAACTTAAACTACCTGATTTTTAATACTAATTATAAAGCAACAGTAATCAAGACAGTGTGGTATTGGTGTAAAGATGGACATACAGGTCAACAGGACAGCATAGAGTCCAGAAATAGACCCACACATATATGGTGGAATGATTTTCAGTAAAGATGCCAAGGCAGTTAATGGGGGAAAGGATAATGTCTTCCACAAATGGAACAATTGGATTGCTAAAAAAAGAAAAAAAAAAAGGCAACTTCACGTTCAGCTCATACCACATACAAAAATTAACTTGAAATGGATTTTAAACTTAAATATAAGAATAAAAACTATAAAAATTCTGAAAGAAAACAGATCTTAGTGACCCTGGGTTAGGCAAAGTTGTCCTAAATAGGACATGAAAAGCACAATCTATAAAAACTTAAAAATGAATAACTTGAACTTCATTAAAATTAAAGCTTATTCTTCAAAAGATACCATTATTAAAATGAAAAGGCAAGCTATAGACTGAAAAAGAAATACTTGCAAAAATTACATCCAACAAAAATTTGTATTTAGAATATATAAAAGATTCTTGACACTTAATAATGGGACAACCAACCCAACAAAAATGGACCAAAGATTTGAACATATACTTCTCTAAAGAGGATATAGAGATGGCAAATACTCATATGAAAATCTATGCAACAGTGTTAGTTGAGTTTATTTTGCAAAATAAAACCACAGTGAGACAATTACTACACCTTAAAAGAATGGCTAAAATGGCCAAGTGTTGGTGAGGATGTGGAGCAATTGGAACTCTCATAAACTGCTGTTGAGAATGTTTAAGAAATAAGCACATGTCAACCATACGACCCAGCCATTCTCCTCGTAGATGTTGACTGAAGAAAAATAAAAGCGATGTCTACGTAAAGATCTATATACATGAGTGTTCTTGGCTACTTTATTTGTGATAGCCCAACACTAGAAATAACTCAAATCCCTACATCAGGTAAATGGATAAATAAACTGTGGTATATCCATGGAATGAAATACTATAAAAACGAACAGCTATTGATATGCACATGAACATGGATGAATGTCAAAATAATTATGATGAGTGAAAGAATCTAGACAGGGGGCACCTGGGTGGCTCAGTCAGTTAAGCGTTTGCCTTCAGCTCAGGTCATGACCTCAGGGTCCTGGGATCAAGCCCCGCATCAGGCTCCCTGCTAGGCAGGGTGGCTGCTTGTTCCACTCCCTCTGCCTTTGCCCCTCCTCCCTGCTCATGCTCTGTCTCTCTTTCTCTCAAATAAATAAATAAACTCTTAAAAAAAAAAAAAAGAACCTAGACCCACAAGAATACTCCATTTTAATGAAATTCTAGAAAACACAAACTGAAATTTTTGAAAGATTAATGATTATATGGGGCCAGAGGATTTGGAGAAGAACGAATTAGAGACACTGGAAAACTTTAGAGAGGAACGTGTAAGTTCATTATCTCGATGGTGGTGGTGGTTTCGTGGAAGCATACATATGCGAAAATTCATCAAGCTGTTCATCTTAAATATGTGCTTTTTGCCTGTTGTTTCTTAGTACAACTCAAAACAGGTAGGGGAGACCATATCACTCAGAACCATGCATGTCATAACACCCAGAGAGCCTGTAAGAATGTTCTAGACTATCATCACTGAATAGAACTCACTATCATGAAGCAAATGTCCAGTATGTGCACCACCCAGTACAGTCGTCAGAAGCTACTGTGGCTTTTGAATACTTGAGATGTGGCTGGTGTGACTGAGGAACTGGATTTTTAATTTAATTTTCTAAAAATATTTATTTATTCATTCATTCATTTATTTATTTGAGAGAGCGTGCACACGCTTGTGGGGAGGGGAGGAGCAGAGGGGGAGGGACAAGCAGACCCAGAGCCCAAAAAGGGGCTAGATCTCATGACCCCAAAATCATGAGTCTGATGCCTAACTGAGCCACCCAGGTACCCCTAATGTAATTTAATTTTAACCCATTTTGATTTAAATGGCCACATTCGACACATGGTTCTAGCTTAATGGAAGCTAAGCATAAATGAAAACCAACTATATCTCTGACCCTATACTGGATCCTATTAATGGAGGAGTAAAAACGCTATAAGCAGCCCAATTAGATAACTCGTGAGACTAGAATATGGATAGTGGATTAAAGTATTATATCAATGTAGATTTGTGAATTTTATAACTATACTATGGTTATACAAGAGAATATCCCTTCCCTTAGGAAGCTCACAGTGTATTGAATGAAAAAAGACCAAGATGTATGTAACTGACCTCAAGTAGTTTGGAAAGATGAGCAAACGATAAAGTAGATGGGTAGAATTTTAACAATACGCAAATCTGGATAGAGTATACGGGTGTTTCTTGTACTTATATCCTTGTATTTTTATGTTTGCTCCTTCTTGTAAATTTAAAATTGTTTCCAAATTAAAAGCTTTAAAAAAATACCTTATATGTGATTATGATATTTTAAAAAAACTTCCAGTCTTTTTGAGGGCCTGGCTGGCTTAGTTGGTGGAGCACGCAACTCTTGATCTCAGGGTTGTGAGTTTGAGCCCCACATTGGGTATAAAGATTACTTAAAAATAAAATCTTAAAAAAAAATAAAGAGTTCCAATCTTTTAAGGATATGTTATGAAGTATCTATGGACAAAATGATAGAACATCTGGGGTTTGTTTCAAAGTAACATGGAATCCTAATATAGGAGAAACAGATTGATTCTCTTGAAGCTGAATGTGGTGTACATGAGTTTATTATACATTTCTGTCCCTTTTTGTGTACGTTTAACATGCCATGACTTTAAATTGGGAAGAATTGGCATTCACTCAATGTTTTTCCTTTTAAGGATATTGTGTGCCTTTCTCTTACTCATTTTGTTTCCTATGGTACTGGCTGGGAAAGCTCATTTATACCAAATGTTTCATTTTGAAAGTGATATCCTTAGGTCACGTATTCCTTAATGCAATAAAAATCCTCATCACAACAAAAATATTTCTTTTATGACCCCGTCAGTGGCCAACTATTTCGAGCAATTTTAAGCAGTGGGTCCAATTCCCATGAGAGCAAAAAACTTTGATCAGACCCCTCCATAGAAGCCATTTTAATTATCTAAGAATGCTTATACAATTAAAACCCTATTATAAAAAATTCCATGTAACCTTGTTTTTTCTTGATGTTTTGGTTTGAATTAATCTAGAGATCATGTTCTCCGACTGGGAAGGCTTGAGAAAAGCTAAGTGAAGAGGAGTCCGGTGAAATAATGAGAGCAGTACTTTGCTATCGGAATATCTGTGCCGTTCACTCCAGTTTCCCAGGATCTGACTTTGTGTCCTGTCATTTGGCTCAGTGTCTGAGGGATTTAAGTGGTTTGGAGTTAGGCTTTGGGAAGATTTCATTGTTTTAATTGCATAAATTCCATAAAGCATTGAACTAAGCTCTCTCTTCCCAGCCTGTGATACAACAAACAGATGCTCCATCACACTCTTCTATTTCAACGGCTCTTACATGAACCAAGACAAGGAAAGCATCTTCACAAATTCATTTGCTGCATAAACATTTTGTAACATGCCAAGAAAGTTCTCGCTGGGGGGCCATATCTCTAAACATGGAAATAGCTTTATTGAGAGATCCCTTCATAGCAGGAGTGTTTGAGGTTACAGGAATTCATCTGTTTAGGTAAAGTGAAGACTGAATATCTCTCGGTTTTCCTGTTAGGCTTATTGTTTCGTTCATCATTATTATGATTTTTCTTTCTCCAGAGATAGACTACTGTGCCTCGTCTCGTCATGGATGCCAGCACGAGTGTGTTAACACGGATGAGTCCTATTTCTGCCGCTGCCTAAAAGGTTTTATCCTCAATCCAGACAAGAAGACCTGCAGAAGTAAGTCACCCTGGGTGTGGAAGGGCTTGTTCCCTCAATGCCCCGCTAATTTTCCTTGTCCTTGCAAGTTTTAAGCAGATTTACTTGTACTTAGCATTTGTGTTCACGAACGCTCTTCTGCCCTTGAGTTTACCTTTTGTCATCCCTGATTCTGTGATGGGGATGATTTCTAGAGACTGAATAGCCCCACAACATGTATTTGGGACTTGTCTGAGCCCAGAGACAGGAGGTAAAAGAGGTTAGTTTCTTCCCGTTATACCAGTTGAGATATCTGATGGTTGCTAAGGGGGCGGAAATTGCTGCTCTATCCTCTTTGACGTGAAGGAAGGAAAAACTATGATTCTGGGGCATCCCTGCAGGGTTCAAGAGGTACATGGTGTCAACAGGCTGAAATGAATCAGATGCTGCGTGGCAGCTGGTGCATAAGGGGGTCTAGAGTATTTCCCCAAATGGGATCTCTTTAAACCAGACTGTCCCTGAGAAACCACTAGAACGGAAGATCAACAAGGACAGAGAGGCTTCTCGCTCTCCCACTCTTGAATCCTCAGCTCCCCGAGGGCTTGGCACATGGAGGTGTAACACAAGACTTATCGAGTGGATGATTGAAGGAATGAGTAAACGGATCTCTCTGAGATTTATCATCCTGAGAAATTGTCACTGTTATTTGAATTACTCAATCTCTTCAGAAAGATGGCCCTTTTAAGGCGTACAGATTGTGAACTTTTTAAAGAAGTATTTCCGTAGTCAGTCGACACTGAATTGCTCATGTTCTCCTGGCAGTCTCGTTTACGGAACTTTCTGGAGCCCCACTTAGGGGTGTATGTTCTCATGCACTTATTCCCTTGCCTCTTCCTGGCGACATGTACAGCAGGGCTCTGCATTGCAGGCAGGACTGAATTTTCAAAAGTTTGACCATGAATTTGTCTTGAAAAAGCCCTGTGGGCTATTGAACTGAATCCAGACAGGGCCCATTCTGCTCCCAGGACATATGGACTTAGCCACTCACTCTAATAAGCATTAGACCTTGTATGGTGGGAGATGGTTGCAGAGCCCATGGTTTGAAACTGAGCCTCTCTCAAAAGAGGTAATTCCCACAGTCTTGCCTAGATCCAAGCCCTGGAAACATTTGAGCATTATATAAGAATCTGCACTGAGAGCATTCAGAATGTGAAAACAGTTAGGTGGAGTATTTTCCATTAGACCACACATGCGTTCATTATGGTGAAGGGCCAACTTTTCTGGCCAGGCCACTCCTCTCTGCTGTTTACACCTTTTTCTAGGGATAAGTGTGTCCGTGGCTAACTATACCCAGGGAAGATCAGTCCCGGGTGGACTCCTTCGCAGACCAAAAGTTCTTATGTAGGGGATCATTAGATCTGGTTCAACTCAGGCCCACGTTGTGGTTGCCAGCTTCGTGTGTGTTACTAATGGAGGGAAAAGGGAACAAGTTAGAGATACCGCCATCAGTACAGAGGAATTTGCTTGAAGCTATCATCTCTTATTTATTTATTTGAGAGAGGAGAGAGAGAGAGCAAGCAAGCGCGAGTGGGAGAGGGAGAGAGAATCTCAAGCAGATTTACACTGAGTATGGAACCCTGAGATCATGACCTGAGCTAAAAGCAAGAGTCGGCCACTTAGCTGACCACACCACCCAGGAGCCCCTGAAGCTCTGCGTCTCTTATCAATCATCTAGGATTCCTTCAACCTCTGCCGCTCCCCCACGTCCTGCCTGGAGAGTGACTCGGAGTAAGAGGAGGGTCTAAGGTGGTGGACACATGCATTGTCATCAGGCGAGGAGGGCGGTCAAGAACAGAAGCGCGAGTGGAGAGGAGGTGACCGTGGGGAGTAGTCTGACCACCACAGAGGTGCCCACAGATGGGCCTGTTTCCAGGCTGTGGCCCAGTCCAGAGTCTCTAATGCTGGCTCATTCCTGTTTAGCAATTGCAGCTCTATTTTCTCTAGCCAGGTGTCCTGCTTTTTCATCCAGGAAAAATGGAATTTGTTTCTAAAACCCCATATCCTCACCAGTCCTTCTCCCAACACCCTCCCTCATTGTTACATTTTCCATTGTCTGTGCAGACCCAGCCCTGGGCTCGGGAGGTCAGCCTCTCCCCTGACTGAATGTTTGCACTCTGTCTATTATGGCAGACAGCTGTTAATGGAAGTAAGCGCTCCCTGTCTCTCTGGGGCATTATGTGGAAGAAGGAAACAAGAAATTCAATTTAAATCTGGAGTTTGTTATTAGGAGTTTGAAGATCTAAACAGCATTATGGACCTCGAGCTCAGGGTACAGCCATTTGCATTTAATTGATGGTGGATGGATATGGGCGATTTTCAAATCTAATAAGAAATCTGTTTTTCCAAGGAATTTGATGTCATCCAATTAAGGTGGAAAACAAAGTTCTGTTCAAGACAGAATCCTACTGAAGAAAACTCTCTTGGCTGGGCTTTCTTCTTCCTCCTCATCTGGGCCCAATTCCTTTTTCTAGAAAGTACCGTCATCATTTTAAAGCATAAATTATTAAGGCGGTGGTGCAAAGCGCAGAAACTGGGACTGGCCTGGCTGTTGAGGTGGGGCCTGCGGGTAGAATCCTTTGTGGGTATGATCTGTGTGCTGGGCTCCAGGATGGCTCATGCTGGCACCAAGGCTGTGCTCGCCGTTGCTCAGAGACATCATACTTGAAGAGCTGGGATGGCGTCCACGGGTTGGACAGAGCTGGGAGATGTGATGGCTGGTCTTAGCCATGTCACTCATACTGCTCCTACGACCCTGAACATACTACTCTCTTTCTCTGGACCTGGATTTGCTAAACCAAAGGACATCCTGCTTTAACATCTGGTAGCCTGTACAATTTTTCTGAAATGTGCTCTCTGTGCCAGCCACTCCATGAGCATTATAATTCACCGCCTGGGGTACCCACTCTTTCATGTTTTTATGTTGTACCTTCTCAGCAAAGTCTCCAGCTTTCTTGTGAGTTGGCCCCCATGAGCTCTGTTTAAAATGTTTTGTCTGACGGTCCTGCCAACTGACCTCACATGGGCTTCACCAGGTAAAGCTACCCTCCAGCCCGGCCTGTGTGTAGCACTTACAGTTAGCGAGGAGACTGAACCAGATCTGGGCCACATAGTAGGTACTCAGTAAATACTGATGAAGTGATGCACATGTGAAGAAATGTAACTCAAGCACGTAAAGAAGGCCAAGATCCACGGTTAAACCTTTGCAGTCAGGAACCCTTTGGAGAAGAGCTGCCTTGCTGTTTGCCAGATCGCTGAGTGATAACATCTTTAAGACTCTGAATGATTTTCAGTTTAATTATTTCATATGTAAATCTTTCCTAAAAATAATGCTGGGGGGAGTGCCTGGGTGGCTCAGACGGTTGAGTGTCTGACTCTTGATTTTGGCTCTGGTCAGAATCTCAGGGTCCTCTCATGGCTCAGCAGGGAGCCTGCTTGAGATTCTCTTCCTCTCCATTGGCCCCTCCCCCCACTTGTGTGTGGGCATGCTCTCTCTCTGTCTTGCCTCTCTTTCAAATAAGTAAATAAATCCTTAAAAAATGAGAGAGAGAGAGAGAGAGATTGCTGGTTTTTAAGAAATTGTGATAAAATATACATAACATAAAAATGACCGTTGTAAACATTTTTAAGTGTACACTTCAGTGGCATTAAGAACGTTCCCATTATTGTGCAATCATCCTTAAACTACAGAACTTTTTCATCTCTCCAGATTATACCCATTAAACAATGACTCTCCATTCCTATCTCCGCCTCCCAGCTCCTGGCAACCACCATTCGATTTTCCATGTCTCTGAATTCGCCTGTTCGAGTTACCTCATATAAGTGGAATCATATAATATTTGTCCTTTTGTGTCTGACTTATTTCACGTCCCATAATGCCTTCAGGCATCATCCACAATGTAGCATATCTCAGAATTTCCTTCCTTTTTGAGGCTGAATTCAAGTCCCTGCTTTTGATTCTTTTGGGTAAATACCCACAAGTAGAATAATTCTCTATTTAATTTTTTGAGGAAACTCCATACTGCTTTCCATAGTGGCTGAATGCTGGCTTTTTAAAATAGCATTTACCGAAAACAATTTGACCTTTCTTTGAATGTGTTAGGAAATGATTCCTGCAGACCCTCGGCTATGTGGCCCCAGACTATAGGGCTCTTTGTACTCTGTGTCTCTTTGCTTGGTTGTTTTTTTTTTTTTTTTTGGTCTGTTTGTATGTGGCCAATGTTTTATTGACAGGCCCCTTTTTCCTCACTGAAGATCCTTGCTTGTTTCCCAGCATTCAGTTCTGTTCCACACAGGTAAGGTTGTTGATGAGTTCCGGGCTGAAACCATGCTCAGCTCCCCTCACACAGAAGCGATGAGTTACGGAGTGTGCCAAGGGGTCAATGACGCTTGTGGTGGTTTCTCTCCTCTCAGGGCATTCCCTGCGTGTGGAGAGAATGCTCTCTGTGTGCTCCGTCTGCAGCCACTTCTGCTCAAACTCTGTGCCCTTAGAAAGTTCCACCCACCAGTCACCTGGGAGGATGCATCATAGCCCCTTGAAGGGATGGTTGCCAGGCTGGCTTAGATCAGTCATGACTCATGCCTTGGGGGTCAGGGTTCAGTGCCAAGAAGACAGGGAAATGGTTGTTGTCAAGGCAACCAGCAGTGTCTACTGAAAGAAAGAACAATGAGTTAGACAGCTTCAGTTCAGCCACTAATGTGACATTCTTCCAACACCAGTCTCATGAAGGCCCTCCATGAGGTCATTTGATTTCCCTGTTCTCCATCTCCCCTATAACCTGCTCTTTGTGAGGTCCTGTGATTCAGACATTTTCTACCAGGAAATGAAATGCTCTTTGGCTCCCAGTTATGATGCCACTCCCACCTAAGGGCAGAAACTGAGCTTGAATTGGGACAAATGTCTATACAGGACACAACTGCCACAACTCGGGGCAGCATCAGATGTGTCTTCTCCACTCTTTTGATATGGAGGCCACCATGATCTCACGTAGAGCGAGCTTAAGCCTTTGGACCCTTCTCAATGTAACTGCCCTCTCCTGCCTCCCCTAGAGAGCTGGATGTATTTTGCGCGATGAACTTTTGTTGGCTCCGCCTTGTGCTGTTCAATCTCATTGTCAGATATCATTGCTTTGAGCCCTAGTGATCAGGTTAACTGGAAGAAAAGACTAACTAGATTTTCTGGGTGTTTCTTTCTTGTGAAGGGACAGGCTAGGGATTATGGTCCTCAACTCATTTCACCAGCCTTTGGTCATCAAAAGGCAGAAAGACCCAAGCTGGAGGAATCCAGACTTCTGATCCCAGGTTCTCCTTCAAACCAGCTCCCGGAGAGCAAGAGCTGTCTTCTCTGTCCTGTAGAGCGCCTTGTTTACTGAGTATGTGCCGTGAGGGGCTGACCGCACAGCCATGGGAGAAGCTCAGAACCTTCAGGAGAGTCTGCCCTTTCTGCCCTCAGGGATCAACTACTGTGCCCTGAACAAACCAGGCTGTGAGCACGAATGCATCAACACGGAGGAAGGCTACTACTGTCGCTGCCGCCGGGGCTACACCCTGGACCCCAATGGCAAGACTTGCAGCCGTGAGTGTGCTGGAGTGGGCGGTTCGGATGGGAGGGCGTGGTTCACACGTATTCCCCGGGGCTCGCTTCTGAAGCTGCTAGGTCTCCTAAGGGCCTGATGGTCCGACAGGCTTACCTTTCCTTGCCTCAGTTTCATCATCCATAAAATGGGACATGCTACCCACCTCCAGGATCGGGTTATGAGGATTAAAAGAATCAATACGTATAAAGCACTTAGAAAAGTGCTGCTAAATATCCACAATAGCCAAACTAAGGGAAGAGCCCATCCATGGACAGATGAATGGGTAAAGAAGGTGGGGTATGTATACACCATGGAATATTACTCGGCCATCAAGAAAAATGAAATCTTGTCATTTGCAACGATGTGGATGGAACTAGAGGGTATTATGCTAAGCAAAATAAGCCAAATATGTCATAAGAGATAAGCAAAATATGTCAATCAGAGAAAGACAATTATCATATGATCTCACTCATAATTGGAACTTAAGAAACAAAACAGAGGATCATAGAGGAAGGGAGAGAAAAATGAAACAAGACTAAATCAGAGAGGGAGACAAAACATAACAGACTCTTAATCATAGGAAACAAATAGGGTTGCAGGAGGGGAGGGGGGTAAGGGGATGGGGTAACTGGGTGATGGACTTTAAGGAGGGCATGTGGTATAATGAGCACTGGGCATCATAGAAGACTGATGAGTCACTGAACTCTACCTCTGAAACCAATAATACACCATGTGTTAATTGATTGAATTTAAATTAAAAAAAATAAAAGTGCTGCTAAAACATCTGCACAAAAGCCCTGGTTGGACGGTCTGGTTACCCTTAATTTTCAGAGTAGGAAACTGAGGAAATGTTTCAAATTGCTACTAAATATTAATGAGCGCTCAATAAATATCAGCTAATATTAGTCTTCGCTGTTGAGAGCGCTGATTAAGCCAGACCTGCTGGAATCTAAAATCCAAGCACGACTACCTACCAGACATGTGTTCCCAGGCAAGGTATGTAACTTTGCTAAGCCTTGATTTTCCCAACTGTTTAAAGAAGTGACAGTAGTAGCAGTAATGATGTGCTTGAGTTTTTAAGGGGAATAAGCAGGACCATTTCAGTCTCTTAGCCTGGGCCTGGCACAAGGAAAACACAATGAAAGATCATCATTCATTATGACCACGGAGCCTGGGAGAGTGACCAGTGTGGCTGCAGGCTAGGACAAGGGGCCAAAAGGGACAGACCTCAGAAAGTACGTGGGCTACCACAGAGCTGGTCTGAGGGCGGAGCTGGGAAATATGGGACTTTTTGTGAAGCCTTTCTTAATTTTCTTGTGTAAGAGGCACAACAAATCTCCATTTGGTGATGTAAATGCATGGAAACTTGCAGGCTTTGCCAGCTGGAAGGTTCCATCATGGTTTATGAGGCACAGTCTCCACTGGTCCAGGCCAGTGGGGGGTTGGGGCTCATGAGCGCTGCCGTGGGGGCCTGTGACCCTGCTCCACTGGGAGAGGGGCTCCGTGACATGGCCCGGCACAGAAGGGGCCCTTTGTGCGGCTCTCTACCCGGCAGGCTGCACATCTGCTCCGGCTTTGTGGACAGAGCGAGATTGTGAATGAGAACAGAGCAGCTGTTGAACATTTGGACCTCAGACTGCCAGAAGGGGAAATTTCACAGATGAAGTATTAGGTATAGAGCAATCCTCAGGAAAACTTGTGCCCCTTCAGTCTGTAGAGGGAACAAAGTGCCTCCAGTAGGCTTTCTAAGGACTGATCTCGGAGGTCAAAGAACTTTTGAACCAGAAAGTTAGTGCTGCTCTGCACTTGCCTCTGGAAATCTCCGAGTCCTACTGAGAAGCCTGTGGGGAGCAGGGGATGCCCTGGTAAAGATGGATCTGGGTACATTCTGCCTTCTTCCAGGAGTGAGGGGTCAGCCAGCTGACCGCCCTGGCAAGTGTCCCAGGACAGACCTGGCACAACCTGATGGAGCCCACCTAGAGCCCTAGGGGCCATGCCTGTTCCTCTCTCCCAGCCTGCCTTGAGGGAACCTAGCAGGGCTCAGAATGGGCCCCAGAAGAGAATGGGCCATACTGTCTCTTGGATCAAATAAGAAAGACCGCTTTGCTTCAAGAGAGTATAAACCAAACCATTTCTTCCTAGGAGTTCTCAAAGAAGGCCATGGTAACCTGTTCCCCTTAAGTACTCAGGGAGCCCCAGCCCTAATGACAGCAAGCCCTTATGAGGTGCATACTCCTTGAGGCTGTGGTGAGTCCTTTCCAGGCACCCACTCACTCTATCCTCACTGTAGCCATAGGAGACATCTACAGCCTTATCCCTATTCAAAGACAAGAAAACTATGGCACCAAAGGATTAAGTAACTTTCCCAGCGTCCCATGACTGGTTCACGGTGGAACCAAGATGTGAATCCGGGCTTCTGGCCCCTGAGATCTTGCAAGAGTTTGCAGTAGGCGCATCCAATAGTGGAATGTTCCAGAAGGCACCATCCTGGGCCCTTCTGCGGAGCCAGAGGCCCGGCACAAGGCCTTCAATGTGTCTCCAGTCCCTGGATATGCGTTTTCTCCATCAAGGAAATCTGGGAGGCAGCCTGTGGGGCTGTCTGTGGGAGCCGCTCACCACAGCTCTGTGTTCACTGTCCTTTACTGCTCACTGCCCAGCGGGGCCAGCTGTGCTGGG
The DNA here is from genome assembly GCF_002288905.1 of Enhydra lutris kenyoni. NCBI lineage: Eukaryota > Metazoa > Chordata > Mammalia > Carnivora > Mustelidae > Enhydra > Enhydra lutris. The sequence goes on along the minus strand of NW_019154098.1, from coordinate 39,450,600 downwards.
CTCGGGCGCCAGGATCGGCCACACAGGCAGCCTGTGGCTCTGGGTTGTTTCCTGCATCTGGGTGTCCTGGGTAGGGGGGATGAAAACACTTTTTCTGTGTCATTTTCAGAGAAAAATGAAACTTTACCATTAGTTCTTTCCCAGCAATACTTAGTAAGCTTCCCCTCAGTGATTACCCTGTGCCAGCTCTAGTCTGAGGGCCGTACCTGTGTCAGGTCTTCTCCTCACCACGTTCCTCTAAGAAAGCAGCCGTCGTCATCCCCACTTCTCAGGTGGGGAAGCCCAGCATTGCCTGGCTAGGAAGTGGTATCAGTGGGATTTCAGCCCAGCTCGTGTGACGCCACCGCCCTCATTCTTAAGCTGTGTGGCTTTGGGCAGGCAGCTGGGCCTCCCTGAACCTCGATTTCCTCTCTGAGATAGGACTCACACCTGCCTGTGGCCCTGGGGACTGTAGATGAGGGCGCCAAGGCCCTGGCACAAAGTGCTGCTGTCACTAACCCTAACACGGGAGGTGTAGACACTTCACTCCTCAAGCACAGAAATGCGAGAACGAACAAACAAGGCTGAATTTCCAGAGGCCCGTTGCACCAGGTGGAATGGAACCTTCCAGCAGTGCTCTTTGTAATGCCAATGAAGTCAATAGCTCCTAGGACCCCATCCCTCCACCCCCACACAGGCGTAGGTGTTTTTAATGCCCGCAGCTGGTGAGCCTTATTGTCGGGTTATTTTGTGTTTTCCTGTGTGACAAATGCAGGAGTGGATCACTGTGCACAGCAGGAGCATGGCTGTGAGCAACTGTGTCTGAACACGGAGGATTCCTACGTCTGCCAGTGCTCGGAAGGCTTCCTCATCAACGAGGACCTCAAGACCTGCTCTAGTAAGCCCCCCCGCTATGCTTCTCTTCTGTGGAAAATCTTTGCAATGGGAGTGAAAAACATGGCCGCCTCAGAGGAGGGTGGTTCAGGGCCCTCCTGGTCCTCTGGCCTTTTCTGTGCTCTGGGGACTGATGGTGGCGGACGTCCGGGGGCTGCATGCCCTTGAGGGGTGGGGGAGCAGACTGCATGACTTTGTGGGGTGAGCGGGGGGAGACAGACAACATGGGGGTCCCTTGATGGCCATCCTCAGGAGCCCAGAGCCTTCAAGCCCATCTCACCTGGCTGTCTGGCTTTGCAGGGGCGGATTATTGCTTGCTGAGCGACCACGGTTGTGAATACGCCTGCGTCAACACAGACCGGTCCTTTGCTTGTCAGTGTCCCGAGGGACATGCGCTCCGAGGGGACGGGAAGACCTGTGCCAGTGAGTGCTCTGGGTCCGGCGACAAGTGGGACTTGGCACAGGCCAGCTGTGGGTAGAGCGCAGAGCCAGGCAGGGTTTTGCTGGGCCTGTGCGAGTGGGCATTAAAGGCCTCGTTCAGTGATTTGAGCCCTAGTGCTTCTCCCCACTGTGGAGTCCCCCTTGTGGGGAAACCGCAGCTCAGGTTGAGTCAGGAGTCTAAGGCTCCCTCTGTTAAAGGAGTGGGTCCCAGCTTTGGTCTGTGGGACTCCATAGAAGTCAGTCTTGGGAGAAGGGGAGGCTCCTGAGAAAACTTCCTTCCCCCAACCACATAATCTGTCAGCAGATGGAGAGGTTGACAGTGATGATTCCTGAGCACATATATCCTTGCAGCTAGCCCCAATTCCTGTTCCATTAATTAATTAATTAATTATCTAAAAAAAGATTTTTAATTTATTTCTTTGACAGAGACAGAGAGAGACAGTGAGAGAGGGAATATAAGCAGGGGGGGAGTGGGAGAGGGAGAATCAGGCTTTCTGCTGAGCAGGGAGCCCGATGTGCAGCTCGATCCCAGAACCATGGGATCATGACCTGAGCCAAAGGCAGATGCTTGATGACTGAGCCACCCAGGCGCCCCCCTGTTCCATTAATTAAAAAAAAAAAAAAAATTGGCCCTTAGATCTCCCTCTCTCACTGGAGAATGTTGTGTTTTCTGCCCTGCACTCCCAGTGGACTAAGGTAAAGACGGAAAAAATAGTTATTTTGACAGAAGGCGTCAAAAATGGAGGGAAAGCGCTACAGTTGTCCTTCCCCCTAGCCTGCTGGTCTTTCTGGTGACAGGGAACTTCCCTGACTGCGGGTACCATAGTGGCCTTTCACATGGGTGGCTGAGCTGCGGTGCGCCCCTCCCTGCAGATGGCGAGATAACGTTTTCCTAGTTAGCGATAGATTCTCGCGGATGGGTCATCCCTGTGTGGCTGGCCTGCGGCTACTGCCACTGGCACGGGGAGGGGGTGGGCGTTGGGGTGCAGAAGGAGGGTGGGCGTGGGGAACTGCATCTGCGTGGGACTGCATGCCAGAGCCAGAGGAATGGTTTTTTATTGGTTTGCTTTAATTTTCCATCATCTTGGATTATTCGTGTCCTTCCTTTGTCTACCCACCCGCACTGACTTCTGCTCCCCCCCGCCCCGCCCCACACCTTACTGTGATTATCAAGAGCCCACTATTAGCTGGCTGGAGGGTGTCTAAGAAATTCTCACAGCCCTTCCCAGCAAACACGGCCCCTTACGGTCTCATGCCCATCCCTCCTCACCCAGGTCCATAGGAGTGAGGCCTCTGACACTTTTAAATGTTGCACCTTTGCCCGTTTAAGTGCAGTGCAATCAGAAGTGAATTTTGATGTGTATCTATTTATATGTGGTTGTGACTCTGAAGGCTTCTTAGATGATCAGATAGGTCAGAATTATCCTCTGAGAATGGTGGTTCCCATTCATAAAGAAATGAATGGGAACTCTTCCCCTAAATGAAGGCTGTCTGTTTGCCCTGGGATGATTCAGCCACCCTGTCCTGTAATAATAGGCTTTGTTTTCAGTGTGGCCATCGTTAACTGGGGGCTATGTTTCCCGGCTCTGTGCCAGTTGACAAAGAGCCTGACGACATGACTCCAACTTTTTGGAACAATCTGCTGTGCTGGGGAAGGGGGGAGCCTGCCACGGGCCAGCCAGGCCCGGCTCAGTGTGTGAGGGTGTCTTTCACTCTTTAGACAGGCGGCCTCCTCTTAGAGCCTTGATAGCAGGTGGCCTGAAGAACACTTCACTCACTTTCCAGAAGGTTCTCTGAAGCATAGAGGGCAGACCCACATTCCCAGGGCCCTGAAACTATGTGGGCATTGTTTTACCCCCATCCACCTGCAGGCACCCTGGGCTCTCCAGCTGCTGGGATGAAGCCTGTCCTCCCTTCTTCATGTCCTTGGCCCCCAAACTGTGATTGTAGGTTCTCCCCAAGAGACTTGCATTGTGGGGTTGATGTGCAGACTTTGGCTACGGTGGGGAGGGGAATGAGGTAGTGTCTTATAGAAGCTGCAGCTGAGAGGCCTCCTCCCCTTCTAGCTCCTGGTGACTTCCCTGAGGTAGACTTTTGCAAGGGCATCCCAGCATCAGTAAAGACTCCGTAGGCTGGATATGCACAGAGCCCACTGTCCACTAGGATGCCAGCTCCTGGGGGTGACACTGAGTCTTGTTCTGAGTTAGAGTTCCCAGGCCTGGCCCACAGGAGATCCTCAACCAAGTTCATCGAGTGAGAGAGTGAATGGTCAGAGACCACCTGTCTTTTTCTCCTGTGGCACCGGGCACAGGCCCTGATCCCTGTGCAGCAGCCTTCAGTGGCTCCCCATTGTCCCCCAAAGAAAGTTCCAGTTGCATTTCTCAACTTGGCAATGTCAGAGAATCCCTTCCTCCACCTCTCGAGCCCCACCCAGGTCTTCCCTGATCCCTCCAGTTCCTCAAGAGAGTAAGTCCCAGTATTCTCTGAGTGGCCACTGTACCTCCAGGCTGTCCTTTCTCCATTTAGCGCCGCCTTCCCTTCCCAGCCTTGCTGGTGGAAACCCCGCCTGTAGACAACATTCCCCATGGAGAACTTCCCGCTGCCAGCCCACTGGGCGTGTCTTCTCTGCCCTCTCACCCCATGCTACCCTTTGCACAGATCTGAGAAATGATGTGCCAGAGTCAAAAGAATACTAAACTAAGAGCCCAGAGACTGGGTTTAAATATTGCTGCTTCCACCCCGGCCAAAAGACTTGACCCTTTCTGGATCAGATTGCTCAACTGTCAACTTGGAATGATGATTTCTGCCTCTCCGTCAGGGTTGCCAAGGGGCACAGGGAGAGACAAATTTGAAATGTTTGGGGGAACTTGTAAACTGCTTTAAACCCTAGCTTTCCTCCCACCGTTAGACTGCCCTGCAGTGAGGCAATGGCTGAGGTAGCACCTTGCCTTAGAGACCTACCTCCTAGGGCTGGGCCTGCTTCCATCGGAGGGGCCGTAGAGATGGGCCACCCCAGGAGAAGTCAGACTCATGAGCCCCAGAGGGTGCTGTCAGACTCTGGCAAGGGCAGGGTGCTGACGGGAATCTGGGCCACAAACCACAGAACACTGGGAATCCTTGTCCAGCCGCTACAGGGAGCCTTCGGGAAGCTGGAAGTCCCAAATCAAGGTGCCGGCATGGTCATGTTCTGATGAGAACCCTCTTCTTGCCTTGCAGATGGCTGCCTTCTTGCTGCATCTTCTCATGGTGGTAGTTGGAGGGCGGGGGGTGGGGGGACAAGAACAAGCTCTAAGGACCCTAATCCCATCATGGGGTCCCCACCTCATCTGTAGCTCATTACTTCCTTACCTCCCAAAGATCTCATTTCCCAAAACCCCCACACTGGGGGGTAGGATTGCAAAGTATGAATTTGGTAGTGGGGAGGTAGACACAATTCAGTCCTTAGCATGGAGTGAGGGGAGAAGACCACCTTCACCCTCAGTGTATTCACATTACAGGAGTAGAAGGAAGCTTCGAGGTCTTCCGTTTCTTTGGTGGGAAACAAGTCCAGGAAGGGAACTGGTGCCTCCAAGCTGGGCCTGAGGGTCAGCGGCACAGTCAGGACCAGAACCTGGGTCCCCTGATTCGGGACCTTGTGCCCAGAGTGAGGTGCCCTCTAAGGGGACGACTCAGCTCAGCCATTTTTGGGGTTGTCTGAGCAAAAGCCATTACAGAGTTAGAGAATGATTAGCTGCTCCTAGTTTTATTATAAGAAACGCCCCCAAATGGTGTAATTCTATCTCCGGGCCCTCATTACCCTCCTGGCAGGCCACGGTGGCTTTCTCCCTCTGGGGCTGGGCTGGTTTTCACAACCTCCTACGTGGAGCCGCAGACACAGGATTGCTGTCTGTCAGCACCACAGAGGTGCGAGACCACGGAACACATGATCCAGCCATGGCCATGCCACAGACATCCGTGACTCATCGGATCTGGAATCTGGATGGGAGCGCCGCCGTCTCCGTCAGCGCGCAGGCCTGTGGGATGTGGGTCCTGAACACCCCTGCTTTGTCCTGAAACCTGTAATCATCCTGATCCCAGATTGTAGATCCCCTTCAAGATGGGGGCTGAAGGGAAGGCATGGACCTGCCTCCTTAAGGATGAAAGGAAGTGCATTCTTCTCCTAGAGGGAAAATGTGTTCTTCCTGCCTCCTGAGATTTTCGTATCTCCTCTGTTTTATTTAAGTGATGTTTCTCGGTAGTTTGTCCTCAGTCTAGACTCTGGATTTGAGTCCAGGCACCTCCTTAAGCTCTCGGTCTGTTTGCTCTCATTCTCCACAGATATTGACCCTGAACTTGCAGTGTGCTGGGCACGTCGTGCCGGGCACTGAGCCTGCCTCCCTGGGGTGGATGCCGGTTCTGTTTCTGCCCTGATGAGAGTTTAAAGTTTCTCAGGGAAGAAGGAAATTAAAAACCTTTCATGTGATATGGGAAGAAGAGGCGCCCCAGGGGTGTGGGGCTGAGGGACCCTCAGCTAGTCTAGAGAAAGTTTCCTGAGAAGGAGATGGTTGATCTGACATCTGGAGATTGAAGGAGTGAGCTAGCCAGAGATGGAGGGTTTGAAGGACTGAGTGTTGCTATCCTCCCAAATTCATATGTTGACATCCTAACTCCCACAGGCGATGATATCAGAAGGTGGGGCTTTGGGGGTTATCAGGTCATGAGCCTGGGGCTCTCCTGAGTGGGATTAGTTGCCTAATAAAGGGGATCCCGCAGAACCCCCCCCCCAGTCCCTTCCACCATGTGAGGGTACAGGGAGAGGTCTCCAGCCTGGAAGAGGTTCCTCACCCAACCATGCTGGCACCTTGATCTCAGATGCCAGCCTCCAGCACCGGAGGCTATAAATTTCTGCTGTTTACCAGCCACCCAGTCTATGGTATTTTGATATAGGAGCCAGAACAGCCTAAGACAGAAGAGGAAGAGCTTCCCAGGCACAGGAAACAGCATGCAGAAGCCCAGAGAGTGAGTGTGCTGAGTGTTGAGTACCGAGTGCCCGAGGGCAGCGGGGGAGAACAGGACCTGAGGAGCAGGGGGACAGACCACCTACAGCCTCTAGAGTTACATCATACTGTTTGGAGGCCCAGCCTCCTTTGAGGAAATGATTTGATTCTGTCCTCTGACAATCTCCCAGCCTGAGGAGACTCTGCCGAGCTAGGATGTGCTGTTGGACCAGAAAACACGAAGGTGGTAGATTTGTGGTCTAATCCCACCTTTGTCCCCAGCACAGCTGACACAGTTCACCTCGGCAGACTCAGAGACCTTGGGAAAGTCACTTCTTCTCTCTGGCCATCTGTTTCCTCAGCTCTAAAATAAAGGGTTGGACCGGTTAATCTCCCGGGCCCTTCCAGCCCCAAGACAAGGCCTGTGCTCAGCACAGTGCTCCAGAAACACTTGCTGAATGGATGAACTCCTTGCTGGGGTACCGACGGTTCTCCCTGGGCTGAAGGTGCCCCATGATGATGACTCAGGAATGGTGGCTCCCTCTGCCTGTTCTAGAAACACTGAAGTACTTTCCCATAGGGGACCGTCTGGCTCTGGGAAGAAGCTGACTCCAAGTTGGTTTCCCTCTTGGTTGAAGAGGAAGCAGTTAGAACCTGTGGTCAGGAAGTTGACTGCAGTACACTTTGGGCGTTTTCTAACTTACCACATGTGGTTCTTTAACTTATGAGTGACCCAGAGCATCCTCGATGGGATTGATAGAAACTGGACATTTTGCTGAGCAGATGTGAAGTGTGCGCTCTGCAAGGCTGGTGTGGGGGAGAGAGTGAGGACCCCCCAGCATCCAGCCTCCACAGGGCTCTCATTTAAAACATCTGCACAGGGCGCCTGAGGGGCTCAGTCATTAAGGTCATGGTCCCAGGGTCCTGGGATCGAGCCCCGCATCGGGCTCCCTGCTTGGCGGGAAGCCTGCTTCTCCCTCTCCTGCTCCCCCTGCTTGTATTCCCTCTCTCACTGTCTCTCTCTCTCTGTCAAATAAATAAATAAAATCTTTTAAAAAAACAAAAAACATCTGCATGTGCAACTCTCTCTTTTTTTGGTGAGATTTTATTTATTTATTTGAGAGAGAGAAAGAGAGCAAGCATGAGCTGGGAGTAGTGGGGGCAGAGGGACAAGCAGACTCCCTGCTGAGCAGGGAGCCTGACAGGGGGCTTGATCCCAGGACCCTGAGATCATGACCCGAGCCAAAGTCAGGTGCTCAACCAACTGAGCCACTCAGGTGCCCTTGCCCATGCAACTCTTAATCTTGGGGTCATGAGTTCAAGCCCCACGTTGGGTATAGAGATTACTTAAAAATAAAATGTTTAGGCATGCCTGGGTGGCTCAGTGGGTTAAAGCCTCCGCCTTCGGCTCAGGTCATGGTCCCAGGGTCCTGGGATCGAGCCCCACATCGGGCTTTCTGCTCAGTGAGGAGCCTGCTTCCTCCTCTCTCTGCCTGCCTCACTGCCTACTTGTGATCTCTGTCTGTCAAATAAATAAATAAAATCTTTAAAAAAATGTTTAATAAAATGATAAAATAAAATCTTAGGGGCACCAGGCTGGCTCAGTCAGTAAAACATGTGACTCTTGATCTTGGGGTGATGAGTTGAAGTCTCATGTTGGGTATAGAGATTACTTAAAAATAATTTTTTTTTAAAAAGTATGCTCCACACCCAATGCAGGGCTTGAGTTCATGACTCTGAGATCAAGACCTTAGCTGAGGCCAAGTCAGATGTTTAACTGACTGGGCCACCCAGGTGCATCCCCCCCAAGTAAAACCTTTAATAAAATAAAAATAAAGGGTGCCTGGGTGGCTCAGATGGTTAGGCATCTGCCTTTGGCTCAGGTTGTGTTCTGGGTCCTGGGATGGAGCCCTGCACTGGGCTCCCTGCTCAGTGGGAGTCTGCTTCTCCCTCTCCCTCTGCCCCTCTCCTACTCATGCTCTCTCTCTGTCTCTCTCAGATGAATAAATAAAATCTTAAAAAAAAAAATCTGCACAAAACCCCTGGGTGGAGGGTCTAGTTACCCTTAACTTTCAGAGTGGGAACCTGAGGAAATGTTTCTTTTTACTCACCAGGTGTTTACAGGGCCTGCTGTGTACCAGGCATTGCACTGGGCAATGGGAGATGCAGGAGGAAAGGGCAGGCGGAGTGAGCGTGTGGTCTCTTGATCAGAGCCCATGCGAGCACAGCCCAGGGAGAGCACAGGTGAAGACCCAAACCAGCAGGTGACTCCCTGTTCAGTGACAGCAGTGGTTTCAGAGGGGCAGATGCCTGCTGCTTTGAGGCCCCGTGTGGGGAGGTCCAGGAAGACCTCAAGAGATGGGGGGAGGGCAGGGAGACTGAGGAAGGAGAGGCAGAGAAGTGGCTGTGCCGACCATGGTGGTGGCTGGGCCCCCGGCTTGGTACTGAGGTACGCATTGAACAACGGTGCTCACAGCTGGGGGAGGGTGGCCCAGAGGACACTTCAGGGATTCTGTCTTTTCCAAAGACTCTGAGGATCTCAGGCAGAGGGTGGAAGTGATGTGAGAAGATGTGCATTTTGAAAAGAGGACTTAGGACAAGGGGAGGGAATGAATTGGAGCGGGTAAAGATTGTGTGGAAACCAGTCAGTAGATGCAGCGGCTCAAGAGAAAGACAGTGGTGTCTGGTTCTTGCTGGTGCAGGCACAGAGTAATCTAGATGCTTGAGAAGGTCTCTGGCATAAGGTCTGGGTCCAACACCAGCATCCCTCCCCAGGTAGTTTATTGGAATCATCTGTGGGGCTTTTAAGACAGCCAGATGCCCAGGAAGCACCCTAGACCCCCAGAAGCCAGGACTATCTTACACTGGTATAACCTCGTTAGAGGACAACTTGGAAATGTTTATCAGCTTTTAAATGTTCATACCTTTTAACTGGGCATTTTTGCTTCCAGATATTTATCTTTCAGATAGGTCTTCATGTTGTAGGTGAAACTATATACGCTACAATATCCATTACAATAATGTTTATAATAGTAGGAGACTAGGCACCGCCTAAATGCCCACCTGAATAAAACACTGGTTAAATGATGGTGTAGGCTTTAAAAGTGATGATGTAGAGGGTCAAAGGTAAGAGAGAGGCAAACTTTTCATTGTAAATCCTTTGCTCCCCATAAGAATTTTTATTTAAATTTTGGCCTATTTTTGAAGTAGGTAAGAGGTTGGGGCGCCAGAGTGGCTCAGTCGGTTAAGCATCTGACTCTTCATTTGAGCTCAGGTCACGATCTTAGGGTCACAAGATTGCCTCTTCCTTGCCCCACCTCCTGCCCCCCTGCACCATGTGCACATGCTCTCTATCTCTCTTAAAAAAAAAAAAAAAAAGAGGAATAATAAGGGGTTTACATTGTTTAAGACTCAAAACAATATGAAAAAAATGTACATTAAGAAGCTTTGCTCCTGGGATGCCTGGGAGGCTCAGTTGGTTAAGCGGCTGCCTTCAGCTCAGGTCATGATCCCAGCGTCCTGGGATCAAGTTCCGCATCGGGCTTCTTGCTCAGCGGGGAGCCTGCTTCTCCCCCTGCCTCTACCTGCCACTCTGTCTACCTGTGCTCACTCTAAGAAATAAATAAATAAAATCTTTAAAAAAAAAAAAAAAGAAGCTTTGCTCCCTCTCTTGCACTCCTATTCCCTACCTCCCTTCCTGTCAGTAAGTGGTGGTAGCCAGCCTCCAAGATGGCCACCAGTGATCCTCATCTCCCGGTAGTCAAACACTTGTATGGTCTCCTCCTTCACTGTTGGTCTGTGTGACCCATAGCATATGGAAAGAACCATGGCTTGTCACTTCTCAAATTAAGTTATAAGAGACTGTGGCTGCCATCTGGAGCCCTCTCAATCATTTCTTGGATCATTGGCTCTTGGGGAAGCCATGTTATAAGCTACCCTGTGGAGAAGCCCACATGCTGAGGAACTAAAGCCTCCTTCCAGTGAGGAGCTGAGTGATGTTGGCCAATAAAGATGTGAGTGAAGGGCGCCTGGGTGGCTTAATGGGTTAAGCTTCTGCCTTCGGCTCAGGTCATGATCTCAGGGTCCTGGGATTGAGCCCCGCATCGGACTCTCTGCTCAGCGGGAAGCCTGCTTCCCCCTCTCTCTGCCTGCCTCTCTGTCTACTTGTGATCTCTCTGTTAAATAAATAAATAAATAAAATCTTAAAAAAAAAAAAAAAAGATGTGAGTGAGCTCAGAAGCACATCCTTTAGCTCCAGTAGAGCCTTGAGATCACCACAGTCCCCGCTGACAGCGTGACCCCAGACTCATGAGAGATCCCGAGAGAGAACTCCCCAGCTGAGCCTCTCCTGGATTCCAGACCCCTAGAAACTGTGTGAGATAATGATTGTTGTTTTAAGCTACTAGGTTTTGGGGTAACTTGTTACACAGCAACAGATAACTGATATACCATTTTCATTAGTTTATTATTTATCCTTCATGTTTCTTTATGTGAGTAAAAGCAGATATAAGTGTATGTTTTTATTTCCTCCTTTTCTTACCCACACAAAAAATGTTGTACTCTATATACCCCATCTTCTGCCTTTTTTTTTTCTTCCTTCAATGATACTTTTTGAAGATTTCAGATCTTTACAGAGAGAACATTCTCATTATTTTTACAGCTGCTTAATTCCTTGTTGCCAGACACTTGGGTTGTTTCCCACTTGTCATTACAAACAATGCTGCCACGAATAGCTTGAAGTATATCCCTTCCTGTGGTGCCAGGTACCTGTAGGAGAGAATTCCTGAAGTGAGGTTCCGGGGTCAAAGGTCCATTGTGTAACTTCGGTAGATGATGCCAGATACCCCTCCTTAGGGGACATATCCCCTTTAATGTGTTTGAATTTTGAACCATTTGCCTGTTTTGCCTTTAAAAATATCTCTGCCGGTGATTCTAATGTTCACATGAGGTGGAGAGCTCACCACTGCTCTACAGCCAACCTATTAGATGCTCTAAGGGGACGAGGAGGGAAAAGATTAAAAACCCAAACTCCACCTGTGCTTTCAAAGCATGCACCCAGTTGGGGCACCTGGGTGGCCCAGTCGGTTAAGCAGCTGCCTTTGGGTCAGGTAATGATCCTGGGGTCCTGGGATCAAGCTCCATGTGGGGCTCCCCTCTGAGTAGGTAGCCTGCTTCTCTTTCTGTCCCTCTGCCCCTCCCCCTGCTTGTGCTTGCTCTTTCTCTCTCTCTCTCTCTCTCTCAAATAAATAAATATAAAAATCTTAAAAAAAAAAGCATGCACTCAATAAAATTTCGAACAGCTGCTAATGTGAACGAGCTCTCAGGAGAACTCAGAAACTCTGGGCTGGGAGCTGCTGTGATCGTACGTAGCCAAGGGTGACGTGGACAGTGGCTTTGGGCTCGGCAGGCTCCTGATGCATCTGGCCAGTGCAGGTGCAGACCACCATGGCTCAGGGTCTGTGTGGCAAGACTCAGCCACTCTTCTCCATGACGGTCTGAGACAGAGCCAGGACAGGGCATGGGGGAAGCTCCAGAAAGAAAGGGTGTGCTGGGTTGGGGGTGGGGCGAGGGTATCTGTCTGGATTATGGCTTGATAAGGCTGGCCTGAAAGAGTTACAGCTGTTTTATTATGTTGGAAAATGGAGTATTCTTAATATAAATTCATGGTGGGGAAAAAAATGCTCACCTCCACAGCCAGCCAGGTGTCTGTATTGTGGATCACTCAGTTGTATTTCCACTCAACACTATGTGAGGAACGACCCGAAGCCACTGGGGAATGTTCTGCATTAATAATGAGTCTAGATTGTGCCCGGAGAAGTCAGTCATGTTCAGAGCAAACACGACAGGCCAGCTCTGCTTTGACTCTCTTCTGCAGTTATAATTTTAGTTAACATAATATTTTCCCATTGTTCAAAGATTTTGGCAGCACATCTGCCCAAAAGAAGATGGGCAAAATTCCCTTCATGTTTGAAGGCTTACTTTACCATATGGCAATGCAATGTAGTTGGGGGAAAACATGGGATTTATTATCAGAAGATTCCATGTTGAGTCTGATGCTGTCACTTATTAGCAATTGATCTTGGCGAGCCATTAGCCTTCCCCAGCCTGAGTCTCCCAGTGAGTGAGAATAAGAACAGTTGCCTTGACTGATCCACAGGGCGGTTCTCAGGACTCCCCTCCAAAAAGAAATACTGCAAAAATGCCTTAGAAATAAGTGTATGGTCTGTGCCTGATTGTACAAGTGATTATGTACTTTGGAGCCTTGTTTTCATAACTTCAATGTGTATCCATTGTCAAATTCTCCTCCATCTGAAATGATGGCGTTGACTCAAAATTGTGTATTGTTCTTATAAGAAGTCACTTCCCCCGTGGCCTCAGTATCAGGCTTTTAAAATATCAGCTTGGTTTTCACAGAGTCACAAACAGAAGCCACCCCAGCACTGTGGAGGCAAAGCCCTTCTTTTTGCTCTGTCCTGCAACCTCGGGCACCCGTGCCTCTTCTCTCTTATCCATATGAAGATGGCCTCTGCGAATCAACCCATCAGCAAAGCTTGTAGGCTCTACCTTCAATATACAGCCAACAGTCTGACACTTGTCACCATCCTGATCGGGGCCACCGGGCTTCCTGGAAGAGGTTTCTCTCAGCTCTCCATGCTCTACCTCACCCACACTGAGTACGCCTTTTATGACAAAGCCAGTTCATGTGACCTCACTGCTCAAAACCCTCCAGGGACCCTTCTTCACTCAGATCCCACTGCTGCCCGTGAAGCCCATAGCGTCTGCCCCTTGCTGGCCTTACCGGCCTCGTCCCCTGCCAGGCTCGGTTGCGTGGGTCCCACCTATCTCTTTGCTTTTCTTGAAATGTGCCACACATGCTCCCACCTCTGCAGTTTGCAAATGCTGTTCCTTGCTGAGGGTGCTGTTCCATCCAAATACCACACACTTACTCGTCTCCTCAGGGCTCTGCTCAGGGGCACTGTATCTGCCTGCAGAATGGGAAATACAAGCCCTCCCCGGCCTGGGCACATTCTCTCTCCCTTCTCCTGCTTTTATCCACAGCCATTTCCCCGTCTGACATATTTGTTTTATTGTTTGTCTTTCCCCTTCTTCCCTCCCACACCTGCTGCCAAATGTAAGCTTCACAGAAGTGGAAATGGTGTCTTATTCATGGTTTAATCCCCAGAACCTAGAAGAGTACCAGACTCAGAGTAGGAATGCATGAAATAGTTGATGACAGCATGAGCAGATGAAGAACGGATTACCTAAGTGTGCCATGTACCTGCGTACATAGTAGATATTTGATAAGTTGGTATCATGGTTATACGATAGCCAACAAAGAGGCACTTATTTTCTAATATTTATAGACCATGTTATATCTCTCCTTCTATAAATCATCTTTCATGTGTTTTGTGCATTTTTTATAGAAATGATTTTATTTTGTGTACTCTTTATGTATGAAGAATTTTTTGCCCCTAGACATATTTTCTGTTTTGAAATTTGCATCGTGGGATAAGACAGTGTTTTAATTTAAGGTGTCTCAAATATCTTTTAAGATGGAATAAGTTACTAAAAAAAGAATGAATAAGTCAGTAATGTATGAACCATTTCCTTCTGTTTCTCTCACTCCAATTGGATTCCCAGAATTGGACTCCTGTGCCTTGGGGGACCACGGCTGTGAACATTCGTGTGTAAGCAATGAAGACTCTTTCGTGTGCCAGTGCTTTGAAGGGTATATACTCCGTGAAGATGGGAAAACCTGCAGAAGTACGTTTTTACTGGGGTTGTCTCACATGACTGTGTCTGACCTTTGCATGAATTCCACCATCCTGATCTCTGCTGAAATCAGTTCCCCTTGAAAGCTACTGCCCCATGACTATTAAATATAATGCGGGGTCCTGGGTGGAATTAGAAAAATGACATCAGGTTAAAAACTAAGGAAATGTAAAAAAAAGCCATGGACTTTAGTTGGTTTTAATGGATCAGTATGGTTCCACTGATTGTAACAAATGTATCACATTAATGTAAGTTACTAATTGGGTCTGGGGTTTATAGGAATGCTGTGCTATCTTCTCCTTTTTTCTGTAAATCTTAAACTTTTCTAAAAAATGAAGCCTATTAAAAGAAAACAAACAAATGGACAGATGAGAAAAGCCATGGCTAGAGGTACAACTGAAGCTGCTCATTTATGCCCTGTGGTAAGAAACAAGATTCTAGCAGCTTCTAGCCCTGCCCTTTATTAGCTGGGCAAGTTGTTTCACCTCTCTGACCCTCTATTTTTCTTTAATAATATTATCGTTGTTGTTGCTGGGAGCACAAATCTCTCGTAGAGACCCACCGTATGATGAGTCCATGCTTTTGTGTCAGAAAGCAAGGCCTCTTAGATGGGACCAAGATGCATCTCTGTTTCATCAAAGGGGAGTGCGTAACCCTGAGCAAATGATTTTCATCCCTATCAGTCGTCTTTTCCTCAGGCTTCTCAAAGTACTTGCAAAGAGCAACTTGTGCTGACACGTTTCAAGAAAAGATAGGTAATTGGAATTATGACTCTTATAGTTCACAGACAGGAAAGGTATGGGTCCAAGTGGTTAAGTGATTCTCCAAAGCTATAGGTCAGGGACAAAGCCAAAATTAGATTTCAATGCCAGTCTAAATTGAGGTTGAATCTTCAAAGTTACCGTATCAGACCCACAGTGTTTCCTGTTGCTTTCAGAAACCACCTCTGCAGAAAGCCAATGATCGATTGCATTGAATGGGATATTGAAGTGGTGCTGGTGAGGGATGGGGGCCATGATAGTGAGGAAGTTGGAAGAGTTAACCTAAATTAGACCCACTGAACTTCATCCTCAATTTTACTTTCCTCCTGTGGATCACTGAGCTCCCATGGGTGTGGGGTCTGGCAGCTGAGATGGGTGAATCCTCCAAGGAGAAGCCCGGGGGAAAATTTATGTTGGTGAAATTGATTTGACTTGCTCTGCTGTCCTCAGGGAAAGATGTCTGCCAAGCAGTAGACCATGGCTGTGAGCACATTTGTGTGAACAGTAATGAGTCGTACTTCTGCAAGTGCCGGGAAGGATTCCGGCTTGCCGAGGATGGGAAGCACTGCCGAAGTAAGTGGCCTCCAGGTAGAGATGACTTCTTCCATCTGCAGGACTCGGACACTTAGATAACTTCATTCCGTATTTAAAATCTTCTACCTATTGTTACAAGTTCCTGCCTTGGGTGCTCTGATAGTGTTTGCTAGTGACCCATGCAGGAGACCCTTAGTTCTTCAGGACTTTCTCAGTCAAGGTCACGAGTTGTCAGGCTCTTTGCGTCTCTCCGTTTTCTCCCAGTTGCTGGCCCTTGCACAACCATTGTATGGATGTCCAGAGCCTCCCACAGAGCCTGGCTAGTCATTGGACAGAATTAGAATCTCTGCCAGCAATTACTATGAGGATCAAAGGATAATTACAGTGCTTTTTCTTCTTGGAAGACCTTATAAGTAAGGGTAGAGGGTGGGAGAGGGACTAAGGGATTTTTCTGTGGGTTTTATTTATCCATTTTTGCTATTGTTTGCCTCTGTAGGTCTGTCTGAGCGAATTCTGAGAGTTTACTTAGAAGGTGCATTAGGTTTCCTGGAGAAACAGAACCTATAGGTTGTGTGTGTGTGTGTGTGTGTGTGTGTGTGTGTGCATGCGTGCGCGCGCGTGTCTATATACAGAGATAGACATGGAGATAGAGGCAGATGGACAGAGAGAAAATCTGTAGGGCAAGCCAACAATCTGGAGACCCAGGAAGAGCTGATGTGGCAGTTCTCATCCAAAGGTAGTCTGGAAGCAGGATCCCTTCTTCCTTGGGGTGGTGGTGGGGGATTCAGTCTTCTGCTCTGAAGGCCTCCAAGTGTTGGATGAGGCCAGCTCTATGGAGTGTGCTCTCCTTCACTCAAAGTCTAATGACTGAAATGTTAACTCATCTAAAAAATACCTTCACAACAGCATCTAGATTGGTGTTTGACCAAAGAGGTGGGCACCATAGCCTAGGCAAGTGATATATAAAATTAACTATCACAGCGCCCAAAAAAAGAGACAGATGGGACACATGAGCTTGGTGAAGTGGGCATTAGAAGAGCACAGGGCAAGGATTTTTCCCCACTGGGGGATTCTGAGCTATTAGTCCCTATTTGGGCATTGGGCAGGGGGTGTTGGTGTTGAAATTGTACTTGCTTTTGTTGACACTCTGCTCTAATGGGCAGGATGGCTCTTTTTTAGTTAAGGCAAAATCAGTTCATTTGCTTTTCAGGTTGATTTTGGGGCATCACCTCAGAGACTCCTTTGACGTAACTTGGGACATCCCACATGTCAACAAAGCTGGCTTGAGTGGAGCTCACTGTCCTCATTCCTCCACCAGGACGAGGGGCTCCTACCTTTAGTGAGATGTTCTGTTTGAACAACTGAGTTCCAGGATGCTGGCGGGACCCTGGCCTAACGCTGCAGATCTGCCTGCACAGCCCTGTTTTACCGTCACACTATAGCATTCCCTCAGTGGAGGTCATGCCTGCGGTTCTGCCCGTTGTGTCTGCCCCAGCTGAATGTTCATGATTTTATTTCTATGAACGCACGTGTACACATGGGTGCCATTTATCCACACAATGTATATTTTGCTCAGCAAATTGAGCTATTGTACACCAGGCACAACCTCTGGAATTTGATTACTAGACCAATTACCACCCTTCCCACTTCTAGGGGGATCTGTAGTTACCAATCCCAACTTTATAGGAATCTTCTCCTTTGAGGGAGCTAATGACAGAAGAGAGCCATAGGCTTTCATGTGATGGGGGAGGAGCACACGGGAGACGCGTGTCTCAGCTCTGCCATCAACTTACTGCATGGCCTCAGGTGACTCGTGACATGTTTTGAGTTTCTTCATGTATACACTGGGTATAATTATTCCTGTTTTCGTCTTCTCACAGCATATTGTTAAGATTGGAGGGCCGTAACTACTCTGGAGCATTTAAATTACCTCACACATGAGAAATGTCTGTTAATTGAAACTGGAGTGTTTGGGACATCAATGGGAAAAAAATCAGTAGCTTGGGAAAATCAAACCCCAAAGCAACATCAAATAATTCTAGAAATTAATAAGAAATACGGGATACCCAATCATCCATCTCACCACTCCGGCTTGTGGAGGCTGGGGCTTTCTGAGAGGAGTTTCTCCTTTCCCATGCCCCGTCCTGAGTATTAGAATGAAAAAAAAAAAGGGCATATTATAAAAGAAAGTTTAAACAGAGATGGGTTTTTTAAAAAATGGATTAATTCCTTGATCTGTCCTGACATGACCACTCAGTCCGGCTCATTCCTGCACAGACGGAGTTGCTCATCTCCCTATGTTTCCCTCAGGGAAGGATATCTGCAAGTCGACCTACCATGGCTGCGAACACATTTGTGTTAATCGTGGCCACTCCTACATCTGCAAATGCTCAGAGGGATTTGTTCTAGCTGAGGATGGAAGACGGTGCAAGAGTAAGTGATCTGAGCTGGGCTTTCTGCTTGAATTTGGCTTGGGAGCAACCGCTCTTTGGAGTATTTTCAGGAAACAAATCCCTCACCTCTGCTTCTCCCTTCATGGAGCTTAACTGAGGCACCTGTGGAAAAACTTTTAGTTTTAGTTGACAGTAAGTTCATTATGTGCCAAAAGGCTGGAGTGATCTTAGACTGAATACGCATATCTGGAATGAGAGAGGCAAAATTTGTCCTCTGCTCTGTACTGGAGAATTACATTCAGTCTGAGCATTGCATTTTAGGAAAAGAGAGATCTACGTTTAAACACTAAAAAAAAAAAAAAAAGCCTTCCAAAGTAGCAGAAAAAAATCTTAAGTAAATTATTTAGTAATCTCAGAGTAGAGAAGACCTTTCTAAACGTGACATGAAACATAAAAACCATTTTTACTTTTATTTTATGTTTTTAAGATTTTACTTATTTGTCAGCTAGAGACAGAGTTCAAGCAGGGGGAGCGGCAGGCAGAGGGAGAAGCAGGCTCCCCACTGAGCAAGGATCCTGATGCGGGACTCAGTCCCAGGACCCCGGGATCATGACCTGAGCCAAAGACAGATGCTTAACAACTAAGCCACCCAGGCATCCCAAAAACCTTTTTTTTAAGGATTTTATTTATTATTTATTTGACAGACAAGAGATCACAAGTAGGCAGAGAGGCAGGCAGGGTGGGGGGGGAGGAAGCAGGCTCCCTGCTGAGCAGAGAGCCCGATGCGGGACTCGATCCCAGGACCCTGAGATCATGACCTGAGCTGAAGGCAGAGGCTTTAACCCACTGAGCCACCCAGGCGCCCCCCAAAAACCATTTTTAAAAAAGAGAAAATGTCTACTAGGAGATTAAAGCTATGATATCTTTTTTTAAAACCTATTATCAGAGATCAAAAAGGTTGATTATTCCTTAGGTTGACAAAGGTATATTGTAATAGACACTTAATACATTTATTACTAGGTGTCTGAATCAGTACAGCCTTGAGGAAGGCAGTTTGGCAATTTTTAAAGGCAATTCCACTTCTATTTGTATTATCTAAATATATAGATACACACACATACATACATACGTATATCCTTTTGTAATGTTTAAATTCTGTTCCATGTGCATGCATTATTTTTTAGAAAAAAAATATTTAAAGAAAAAGGACAATGACAAGCAAGATTTAAGAAGTTCAGCACGATGTCAAATGAAAAATGAAGGAAGAAACTGAGGATCTTTGTAGAAAAAGACTCGAGGTACCATTCAAATACCAAAGTGACAGTCACCTCATTGGTGATTTATAGAACAGCGTTGGGGAAGGAGAGAACAGTGGGGAGAAACTGCAGCTCAGCATGAGGACAAAGACACTTTCAGGGAAGCTGTGTGATTAGTTGGTTAAAATCATGAACTTCGGGTCAGACGGACCTGGACTTCAACCCCTGTTCATACTACCTGTGTGACCTTGGACAAATTATTTCCCTTCTCTGAGTCTCAGTTTCTTCATCTATAATCTGAGGACAATGCCTCACAGAATCGTCATGAGGATTAAAGGAGATCGTGTATTTAAAGGTGCTTAGCCCAATGCTGGCACATTACCAACCATTCGCCAAACAGTAGCTCTTGTAACGAGCAACAGCAGACATGTCCAGAGACAGGGCTTTAACGGGGAGGTGATGAGCTCTCCATCAGGAGAGGTGTTCAAGGCCAGGCTGAATGGCTACTGCGTAAGGATGTTATAAGGATATAAGCAACAGGAGGGCAGCACTAATGACCTTCAAAGGTCTTGTCCAGCCCTGAAATGGGGGACCTCTTTGAAAATGAAGTTCCAAAGGCAAATCACAGCCCCACTTGCAGTCTCCTTGACTTAACGATGAAAAGAAAATGCCCAAGTACGGTTGGACAACCCTCTGCAAACAAGTAGCCCTCAAGGAAGCTATCATTCTTCCTGGGTCTGGGAGCAGAAGTCTGGTCCTTCTGGCCCTGAAGTTCTTCCACTCCCTCCAGCATCCTTCTTTCCTGGAGAAGCCTTTTGTGCCTCTCTCTCTGCATAGAGGCTGCAAGGACTGATTTTGTTCTGTAAGAAAAGAGTGTTGGGGGAAGAACTACTGCTGGAAAATTATTCCAGTATTTCTGCAGGCTGCTGGAGAGTCATGTGTGTGCCGCCTGAGTCTTAAATTTTTATTCTTTTGATTCAAGAACAGGCTATGAATGTAAATGAAGTGGAGACTTGGCCTTTTCCTCTTTTGCTAATAAACAATAAGTTGAGTAACAGGAACAAGCACTTAATGGGGTAAGAGAAGAATTCAACCCCCAGCAACACACACACACACACACACACACACACACACACACACACACACGCATTAGCATATCATTTGTTTTTGTGTGTCCTTACTTGCTTGTATTATTGTGCTCCACTTTCCAAAATCAGACAACTGCTTGATACAGAAAAGAGAACGTTATATTGCGTACCGTAGACCGTTGGAAATGAGATAATTCATTTGGGATCTGTAAATTCTTTTATGCAGCCCTAAATAACAAAAAGTCTGTCCACACCCAGATTGCCTAAGTATTCACACAGGGCTTTCCTGTCAGTGGTCCAAGCTGCCTGAAGAGCTTCCGTATAGAGAATTCCCAGTAAAGGGGTGCCTGGGTGGCTCAGTCATTAAGCGTCTGCCTTTGGCTCAGGTCATGATCCCAGGGTCCTGGAATAGAGCCCTGCACTGGGCTCCCTGCTCAGCGGAGAGTCTTTTTCTCCCTCTCCTGCTCCGCCTGCTTATGTTCCCTCTCTCACTGTGTCTCTCTCTGTCAAACAAATACATTTTTAAAAATCTTAAAAAAAAAAAAATTCCCAGCAATGATTCATTTCTAAGTTTGAATGGGTCAGTGAGGTGTTTACAGGTACGGCACCCAAAGGGCACCACCTCCTTCACTTACTCCGTCCACAAGTGTTTGCTGAACAACTATTGTGTGCCAGGTATGGGGGGAAAGAAGTGGTCCTTGCTGAGGAGAAGCTGGCAGAGCAGATAGAAGGACACATAACCAGGTAGCTGGTGGGCGGTGCGGAGGGCTAACCGACTCTGCGGGGCTGGAAGCTACGGCATGTCAGGGATTTTGCCTCGGTCCCTATTGCCGTCCTGCCGTGCCCGCTGCCTGGCGTGAAGCAGGTGCTCAAGAAGCCAGTTTTTTGTCGAATAAATTAGTAGTTGTTAGGAAGACACAGAGAGTAACGAATATCAGCTCAGTGACTAGGAAATTTCGCTGGAAGAGATGACGGATTTAAGAATTTAAGAATTTCCTTGTCGGCCGTCTGTCAGAATGCCAGCCCTGGGGTGATGTTACCCTCCTGGAGGGAAGTTGTAGGAATCTTTTGGGTGCTGTCAGACCCTACAGTGTACTCTACCCACAGCCCCTCCCAGACTTGGCTGTCAGTGACCCAGAGTACAGTGTGGGCCTGGTTTCCCTGACAGTTTGTACCTCTGTCGTGTGATTTTGCTTGTGAGGAATATTCTTTTTATCAATTTAACAAGCCACCAGGAAGGCAAATGAGAAAATTACTATGGATTGTGACTCTCTGAGCCCCTTCTGTCCATCCTGTGTCTGATCTGAGGAACCCAGGGGGTTCTCCGAAGGGGTCCTGCCTCCCACTGAAGCACGCTTGTCTCCTACTCCAAGTGCGTTTTGACCACTTGGCCATCTCAACTGTCCTTTCCTTCCTGTAGGATGCACTGAAGGCCCGATCGACCTGGTCTTTGTGATCGATGGATCCAAGAGCCTTGGAGAAGAGAATTTTGAGATTGTGAAGCAGTTTGTCACCGGCATCATAGATTCCCTGGCGGTGTCCCCGAAAGCCGCGCGAGTGGGGCTGCTCCAGTATTCCACGCAGGTCCGCACAGAGTTTACCCTGAGGAACTTCAGCTCGGCCAAGGACATGAAGAAAGCCGTGGCCCACATGAAGTACATGGGCAAGGGCTCCATGACGGGGCTGGCTCTGAAACACATGTTTGAGAGAAGTTTTACCCAAGTGGAAGGGGCCAGACCTCTCTCCACACGGGTGCCCAGAGTGGCCATCGTGTTCACGGATGGACGGGCTCAGGATGACGTCTCAGAGTGGGCCAGTAAAGCCCAGGCCAACGGTAATAAGGGGTAGAGGTGTGATGCATGTCACTCCAGGGTCAGGGTTCTTAGAGTCACTGGGTGGCCAGGCGGTGAGTGAGAGATGCCCTGAGCTTTGGGAGAGGCTGCCGGTCAAGCTTGGATACACCTTTCCTGCACTGCCCCCTAGAGGCCATGATGGGACCCCCGCGTAGTCTACGCCTACCACACCCGAGCGGTCTCTGGCCATTTCCTGGCCAGTGTGGGACCTCCAGTGGACAGGAGCGACTCTGCACGCCTTAAGACAGCAAACACCCTTGTGTTTGTAGGAGGCAAAAGTTAGCTTTTGAGAAAGTCAAAATGTTGGGAGAGAGCATGACTCAGTTGTTACTCAGGAAAGCAAAGCCTGTTCTCCGATGTTTTCTGGACTCATGGATGATGTGGGGGAGGGGAGGACTGGAAGTTACTTTAGTTGTGCCTAGATGCAAAGTGTGGCGGAGGAGCTGTGGCCCCCAGATAAAGGAAACCTCAAAGCTAGGATGGTTGGTAGAGCTAGAGGAAGGCGAAGTGACTGGATTCCTTGGGGGAAATGAGAAAATTTGACGTCTTGAAGCAGTTTGCTTCAAGTTTGCTTGAAAGCCACTTTCTTCAAGAACTTGTTGAGGGTACATTACTTTAGCAACTGCTGTAAGCGGGGAGAAGGTATGCAGACCAGGGCTTCGTCTCAGGTGTTATGGGCCTAGTACCTAGACCAGGCCTGGCACGTAGTCCATGTGTGACTAATACTTGAGAGTAAATGAACAAGGAGAGAAAGTACTAGCAATCCTATTAGTGGACTCCGTCCCTCCTCACAGAAAGGCTGGCTCACACTGACATTCAAACACTCTTTGTAATGGAGGCCATTTTATTGTCATTGTGTACCTCACGGATTGACACCTTTTCCTCTAGCCCAATAGAATAGTAGCCAAAAAGTATCCTGTCCTGAATCCTCTGAGTGAACTGTAAAAATAGCCTGAGAACGCATATCAAACCCATGAACCCCTCTAGCCTGCATTTTTAAAGTGTACTGGGAGAAGTATCTTGTCTCCAAAGACAGTATCTTGTCTCCTTTTATTTGCCTCATTGAGACTGGTCTACCTTCCTCTTTCCCCCATTTAGATTTCCACCAATCACCCAACGGCAGGGCGTAGGAGAAACTGATGTTTATTTGGTTCTAAAATCAACAAAATTTACCTGAAGTGACATCCTCTGATGAATTTAATTAATGAATTCAATATAATTCAAATGAGTTATATCATGCTTAGCTAATACAATCTTAAAATAGTAATTATCCTTTTTAGGAAGTTTGCATGAAGTCACTGGGCTCCCGGACAAATATGTTGAACTTGCCAGTAGACCCTACGCAGACTTAGAACAAGGCATAACTCTTGCCCCTTGGCTTAAAGAACCACTTTTATGTGTATTTTTTTAATCCAGCCTAATGAATTAGCCAGAACAAGATATCAAGGCTAAAAAATGTTGAAAATGAAGGAGAATTTAAGTTCTTACTGTGTTTTGCTTTCAAGTGGAGCATATATGGAGGAAGGGAGTCTAATGATTTCTGTTGTTTAGAAAAGGTTTTGGAGCAATCTCATATCCCTGTTGATATCTAAGGTTGGTACTTGGGTTTATTCCTTCTGTCTGACATGGAGGATTTCCCGGGGTCTGCAGATTTTCCATTTCAGCTCAGCACCTCCTCATAAAGCTTTGTCCTTTCAAGAGAAGGAGGTAGAATGCACCTTCCCCTGCACACCCCCCGCCCCATCATTAAAGGTTCCTATCCTGTACCTTTGAGAAGTAGAAACTAGGTTAGAAGGTCATAAATTGACCTGCTTCTTGGAATTCTCCCAGAAGAGATTCCCATTTAATAAGTCATAAGATACTGCTCTTTTCTACTTTATCCCCAAGGCTAATTCAGGCAGAAGTTGAAGATTTGTTCAATGACCTTGCCCAGAGCTGAGCAACAGGTTGGTGGTCTAGCTCCCAACCTCCCCTAGTGCCTCACCTTTCCCTCATTGGAACCCCTTCTTTTGTTCATAGGGCCGAAATAAAAATGGCAGAAAGATAAAGGGAGGTTGACCTGGACCCCTCAAGTCACCCGCGTAACATGCACCTGGCTTTAGGTACGGTACATGCAACTTCCAGACCCTGGGAACATAGCTCTAACTACCTTCTTCTTCATTTGCTCTGCAACGTAGGCATAACTATGTATGCTGTTGGGGTAGGAAAAGCCATTGAGGAAGAACTACAAGAGATTGCCTCTGAGCCCACGGACAAGCATCTCTTCTATGCCGAAGATTTCAGCACGATGGGAGAGATAAGCCAAAAACTAAAGAAGGGCATATGTGAAGGTACTGTAGTTGACCTCAAGGAGAGCAGCTATGAACCCTTGGAGGAGCAATTCTCAACCTGCTCCTCCCAAGTGCTCAAAAAAGTGCCTCCCTGGTGTTTGGGGCCAGTAATGTCTGGAAACACTATGCCCAAAAAGGGGAACAGGAGAGAGAAGACGGAATTCACAGCTAGCATTACGTGAGCGCTTGCTCTGGGCTTGGCAGTGTGATCAATCTTTTGACACACGAGCACAGTTCATCCCCACAAAAGCCCTCTAGAAACAAACATTGAGCTAAGACACAACCATTATACACAGCACAGAGCTGAGGTGCCATTTTAGGAGATGCCTGTAATTGGACTGGAAAGGGAAGGTAATCCTTTCAAATGTAAGGAACACCTTGCTGCAAGGAGTGGTTCTTCTGTTTACAGAACACAAGCCAGCCCTTTAGAACCTCCATTTTGTTCTGTCCCAGAGCTCTTCGTGCTGATCTCACTGTGCCAGGACAGGTAGAGGAGCTCTGCCCTGGCTCGCTACTCCTGCCCCAGGTTCGGTCACCAGCCAAACCCCAAGCTAAGTGATGTGTTTCACTCCTCTGAAGGAAAGAGTGACAAGAGGGAGGGGGATGGGGCGAGAGGGCCTTTCTAATGCCCAGGAGAGAAGATTTCACCTCTAGGCTGTTTCCTTCAGCTGAAATGCCTCTTAGAGGGGGTCCCCCTGCAGTTTTAGTCCTTGGCCAACGTGACCTTTTTTCCCACCCCAACTTCTAGGTATGGAATTTATGAGGGCATTCTTAAGTAAGATGCACTTAAGGGGTCCAGGTTTCTCTTACTAGAGAATGTCCCTAGCGTGGTCTTGGATTACCCTGGAAACCAATTGCTTTTTGAAACTGGTGTTACCAAATAAAACTGAAACACCCTGGGTGACAGCAGGTAGGTGGGGAACTGGTCTGGGACGTTCCCTAAGGAACACACATGCACGCAGACGACTGTCACTCCCTTTGGTCATCTTTTCCCCCTCAGCTCTCGAAGACTCTGATGGAAGTCAGGACTCCCCTGCAGAGGAACTGCCAAAGAGGGTCCATGAGCCAACAGGTAAAATTAAAAAAAGCCAACAGGTAAATTTTAAAAAGCAGTGTTTCTAGAACTTTTGGTGGATGCTTCCACCATGATTTCCCTCAGACAAAATTCATAAAAAGTGAGTCAGTAAGATTTGAATTATGCCAACTATGGATTTTTTTCCTCGATCAGATAGGAAACATTTACTCTATACTTTAAGCCATATTTGGTAATAGCCTCTCTCTACTGACAGTCTTCGGCCACAGTATGTCCCAAAGTAGAGCTGTGTGCCACAGCTAGGAATACTAAGTACCTTACTTTGACCACTGACGGCTGTTATAATCACAACCATGTAAAGCAGGTTTGACTTCAGTTTTCTTTCTCTTTACAGAATCTGAGCCAGTCACCATAAATATCCGAGACCTACTTTCCTGTTCTAATTTTGCAGTGCAACATCGATATCTGTTTGAAGAAGACAGTGTTTCACAGTCCACACAAAAACTTTTCCATTCAACAAAATCTCCAGGTAATTCCAAATACAGTATTGCTTCCAGTGGCTCGATACCAGCCTCTTAGCTTGCCGACACTTAGTTGCAAGGAGGAAAGGAAAGGGGGAAAGAGAGGGGCTTCAGTAAAATGAGAACTAGAAAAATTAGCTGAAAGAAATGGGAGTAGCCTTCCCTGCAGTCCACACTAGCGGCAGCTCTGAGTGTTGGAAATCCATGCAGCCCTCTCCTGGAATTTATTGGATCTGGCCGTGTGGAAAAAGTTGAACATTTCTTTCATTTTGGTTTCTTCCCTGTGCTGATTCAGTCCTATTATTATGCATCTGGGAAGTCTGGTGGGTTATAGAGGTGAGTGAACACTTTTCATGTGCTTTCTCAGGAAGTCCTTTGGGAGAAAAACACGATCAATGCAAATGTGAAAACCTTATCATGTTCCAGAACCTTGCAAATGAAGAAGTGAGAAAGTTAACACAGCGCTATATCCTTTTCTAATACTGTGCTTGTCTGTGTGGTATGAAGAATTTCACCAAACTTCACAGATACTATCTGTTGGTATGTATTAAATGAAGTCATTTCCATAAATCCATGAGTACTGAACTCTAGAAAGGCTTTTTTCTTAAGCAACCTGCTAGGTGTTTGAACATCAAGGGCAAGCCAAGCTTCATGGCAAGCTTGGGTCAAGAACTTGGTTGCTCTCTGCCGTTCTGGGGTTCAGCATTTGAGGCCAGCCAGTCAGTATGCAAAGTAAGAGAAGACAGAGTTAAAATTTAACTCCCTCTCTGCTGGGAGGAAAAGGATCTGTACCAGGTCTGATGTCCATCAAAGGTATGGTAAGTCTCGGCAAAGAATGTAGAATGATGAAGTTTCAAACTCCCATCTAAATTCCAAATCTTTCTTTCGGCCACAGTTGGTAAGCATGTAGTTTCTAGAGGACTGGGGTTTTTTGTTTGTTTGGCAGCTGGGATCTTTTTATATCAGCACTCTAAGATGAAACATTTTATCAAGGGAACAGCAGACTCAATGATTCATTAAACCAATATTACGCATAAAAGGAATGCTTTGAGATAATGGAGAAATCAGGATTCAGTGTTTTTATATCGCCAGTTGCTCTGAACTTAAAATTACAGTAAGCTTACTAAAGCTGGCTCATCTCTATCTCAACATGCATCAACTAGCCTATAGGGAGAAGGTTGAATTCTGAACTCTCTCTTTGCCAATGGGTTTATATAATAAGGAACAGATGTAGCAATTCCCTTTCTGAAAGCTGGAAATCTGTTCCCCTAAGGAAAATAATCTGACAGTGGTTAATGTAGGTGATGAATCCAGGCTCTCATTCTGCCAGGGGGACTGGTGGAGGGTATTAAGGAGCTTACATGAGAACAAATGCTTGTTCTAATGCCCCTCGCCTCTCTCCTTTCCCACCACACTTCTGAGGGTCTGCTTCACGAGAGACTAAGGAAGTTATCTGTAAAGGAGCATAGGTCAGAAGTCTTCAATGCTGCTACCCTTTGGCCATTATCTGGCATCATGGGTGAAAACTCTCCCATCTCTTTACTCTCGTGACATCATCTCTTACTAAAACCCAATTCTCTTTACTGTATTCCCCAAATTGTCACTTCTGGCTCCTAAAGGTATGTTACAGCAAACTAATTTATAAGCAACACAGGTGTGAGTAAAATTTAAAAAACATTTTTAAAAGGGATGGCTTGGTTGGTTAAGCCTCTGACTCGATTTTGACTCAGATGATGATGTGAAAGTTGTGAGATTGAGCCCCACGTCAGGCTCTGTGTTGAGGGTGGAGCCTGCTTGGGATTCTCTTTCCCTCTCCCCCCACCTCCCCCCATTCCCCCTCACACACATTCTCTCAAAAAAAATTAAAAAAATTTTTTTTTTTTTTGGTAACTGAACTACTTTGCTTTGATGTTGAAGTATTTAACCTGAAGGGGATTTGTAGTCTTTTTTCTAAGATTTTATTTATTTGGGGTGCCTGGGTAGCTCAGTGGGTTACAGCCTCTGCCAGGGTCCTGGGATTGAGCCCCACATCCCATCAGGCTCTCTGTTCCACGGGGAGCCTGCTTCCCCCCCCCCCGCCTACTTGTGATCTCTGTCAAATAAAAAAAAAAATAAGTAAATCTTTAAAAAAAAAAAAAAAAAAAGATTTTATTTGAGAAAGAACACAACCAGGCAGAACATCAGGCAGAAGGACAAGCGGACTCCCCACTGAGCAGGGAGCCCAATCTGGGGCTTAGCGTGGGACATGATCCCAGGACCCTGGGATCATGACCTGAGCCGAAGGCAGACACTTAACTGATAGAGTCACCCAGATGCCCCAAGAGATTCATAGTCTTGATAGCATGCGTTAAATGGCTTACTATAAACCTTCAATCAGAGTTAAAAAATTTTTCTAAATGGGGAAAACCAAAGGTTTGTATCTTTGAGGACAAATTTTTACATAGCTACATCAAATTGTATTTGATTGTAAATAAAAATAGACAATTCAGATTCCTCTTCCTTAATTTGAAATTTACTAGAAGAAATGACACAAAGGATGGAAGCCCTGGAAAACCGCCTGAGATACAGATGAAGATATGAAATGCGCTATGTATTTGTATGTCATTGTATCAAATGTTACAATGAAAGCAGCTTGAGCCCCAAAGCTCAGGCTATTGAGTCTAAAAAGTTGTAAAGTAAAACAGGACTAGTACTTAGAAAGCTGGTTTGCTATAGAACACAAAGGCAAAGGTACAACACTAACTTGTATAAATTTGAGAAAAAGTCCTTCAGAACCCTAAAATGAGATTATCAAGTGAGAATAAATAAGCTATGCAAGCTATTCTGTAACATACTGTGGACATGATTTGCTTTTTACCTTATCCTGCCTTAGTGTTGTGATCTCATTTGACTAAATTAGTTTGCGGTCTTACTTCTGTAGAACACTGGCCATAGGAAGACTATTTTTTTGTATTGGACTTTTATCTTGATATATGTATATGGATGTATGCATAAATTCATAAAACATATGTACTTGAATAAGTTGGATTTTTTTAATACAGTATTAAAATTCACCACTTCAGAGAATGGTATTCTGCGTAAAATTCCTAGTTAACTTTAAATGCAAAGTATGGTTATGTGGGAAATGGTCAATATGCATTTGAAAAAAACCTCGACTCTCACTGGCAATCTGAAAAACCCAAGTTAAAACAATCAGCTTGGCAAAAATTAGTGCCGGACTACAGTGTTGGCAAGGATGAAGAAAATGGGGCTCTTGTACACTAGTGAAAATGCAAATAGGCGTACTCTTTGGAGTATAATCTGTCAAAACCTAGTAAAACTGAAAAGGCACACCAGCCTGCACTCTAGCAACTGCGCTCACAGGCATCTAACTAGAGGCCTTCAGCACATACACACAAGGAGACCCGTACAAGAACATTAGTTGAGTTTATAAATCACCAGTTGGAAATAACCTAAATCATCATCAGAAAGGGAACTGATAAAATTATGATGTGATCCCTACCTCAGAAATACCATAGAACATTTAAAAGGGAAGGCACTAGACCTACATGCACACATAATAAAACTCAAAGCTGAATTTTAAAAAGCCAAAGGTAGGCGCGCCTGGGTGGCTTGGTGGGTCAAAGACTCTGCCTTTGGCTCGTGATCCCAGGGTCCTGGAATCGAGCCCCGCGTCGGGTGCTCTGCTCAGCAGGGAGCCTGCTTCCCCCTCTCTGCCTGCTTCTCTGCCTACTTGTGATGTCTCTGTCAAATAAATAAGTAAAATCTTTAAAGTAAAAAAAAAAAGCCAAAGGTAGGGGCACCTGAGTGGCTCAGTCAGTTGGGCATCTGACTCTTGGTTTCAGCTCAGGTCATGATTCATGATCTTGGGGTCCTGGGATGGGTGTTAGTGTGGCTCCATGCTCAGCGGGGAGTCTGCCTAAGGATTCCTTCTCCCTCTGCCCCCCACCCTCCTCCCATAATCTCTAACCAAAAAAAAAAAAAAAAAAAAAAAGACCCCCAAAATGACATCTTTCCCATGGAAGCTACTGTATTTAAGGCCAAGTGATACTTTTTAAACAGAACACTTTCAGTAAGCTTGTTTAAATATTTCAAGATGAGTGTTTTCATCAGAATGTCCTCCCAAAGGGCACTGTGGTAGAGTGAGAACATCTCCTTCGTCTATCTTCAATCTTATCTGAAAAATCATCTGATTTTCTCCAAATATAAAAGTTGCAATTCAAAGTATTAAACCTTGTATTTGTATTTGAGTCACTCAATTGGTCCTGAACAGGCTTTTGCTAGTAAGTACTGACCTGGGTTGGCATTACCTTCTGAGATGTACTCCCAGTTAAGGCATTGTTTCCTTGGCTCAATTGTACTTCACTTTCTGTTGAGTCCCAGCTCCCCCTAGTGGCTCTAGACTGCACCCCCCCCACCCCTTAACTTTTAGCTATTAAATACATTTAATCAGTTTTTAAGTTTCTTCATGTTGGGGAGAACGCCTTCAAAGGAAACAAAGGCCCCCAACCAATCAAATTTACATATTCATCCCAGATACTTACTTGAAGATAGTCTAAAATCTTAAGTATTTCTCCCTTTTCCTTGTTTGGCTCTATACAGGTCTTAGGTGTAAAAGTTTTGCATTCAGATTTATTGTGGTGACTTTTACAAAGCCTTGATTTCCTCATCTGTCAAATGGAACGAAGTATGATCTCACTGGATTGTCAGGAGAATTAAATGGCTTAATGTGTACATTACTTAGTAAAGTATCATTTCAGATACTCAATTATTAGCCATTATGTTTTTACTCTTCAGCAGTCCATGATGTCTGATACAAAGATGGTAATTTATGTATATGTTGAGTGAATGAATGAATGCTTTACTTACCTTAGCTCAGGAAAGTACTTTGGCAGATTCCTACTCCTTAATTCTCTTTTGAGGCGAACAGGTAGGAGGTAGTAAATTATAGTACATGTACATATGCTCAAGGCCTACTACCAAAACAAGATGAAGATGAGATTCTGGCCTAGAAAGTCACAAGCCTATCAAAGAGAATTAAGTAAATGTTTAAGCCCTAAAAGTCATTATTCATCCTGGTGTTTGAACTCATGTGATACAAAGTTGAGTCTGTCCTCTAGGGCCTTCCTTAGCTTAGTGAGAAACAGGTGTGATTAATGCCATAAAAAAGGTTCTATGGTAACTCAGAGGCACCCAGTCTGGACTGGAAGAGGATATTGGGGTAGGCCTGGAAAAGGAGGGCAACAGGAAAGGAAAGCAGATGCCACAGCAGACGGGGAGCCCAAGTGTGAAGGGGCAGTTGGAAATAAGATATGAAAGCAAAGAGAATTGTTTTCCATGGACCAGATCTTCCAAAAGGCCCAACTAATTGCATTTGAGACCAGCCTAGAGTATGGTTTCTTTTCTAAGTACGTTTTGCCCCTGCCATGATACCATACCAGTTGCAGTTAACACACTCCACAATAACCAAACTCTTCTTTGGGACATTTCTATCTCCAGACCTAACAGGTAGCTCAGCACAAGTATGCAACAAATCCAGCTGGCTGGAATTTCCTGCCATCTCCCGCGTACTAGAGCTTCCCAGCCAAACACATTACTTTGATTATAATCCGAAAATAACATTTAAAAATACCAACTTAGACGTTCCCAGATCTTCCTGGCCAGTAGTATTTTCTCTAATTCGGGAAGCATTTTAATGGCACTTCTTCACAGCTGTCCTAAGCCAGCATGAGTGAGGTTTAATCTCCTTTTCTCTAAACTTTAAATTCCTTTCTTCCTAAACAATGAGTACACAAAAAACACAGATAAAGGCAAAAGCTCAATGACCTTATAGTGTATTATCACTATACAGAAGCCTGAAGAAATCACAAAATTCCTAAAAGCCATCATTCTAAAATGCCTGCAGCCAAAAATCCTGCAACAGAATCATTACAAAGAAATGGTACACTGGTACCTGCGATACTGTATCCTCCAGAAACCACCCCTGAAGAAATTAAATTGTAACTTATCAACCTGGAGGGAAAAACAAACCAAAATTAACCCAAATCACTGCAAGCTCAATTTGAAAGGCAAAATTTACCAAGCAGAAAATAAGCATACAAAACTTCCTTAATCCAAAGACAAACAGTTCTCACAATGGTTGAACAGACTAATAACACTAGAGGCCAGCAACAGTCTGACCAAGCAATTCTTTTCAAGGACAAACTTCAAACATCTTAAACCACCTTGGGCATACTAGTCTCTGGATATGAAAATATGAGCACTTTAGAACGTTTAACAGATTTCCACAGCTCTGTGGCTCTTAACCAGGAGATGCTACTTTGAAAACATGGGGTAACATTTCGGGGTATCATTATAACATGGAAAACCATGAGAAATATCCTGCAGTATCCAGTCCTCCACAACAAAGAACTTTCCCATGGAAAAATGTTAGTGCTCCCAGATTGAGAAATACTAAGTTAACTGAACAATCAGTAAGAAAACTAGCTAGTAACAGCTATTCTTCAAATTTTATCTACAACCTCAGATTAACTTCAGACACAAATTAAAATCATGCAGTATTAACCCATTCCCTTTCCTATACAAAACTGGGAATTTCACCCACCTGTGGTTGTTCCATAGCTATTAAAAAAGGACTCTTGTGATTCCAAGTTCAGTAAATACTGGGACACGGACATTCTGTACAGTGTACTGATGGCATCTTCATCTCCTATGTCTCACTCATCTACTACTTGAACTGCCTACAAGCTAAGATCTTTGATTAAGATCTTAAGTCCAAAAGACAAGGTTAATTCTGACACAGCTGCAGCCTGAAAGCCCAGCACAGATGTGTAGAGTATACTTTACCAGCAATATTTGACTCCGTAAATCAAGATATTTTTTTTCCCAAATAACTCCTGAAAATGTCGCCAAGGAAATAAAAGAGGGTAAAGGGTTCCAGTCAGACATATTTGGAAGATATGGAATGCAGTTTCCCCAAAATCTGAACACCAAACACACTTCACAATGTATCTTCTAGGAATAAAATATAAAACAAACTTTGGGCAACTGTGGACTTAGCACTTATCGAAGACCTGAGATTCTTCTGAAGCACTCCAGGTACAGATCTTCTATCTCAACCACTGCACACCATAGGAAAAATCCTTCTTCGTTAAAGTTCAATACAACTTTTCTCAGACACACAAAATGTTGGGAGGGGAGCACATATCTCATTTTATCCTCTCTGCTACTCAAATCTGTAGATTTAAGCCGGATTACAAATTGCAATTCTGGTTAAATTCTACACATTGATCTTTGCTGCTTCTCAAACATACTCAAATATAAAATGCCAATAGTATCAACACTTTTAAAAGACTGGAATCTTTAAAAAAATCTGTAAAGGAAAGGAACTTTGCACTCCCTTTACAAAAAGGAAAACAAACACTGGGACATATAGTTCTTAACCCAAAAGTCTTGCCACCACATCTAACTGCCTTATCCTCTCAAATCCCATCTTCAGAAAGGGTATGGAAACAAAAAGATATAAAGGAAAAAACTGCAACGAATACTGTGTTTTTAAAACAAGCTGTGGCCAGTTTTATTAAAGAAAAATTCTGCGTGATTTACTTTTCACCAGTCTGTTCTGGCATGCTTCTAATGATATCAGAATCACCTAAAAAATAAAACACAATAGTTTTACAATTCATTTAATCACAACTGGTAATCATCAAATTAGCAATGGTTATCTATAAAAGTTCTGACACTAGCTTTGCTGTCATTTCTCAAGATATCAGGTACCTAGTCATAGGCATTTCCCATATAAGATACATCGTTATCAATCAGACGTGGTTTATCACCAGCATTGATAAAACCAGACCTAGGGAAAGAACTAGGTCTGGGGACACATGCATGGTCTTAATATAGCGAATGTTTAGCCTGCCCTGATTATTACAAAATCAGAACAGCGAGAATATTCGCAGTATTTTATGAATCAAAAACTTGTAAGTTCAAAATATAACATGATCTGTATTTGTAGGAACTTCTTTTCCTCAACTTAATTTTATCTGTTCTTAGGCAGCCAGTAAGAATTCCTTTCTTCAACTATTTCACCTGAATACTCTCCCCATTTATAATTTCACCTTTACCAAGGTCCTAATTATGTAAGTGCTTCAAACCAAATTCATTTCAAAGTAAAAAAATTTCATTTATAACAAGATCTATTACAATGTAATGATATTATCAATTCTCTGTGAAATAAAACTACAGGGTATCACTTGCTCTATCCAAATTCTCAATATCTGAACCTAGGAATCAGACATTGGGATAGTAAAGAATACCTGTAATTACATTATAAAGGAAAAAAATTATTATGACTTTAAAAAAACATACCTGGATCAATGATAGCCAGCGTGCATACTCTGTAGTATTTCCCACATGCTGTGCCCAATTCAATATTATTGCCACTGTAGTGATGGACACCAGTTTTGGCCAACATGGCATAGTATTCTATTTCAGATTTCCTTCAGAAACCGGAAGATAAGCAGATGAATTCCGTCACAAATGACTGACAAATAAAATGTTACCACTTTCTTCATTAGTTTTAATGTTGGTAAGGCTTTCCAACAGTAACTAAACCAGTTGTTACTCTTCAAAAAAGTACCATATCCATTAGCCAAAACAAACCATCTTTTCCTTTGATCCCCTATAAGAAATGGGAATCAGTAAGTATCAGCAAGAATCATCAAGTATCTTCTGAATATCTACATTTAACACTGCAACTATGCTCATGGAAAAGAGAGTAAGATGTGAAATAAAAATATTTACTTAACAATCACTAGTCACCAGACACTTCATATAATTCCAGGACAACCTCTTAAGTAGTATATACTCCATTTTTAATAACTAATGAAGACATTCAGGCACAGAACAGTAAGTGAAGGTTCCAAATTCAAGCACATGTTATCTTTAAAAGATAAGCTATTTCTGTTACTCTCTGGTGCTGAATCTTAGATGGGGAGTGATGTTACTTACACAAAGCTAACATTCCTGTGTCAACTGAGCAGGTGGACATTGAAGGTTTTACAAATCTGAAGAGTTCTAACAGAACAGCACCATTACTCAGATTATGGATCCGCAGACCAGCAGTAGTGGGAGCGCTTGTTAAAAATGCGTAATGTCAGGTCCCATCCCAAACCCATGAAATCAGAACCAGCATTTAACAAGATGACCAGTAACTGTGCTGAGAAGCACATAGGAGGTTAAGCTTCAAGACCAAAGGAGGTTAAGCCTGAAGACCAAACCATAGGATGGCATGAAGGATGGAGTACTCCAGAAAAGCCAATTATGTACAGACACCCTATATAAAATCCTGTGAGGTTATGCATTACCACAGAAAAATCAATGTGCCGTGGGAACTCCACAGTGCAAGTTTCTTTAACTTATTTTCCATACTAAGTACACTTTCCAAACAGTGAAGTCAAGCAAACACTTGGGGAACTAGGAACCTGCAGCTCCACCGCCTGCCTCAACTTCTATCTTATCGTATTAGCTCTTCTACACTATAACAAGTTCGAAAATGATTTTTAAAGAAATGACCAAAAAGGCAGGACACAAAACACATGATAATACAAGCATGTGTCTGTGCTTCCCTCAAACTTCGACGTTCTGTGGTTTTTACCCCTCTTCCACTTTTTTTCCCCGAAGATAAGCTTACACAACGAGAAAACATGAAGGGGGTCAGCCCCAAACACCACTTAAGAAACCGTGAATTCTTCTCCTAGTGCTCGCTTGTAAAATTTTACATAAAACCGAGTTCATACTACCCAGACTGCCCATGGTTAACACTCCTGGGTATTCACTCCGATCAATATACAGTGGGCGACCCACACCCTCAAGGTTCCTTCCATTACCTCAAGGCCGGGCAGTTGTTGGCGAGGATGACCAGCTTCGCTTTGCCATGTCTGATCATTTTCAGAGTCTGCTTGTACCCCAGCACGTATTTTCCACTTTTCATAACGAGCTGGAGCCTGGAGTTGATCGACTCCAGCGACTTTTTCTACAAAGCAAACATTTAACACGGACCTTAAGGCCTTGTTTTTGAACCATCTCAAACAGCATCCAGCTTTCTGGAAGACAAGCCCTTTAATAAACCTCCTAAGTCTAGGGTCCTAAATCCCTGAGAGAACCACTCGGCTTCCTCCTGGGCCCCTCCATGCCAGTGGGCATGCTGTCTCCCCAGTGTGCTCGGATCTGCCTGCCCGGGGCCAAGACCCAGTCTTCCACGTGAATCGGCTTCCGGCCCTGGCGCGTTTCACTCACCGTCTTCTTTGCGGCCACCATCTTCCTGCCTTAGGTGCGGGACGGCCCCAACCTAGAACATACGGAGGACAGGACAGGAAGTTTAGGATAGCAGCTCCAAACGACAACTCGCTGGGATCCCCACACTGCCTAAACCTGGGCCCCGCGGAACCCACTCACCAAGAGCAGCCGCCAAAATGGCCGGGAGAGAGAAAAGGAAAGAGCTCCCACAATGCAAAGCTCTTCACAGCCAAGCCGAGACATCGGAACCGGAAGTGAGCCGCAGGCGGAAGGGGCGGGGTAAAAAGACCAAGGCCGCGCTGACTGCTGTTGATTCAGGTAGGTAGAATGGCGGTAGAGGTGCGCGCTCCCTCTTCCTGCCGGTCCTGAAGTTGCGTTAGTGTGTTGCTCCGAGCTGCGGACTGAGGAACCGGGAACGTCAAACCAGGAGGGAGTTGGAGAAGCCGACTGAGAGTGAGGCGGGAGGGGACAGTGAGAAGGGGAGGCGGCGGCTGGACCATGGTCTTAGTGCGGCTGAGCTCATCTATACCGAAGCCGCGTTTCTTGGGGAGGACTCCGGTGAGCCTTTGCTCCTGGGTCTACCCTCCTGCGTCACTTCCCCTCAGGCCGAAGCAGCTGTGTGCCCTCTCCTGCCCTCGCCCAGGTTGCCGGCCTCTCGGAGAACGGTGGAGGCCCACGCAGACTTCCCCAAACTGACCTCTTGAGCGGCGGTGTTAGCGCAACTTTATAAGCCGAATTTTCAGAGAGAGCAATAAACAGACCTAATTTACAAATATTTTTGTTGTGAACGTTGGACCTTGATGTCAGTGTCCAGTGACGGATCGTTCAAAATAGCACGCACAGAACGTCTCCCGCTAGTACCAAAAAACTGTAAAATCGAACCAGTACCGGTAGGTAAGTCCTTATTGTGTGTCAACTTTTAGGAATATATCCTACAGAAACAATCACAATTTCTCAAAGTCATGTGAACAAGGATACTTATTTCAGCATTTTTTAAAAAAAGATTTTATTTACTTATTTGACAGAGAGAAATCACAAGTAGGCAGAGAGAGGGAGAAGCAGGCTGCCCCCTGAGCAGAGAGCCCAACGCCGGGCTCGATCCCAGGACCCTGAGATCATGCATGACCTGAGCTGAAGGCAGAGGCCTAACCCACTGAGCCACCCAGGCGCCCCTTATTTCAGCATTTTTTAAAAAAGATTTTCTTCATTTGTCAGAGAGCACACAAGCAGGGGGAGAGGTAGGCAGAAGGAGAAGTAGGTTACCCCCTGAGCAAGTAGCCCCACTGGGGACTCCATCCCAGGACCCTGGGACCAAGACTCCACCAGAAGGCAGACGCCCAACGGAGCCATCCAGGCATCCTGATTTTAGCACTTTTTTTTTTTTAAGCTGTTCTTTTTAATATTTATTTTTAAAGATTTTATTTATTTATTTGATAGGGAGATCACAAGTAGGCGGAGAGGCAGGCAGAGAGAGAGGGGGAAGCAGGCTCCCTGCCTAGCAGAGAGCCCGATGCGGGGCTCCATCCCAGGACTCTGGGATCATGACCTGAGCTGAAGGCAGAGGCTTTAACCCACTGAGCCACCCAGGCGCCCCTATCATTCTTAATATATGTGTTTGTATATGCATAGAAAATTCAAGTCTGGAAAGCTAACCATCAAAACTTAACCACTGGATAAGGTATGAGGAGAGGACATTTTTTTACCTTACATGTTTCAGTACTACTTGAATTATTGTATAGCATGAATTGCTATGTAAAGTTCCTTTTTAATAATAAAGTGGTGATTTTAAATAGGTCTTGTGAAACACCAGTTATATCTGAAAGCAGTATCTGAAAGTATGGCTGCCAGATCACCTGATTCAAAAATACCTTGAATTATGACTCTTGGACCCCACCCAGGTATGTAGAAGAAATCTCTGGTGAGGCCTAGGAATCTGTGTTTAATATGCAGCTTCGGGGATTCTTACAAATATTAGAATTTGAGAAGTAAAGAATAGGGAGCACCTAGCTGGCTCAGTTGGTACAGCATGCATCTCTTGATCTTGGGGTGGTACGTTTGAGCCACATGCTAGGGGTAAAGGTTACTTTAAAAAAAAAAACAAAAAAACTGAAGAATGAGATAACCAAGTTGAGTTTGAGG
Source organism: Enhydra lutris kenyoni (assembly GCF_002288905.1). NCBI lineage: Eukaryota > Metazoa > Chordata > Mammalia > Carnivora > Mustelidae > Enhydra > Enhydra lutris. The sequence goes on along the minus strand of NW_019154098.1, from coordinate 39,412,333 downwards.
CATGCTTGCTTAGGTAAAGACAAAAATGAAATAATGTATATTTGTTTTTTTTAAATGTATATTATTTAATAAAATTTAATTATTTTTAATGTATATTAATTTGTTTTTTAAGTATAAGGCTTTATACTTTTATATTGAGCCCTATATTTTCAAAGCTTTTTAGTACCCCCATTTTAGAGATTAAATAACTAAAGTACTTGGTAAGACTTATCTGGGGTGCTTTTCTTTATAACAAATTTCTGGTCCTAACTATGTATGTCCTTGCTATACTTTAAAGATCCCAGCGATCTTACTATGGTCTTGTACTGGAAGCCAGAGAAGCCCAAAGCACTTACTTTATGTATGAAACATGACCACAAAATGTTTGAGAATTCTTCTTAGGGAATCTTAACTGATTTTGCTACATTTTTTTGAAGACAGTCTTAGGTTCTTGATTTTTCTATTTAATATCTGCATGACTTGGGGCAAATTGTCTGAACTCCCTAAGCCTCAGTTTCTTCATCAGAAAACTAAAATAGTACGTCTACCTTGCAGTATTGTTGTGAGGATCCCAGTAAACGTAATGGTGTCTAAAGCACCTAGCAGGGGTGCCTGGGTGGCTCAGTGGGTTAAGCCTCTGCCTTCGGCTCAGGTCATGATGTCAGGGCCCTGGGATCTAGCCCTCTGCTCAGCAGGAAGCCTGCTTCCCCCTCCCCCTCTGCCTGCCTCTCTGCCTACTTGTGATCTCTCTCTGTCAAATAAATAAAAAATCTTTTAAAAAATATTAAAAAAAAATAAAGCACCTAGCATAGGGCCTTGTACAGAATACATATGCAGTGAATATTAGATCTCTTCATCAGTCCAACTCTCATCTCTTCAACCTTCCTACCATAGCCACCTACCCACATCTAAAGTCTTTCATGACTTTACAAAACCTATACACTAGGGGAAGAAGCACTTACCATGCAAAAATGACATATCTTTTGACTCAAGAAGATTTTATAAAATTTTCCACACTTGTGTTTATTAGAGCAGGAATTCGCAAACTTTTCCTATAGAGCCAAAGAATAAATACTTTACACCTTTGGGGCCATATGTTCTCTGTGGCAACGACTCAGCTCTGCCGTAGCACAAAAGTAGCCACAGGCAATATATAGTGGGTGTGTTCCGATAAAACGTTTGCAGAATCAAGCAGCTGGCCAGATTTGGCCTGCAGGCCATCGTTTGCTGACCCCTGCATTAAAAGATTACTCTTAACTATTATTAAAAATAACTGCATTAAGTCATACCCTTATTCTAAAGAGATGTCTGTTGAAGTATGTATGGGTGAAGTGTCATGATTGCAGCTTCTTTTTGAGTTGCTGAAATAAATGTAAATAAAATCTAAAATGAAGATAAACAGGTTGCTCTACTGCATTAGAGCAAATGCAGTAAAGTGTTAACAACTGTTGAATTTAAAGTGGAGGGTACATAGGTGGTAGTTTCACTATTCAACGTTCTTGAGTTTGAAAATCTTCATACTAAAAGGTTGGGAAGTATATACGCTTTAAGAAGGATTTTGCCATCTAGATATTATTTTTGTTTTTCTGGGTGTCAGTCGGTAGCATTTCAGAGTGATTTTAAAAAAATACCAACAGGTAAATGTGATAGAACAGAATTAACCCAAGACTTTGGTTTTCATTCACCAAAATTGCTGCTCCAAGTTTCTGAGAACTCTGCAGCACCTGCTTTCGTTGTGCAAAAGTTCATACTTGCTGTGGGAATTAAAAGTGACAGGCTGCATTCCCTCTTAGAGCAAATACTAACAAGTTCATCTGATGTTCATTGGTTCAGTACACTAGCCCATCCCCTTATTGTTAAGCAGTTAAAACAATCATATTATCATCAGCTATGAGTTATTCAATGTCCAGATTTGGGAGCGGCCCATTAGTACAGTTGACCATTGAACAACTCAGAGGCTAGAGGCACTCACCACCCCCAATGCATTTCAAAAATCCATGTATAACTTTTGACTCCTCAAAGACTTAACTACTGATAACTTACTGCTGACCAGAAAATCCTTATTAATAACATAAACAATGCATTTTTATATTCTATATATTATATACTCTATGATAAAATAAACAAGAGAAAATGTTACTAAGAAAACTAAGAGAAAGTACATTACAGTACTGTACCAGAAAAAAAATCCATGTTTAAGTGGTGTTGTTCAAGGGTCAACTGTAATTTGGAACTCTATTTGTTTAACCCAACCTTTACAGTCTTAAGTCACCCTGGACATTAAACATGCTCAGAAATCTGATGAAGAGAGGAAGGGAAGGGCATTCTAAGTGAAAATAGCCTGTAAACCTAATGAATGTTGGACACCTTTCAACTAACTAAACACAGATACACCAATACAAGAATTCTGACCCGTTAGAGGACAATAATAAGGAATCCAAAATATTTCTTCTATGCCCTCTGTCCAGACTGCAAATGCTCCAGACTGCACTGGATTAAAAATAGGCCAGAGAAATGCTTTCTCCTTTTTTTTAAAACAATTTTTCCATCCAAGGAGCATATGTTTTTTATACTCTTGGATACAAAGAACCCAGAGTACTCTTTGTTCACTATTTTACTGTGAAGGAGTGAAACTTGGAACGTAGGATGATGTCTATAAATGTTTGTTTTTAGGTTATTTTATATTTCTAAGAGTTTTTGAAATTTTAGTATGAATGGGGTTCCTATGTATCTGTCTATAATATGACATTTTACATATTATTTTCAGTAATTTGAAAAGCCTGCCATGTACATGCACTTTCTTCCTTAATAAAGGTGTGATACATAAGCTAAAACACTGATGTTTTTGCTTTTAACTGGAACTTAATTAACTTAATATGGTAATACTGCTCAGAATCGGTTAATGGCGAAATAATAAATGCAAATTTGGGACAACATCAAAACATGGGTATGTTGAAGAAAAATGAAAAAAGGAGTACTTGGAGGTGAAAAGATTTATGAACTATCCTATCAAGGTACTATCAGCATTTAAAATCACAGTATAAGTTATATTCAGGTATTATCACAGTAAGACTGAAGGATTAAGATAGGACAGGTAATTGCTAAGAAGGAGAGTGGTCAGGGAGAGGGGAGGTAGGGCAAGCATTGTATATTAGTCTAGATAATTAAGTTGTAAGTAACAGAAACAAACTAGCTTAGTTAAGCATAAGAAGTTAAGCATATGTTGTAGTTTACCAAATGAACAAGAAGCCTGGAGAGCAAGACCCAGATCTGTGTATACTGGTCATTGGAGAAGCAGTCCCATTTATTAGTCACTGGTTCAAAACATGCTCTGCAAACCATAGGGCAGTACCCCAACCTTCAAAGATGTTTTCTCTTGGCTGGTGCCATAACTGAGTGTTTTAATGTGCCCCTCCATCATCCTATCCTATAGGTTTAGCTTCTGGCTGTGGAGGTAGGTGAAAAGACCAGTAAATCCCATAGAAATTAACCCATTACCTTAATTGTCTCATAGTGAAATGAGTTATTTGATAAGATACTGAATGTAGTGTCTTGGTGTATTGTCTTGATGATACTATAATGATGTACAGGAAAAACAAATCTAATCCTATGTCTATTAAAAAAAAAATACCGAAGAGGTCCTATAATTTGTTCACGAAGTGGGTCATAGGGCCGCTCAAGGTATAGGTACCATTTTGGAGGCTTACTGTGGTCATTGTTAGTGCTGCTGGCAAACTGGGCACTCAGCCAGGTAAATCATGTTAAGTGGAGGAACATGCAGTCGAGCTCATGTAGGGCTTCTTTCTCTGTTCTTAGAGCCATCCTATTCCTGAGCCCACTGAGCAAGCATTGAGGGGCTCATGAAGAAGAATACCATGCACAGGATACCAGATTATTATTGTTCACCTGATTATAAAATGCTTCCTCTGAAGAAAATGGAAGAGACCATGGCTTGGCTGATAAATTATTGCCAAGGAAAAGTAAGATACCCCAGTCAACTCCCAAAAGATAGTTGATGGGGGGAAAGTGGTACTTATAACTGGGCCCAGAAAGCCCTGGTTTAGCATGAAAGCATTAGGATTCAGAGAATTTCAAGATAGTGTTTATATTTAACTAATCTGTGAGTTACTGCATCTCTTTCAAGGAAGAATGGAGTTTTGGAAAACTTTCACTAGCTAAGTAAAATTAAATGTAACTTTAACTTTAAAAAAAGAGCATATTCTGAAGTGGGAGTCTGCCTGTGGACTGACTTGTGTCCCCTCCCTCCCCCATCCATATGTTGAAGCCCTTACCCCCAATTTGACAGTGGGGAGGTAGGTTTAGGAGGTAGTTAAGATTAAATGAGGTTATTAGGGTGAGGCCCTAATGTGTTAGGACTGTGGCCTTGTAAGAAGAGGAAGTCCCAGGGATGCCTGAATGGCTCAGTTGGTTGAGAGTCTGACTCTTGGTTTCAGCTCTGATCTATTTCATGGGTCATGGGATCCAGTCCTGCATTGAGTCAAACACTCAGCGGGAGAGTCTGCTTGAAGATTTTCTCCCTCTGTCTGCCCCCCGCCACTTACTCTCTCTTGCCCTCTGTCTAATATAAATAAATAAATCTTAACCAAAAAAAAAAAAAAAGTCCCCCTCCCCCACCCCATGTGAAGACACACTGAGGAGATTGCCATCTGCAAGCCAGAAAGAGTTCTCACCAGAAACCAAATTGACTGGTACCTTGATCTTAGACTTCCCAGGCTCCAGAACTATGAGAAATAAATATTATTTAAGCCATCCAGTTAATGACATTTTGTTATGGCAGCCCAGTTTATGAAGTCCTTTTAATAGCATTTAAACAAGACATAAATATTTCCCAAATTTTGGCCTATACTGAAAGGTCCATCCATGTACCTCTCCCCCTAAACTTCCTTGCACTAATTCTGTAATTTTGCTCAGGGACTTGGAATCTAGCCAAATCCTTAGCCACTTTCAAAGTACTTCTCTTGGGGCGCCTGGGTGGCTCAGTGGGTTAAAGCCTCTGCCTTCTGCTCAGGTCATGATCCCAGCGTCCTGGGAATCTCTGCTCAGTGGGGAGCCTGCTTCCTCTCTCTCTCTGCCTGCCTCTCTGCCTACTTGTGATCTCTCTGTCAAATAAATAAATAAAATCTTTAAAAAAACAAAAACAAAAAGTACTTCTCTTTCCTTGGGGCACAGTAACCCTGGACATAATGTTAGGAGAGTTATAGTACCTATTGTAATGTTACAAAGTGTACTTGCTCAAAGATACCCTGTCTCCTCTTCATTCGAAGGGATCTGTGAGTTGGTTGCTGGGCAGCCCAGGCTTTGTCAGGCCTATGCCACGGGAGGGAGAGAAGAGGGGAAGAAGGGAAGGGAAGGATAAGGAAGGGGAGAAGTGAGGTAGAGAAGGGAGGGAGGGAGACCTTTACACACTGTAAAGACCATAGCTGTGTACCGCCATGACTCATACAGGGAAATATGTCAAATTTTAGGCAATTTGAGCATCCAAGTTAATAATGATGGTGTTATGATCTGAATTGTGCCCCCCCCCCCACCAATTCATATGTTGAAGTTCTAAACCCCTGTAGTTTGTAATGTGGCTGTTTTGGAGACAGGACCTTTAAAGAGGTAATTAAGGTAAAATGAGGTCTTATGGGTGGGCCCTAATCCAATATGACTGGTGTTCTTGTAAGAAGAGGAGATGAGGACAGAGATGCTTACTGTGGGAAGTCCATGTGAAGATATATATGGTGAACACTGCCATCCCAACCCAGGAAAGGCCTTCAAAAGAAACCAACCCTACTGACACCTTGTTCTCTGATTTCTAGTCTCAGAACTACGAGAAAGTAAGTTTTTCTTGTTTAAATCAGTCTGTCATATCACAGCTCTAAAAAACCAACGCAAATGGTAACATGACCCATTGAATATGTAAGAATTCATGAGTTTTTATTTCTTATAAATAAATGAATAATAAATGGAGGAAAAGGGAAAGTGCTCCCTTTTACTGTAGAATGCCAACTAATAAATGTAGAAGGAATTATGTAATTAGAAAAACCACTATTTGATAACCATCATAGTAATAATTGGTCCCAGCAAGAATATTAATGTATGCTAACAGTGGCAGATAAAAGTTTGATGAGATATAGGATGTTAGTCTTAAAGTAAATTACAATGAGTAAAATAGTAACTTTTTGGTGGCAAACTTGGCAGACCCTACCTTAACTAACCGGTCAAAGTTAACATCACCAATAATTAATAGAGGAAACTGACATCATTTGCTCTCGGTGGGAATTCACAGACGACATAACATCGTGCATTCCAGCCAAAACTGCACTGCCTGAAAACAATCATAAGGAAACACCGGACAAAGCCAAACGGAGAAATACTCTACAAAATAAATGGCCCATTCTCTTAAAAGAGGTCAAGGTCATGAAAGACAAAGACTGGGGGAACTACTTCAGATTTAAGCAGACTAAAGAGAGGCACAACAATTCAATGTGATGTGTGGTCCCAGATTGGACAATTGCCTGAACTTGACTACCAGGTGGATTAAATAGTATATCAACAGCAAACTTCCTCGTGGTAACAGTACTGACGTTATGTAAGAATACGACTGCCATCCGAAGCTAGTCTACCAATCAACAGTCACTGACCATAGTCGCCTCCTCCCCTCTCCAGCTATTTAGTGATGATTCAGATGAGCCCTCCCAGCCCTTCGCCCTCGCGGGGGACACCGTCCCTGTCCCTGCTTCTGAAGGCTTTTCCCTCTCCTCCTAGACTACACTCCCCACCTTCTGCCTACCTGGCTCCCTGTCCCTGTCCTCTGCAGCTTCTTCGCTCCCCCCTCCCTGACCACCCCCTCCCACCTCCTCCACCTCTACCGCGCACCCTCCCCTTCCCAGGTGCGCACCACCACCCGGGCGCGCCGCCGTGCGCTTGCGCTCCGCACCCGCCGGTGCCAGACGGGCAGAGTTGCAGGAGCGCTGCGCCGCGGGTGCGTTCTGCGCGGGATCCGAGCTCCGGGCCGACGCCCGCACGGGGCCAGGACAGGTGGCTGCGCTGGTCCACAGGGCCGCCCTTCTGTCCGCGATGGGCTGTTCCAGCAGCGCCCTCAACAAGGCCGGCGACAGCAGCGGGCTCCGCAGAGGTGAGCAGGGTACCCAGCCCCAACCACACCCGGGCCTCGGGATTCGAGTCGGCTTGCTCCCCGGGGGTCCGAAAGGTGCGACTCGTGTCCGCCCCGCCCGGCAGGGGGCGGGCTGCTCGCTGACGACCGGAGTGGGCCCTGAGCGCCTCGCGACTCCCTCCGGAAAGCCGCTGGACCCGCGGTGTGGAGGTCCCCGTGCGCCCCGCTGCGCACGCTGCCCGACGCGGGAGGCCAAGGGCCGGGCCCGGGGTCGCCCTACCCGCCGGGCGACCGGGGAGGTGGTGTTCAATCCCTACCGCGGTTGGCTACGGGTTCCCTTAAACAGATGAGTGTTTTCCGACCCTTAAAAGAGGTGCTCTTTTAGCTCCCCAAAGTACGAACTTTCAGAATATATAAAGCTGCAAACTCACTGGGAACTGGGAACTATTCGTCTGGTCGTGAGGAGAGACGTGGTACTCATTTTTCTTTTGAGACCTTGCCCTCTCGTCAGCCTTTCAGCATCAAAGATGGTACAGGTGGATGGACGTTCACTCCATCAAGTAGGTTCTTGCTCTTTTGAAGAGGTCAGATACACCTTCCCCTATCCTTGGCTTCAGTATTTCCTGACGAATATCCGTGGTAAAACGTGGTCATCACCTAAATTCAACAAGTGTATTTTGGACGTCATTATGTCATAGCCAGGTGTCTGGCTAGATGCTGGAGATACAAGTGACCCTATTTGGGGAGGGGGGGTTAGGGATCAAAGAGACAGGCAATAAACAAGTTAAATGATTAAGTTTCTGACAGTGAGAAGTGCTGTGAAAAGAGTAAGAGCAGATTAATTAACTAGAGAATGACTGGGTTTTATGTACACTTCTAAGATTTTGAATGGCTAACATTTTTAGACAAAGTTTCGAAGGTTAAGCAAATTCCTTCAAGTTATTTTGGAGTCATACTCAAGGCTAACGCTAGGGGAAATTTTTTTATTCCAGTTAATTCCTTTTCAGAGGTCTTCTTTTAGCACCTTGTGTTATTCCAATAACAGAAACGTCTTCCTCTCTGATTCTGTAGTAGAGAGCACAGGATTTTCGTGAATGCTGTTTCAAAGTTCAAACACTGTGTCCTAGTCAGAAGTATGTTTGTTGTGTTGCAGTCATTTTCATGGTGTATGATAAATTTATTTCTAAAAGCAATAAAAAGTTTGGAAATAGGCAAAGTCATTAAAACCATATATATAAAAGTGATTCCAAACCCTTTGTCTCTGACAACGATGTGAAGTGATGGAAAAATCCATTCCTAATGTACAATACTCGCTAACCTTTCTTTTAAAGAAACGAAAGCCTCATACCTCAAACATGCTCTCAAGAGGCCAGTGCAAAATAATAATAATAATAATAATACATTTAAAAAATTTTTAAAGAGGCTAGAACAAGGAACAATTTCTTTGATGTTTCATTTTATTTTATGAAATGAGTTAGATTTTGCATTCTGTTCCATGACAAATCCTTGTTGTTTTCAATATGAAAAACAAGAAAATTGATGCTTCAAGAAGATAGACCATATTTTGGTTTCTCTTATCCCCTTCTGTGGCCCCAGATATCCCAGGAGTAGCATACTGATTTAAGAGGCAGAACACTAGGGGCACTTGGATGGCTCAGTGAGTTAAGCCTCTGGCTCTTGGTTTTGACTCAGGTCGTGATCTCACGGTCGTGGTCTCATGGGTTGTGAGATAGAGTCCCATCCTGAGCCATGCCTTAGGCTCCACACTCAGCAGGAGTGGGCTTGAAGAGGCTCACCCTCTGCTCCTTCCCCTTGCATGTGCACACTGTCTCATGCCCCCCCCCAAATAAATAAATGGGGGTGCCTGAGTGGTGCAGTTGGTTAAGCCACAGACTTGATTTCCACTCAGGTCATGATCTCAGGGTCCTGGGATCCCTGGCGTGGGCCTCTGTGCCCAGTGCAGAGTCTGCTTCAGGATTCTCTCTCCCTCTCCCTCTGCCCCTCCTCCTGCTCGATCATGCTTTCTCTCTCTCTCTCTCAAATAAATAAATAAATAAATCTTTTAAAAATACATAAATAAATCTTTTTTCTTAAAGCTGAGCACTATATCATCATTATAGATTTTATTTTTTACTTTTTAAAGATTTTTTTTTATTTATTGAAGAGAGAAAGTGCATGCACACATGTGAAGGAGCAGGGAGAGAGGGATAAGCAGACTCCATGCTGAGTGCGGAGGCTGGGCTTGATCCCAGGACCCTGAGATCATGACCTGAGCTGAAATCAAGAGGGTTCAGCCACCTGAACCACCCAGACACCCCTCATTATAGATTTTTTTTAATTGATAAAAACATGACTCTGGGGAATGTTACTCTTAGGGAAGGACATAAGTATCTAATAAGGGGAATGAGTTTTTAATCCTTTCAAAACATAATGAATAACCTTGTTTTAAAAAAAATTTTTATCACCAATATTAATAACTATCCATATAAGTCACACCCTTTCATTTTTTATTCATGCTTTCCTCATTGTTCTAAGTTTTCCTGGATGTTGTTCTGAAAGAAATGTTAAAATGCTTAACAACCAGGTTTAGCGTATAGAAGATTAATCTGCTGCATAAATTGCTCAATGCACATACTGAATCAGTCAACAGGTGTATTTTGCTTCTGATCCCCAATCACATAATACTCTCTTGTAATTGGATACTATTGTATGTTCATCAGCATTTCAACTCCATGATCTTGGAGGCTCAATAAATAATTCATTCCTGTTTGTGCAGCTCAAAACTTCTTTAAATCCTAAATCCAATCCTAAGTCTGTGTGTATGAGTTTTAGATTAAAAAAAAAATCCAAGTTTATTAAATGTCCGGTAAGTACCTTTATTAAGTGTACCCCTGGTGCCTAATAATACTTGGCACATAGTTGTTGAATTAATTACTTCACTTAATCTTTATGACAATACTGTAAGTATGATTATCTCCATTTCAAAGATAAGGAGCCCTGTGACCTTGGACAAATTATTTACTTTTCAGAGTCAGAGCTGGGCTTTGAATTCAGGTCCTCTGCTTCCAGAGCTTGACCTATTTCTCCTTATAAACAGATTTTTTTTTTTAAGATTTTATTTATTTATTTGTCAGAGAGAGAGGGAGAGAGAGCGAGCACAGGCAGACAGAATGGCAGGCAGAGGCAGAGGGAGAAGCAGGCTCCCTGATGAGCAAGGAGCCCAATGTGGGACTCGATCCCAGGACGCTGGGATCACGACCCGAGCCGAAGGCAGCTGCTTAACCAACTGAGCCATCCAGGCGTCCCATCCTTATAAACAGATTTAAATCTGTTTTTGCCTCAGATCACTCTGGATCCCCATTAGAGAGATGTATGTCATCCACTTTCCAAACAACAAAAGAAATCTAATAAAGTATAATATAGTATTATAATTTAACAAATTTAATAATATAATTATAGTTTTATCATATTCCCTAGATAAGATCTATAGTAATAAATATGATACAGTTGTGATATATAATAAATACATTTGTTCTATATTTATATATAATAAACATATTTTAATAAGTATTTATTTATCCCAAATGAGTCAGTAAAATATGAACTTTGTATTTACTTCCAAATTTGAACTAGGAATATTTGGAAGACATTTATTTAACCCTAGAGCTATTTTGAGCAGAGTACATAGATGTAGAGAAACTTCTGGTGCCCTCCCACAGGGATACAGATAATCCTCATATCCTACCAGACATTCTTTAAATTCACAATATCAACCTTAAAACCACATGGGTTGATGTTAAAATACGAGAACTAGCCTGTAGACTGGATTTGCATTGACAAATTCTGAATTTTCTGTTCAGTAGCTTAAGAACTGTCATACATAACATAATATTAGCTTACAAGCAAAATAATCATTAAATAGTGGTTTGGGCTAGATTACCTCTGAGATCATTTATGACTCTAAAATCCTGTACCATCAAAATCTGAAGGTACTTATTTTCTGGGCTTAAATTTAAGTCAGATAGTGGCTATTTGGTTAGGTAGCTGTTAGGCTAAATAGGAAAAGCCCTTCCACTGATCACATGGCTGTGTTTGCTCGGACCCATCAGACACTGAATCCCACCGAGCTTCTTTCCCTCACCTCCGAAGGTGACTGACTATGGAAAGAGACGTGGGGGATCAGGACACAGGTGGGTAGTCAGATAACTATCCAGTGCCATCAAAGTGTTGAACAGGGCCTGGTATATGCTAGTCACACATAGGTTTTTACTGAATGCCCTAAAATGTGGGAGGAGAGAGGCTTTTCTTTCTAAAAGGACGATGAGACAGATTGAGTGGACTTTCTTGTATTTGTGGAATCAAGTCTCAATTTGGGGGCCATATTCTGTTCAAAATTTCTGTTCTTTTCAGCACCCCGAGGGTCTGGTGGAATGGAACACAAAGGTTTTGTTGATTTTAGGGACTTTAATGGACCCATGGGTCTCTAGGTCTTCGTACCTGAAGCTTCCCCCGCTGTGCTGCCACCTCCTATGTGCATGTGTGATCCTTGCTCTGCTCTTTCCTAATATAAATGCCAACTGTTTGTGGCAGACTTCTTCCTGAAATCTTCCAGCTTCAGCACCAGCACGGACGAAGTAAATAGATGGTCATTATTGACAAATTCACTGCTAGGTTAATAGGTACATTTCCACTGCTAGCTATAATCATTTGTTTATTCGACCCTCAACTCTCCACTCGCTGCTTGGAGTCCGTGTTACCAAGGCAATTGAATGAGGCTTGAATTTCACACTGTTATGTGAATTGTTCTTTGTACTGCGGAGATACCTTCAGCCAATATTTTCACACAGTGACATTTCAGTCCTAAGTAGACAAACATTTTTTTCTTTGTAATTGAAGTCTAAATATCATCAACATTAAAACTCATTTTAATAGGCTTGGTGGCAGATATTATATATAAAAATGGGATTTCTTCTTTATAATGCTGGAAGTCAAGGCGCCTGGGTGGCTCAGTCGTTGGGCATCTGCCTTTGGCTCAGGTCATGATCCCAGGGTCCTGGGATCGAGCCCTGCATTGGACTCCCTGCTTGGTGGGGAGTCTGCTTCTCCCTCTCCTACTCCCCCTGCTTATGTTCCCTCTCTCACTGTGTCTCTCTCTGTCAAATAAATAGATAAAATCTTTAAAGAAAAAATGCTGGAAGTCTAGACCAAGTCTAGTATGTCTTTGTGTCCCTTCTAGAGCCTGGCACACAAAGCTTGGCTAGTCTTTGTGGTTGGGTGGTTATTACCTACAGCTAATTAAAATGGAATATAAGAACCACATACATGGTTCAAAAATTTGAAAACATTTGAAAAATGCATGCTGTGAAAAGTATACCTCCTGCCCTATTCCCACCATCTGCTTAGTTCCAATCATGCCCATGGGTAAATACTTTTATTGAGTGGGGGTTTTTTGGATATTCTTCCAAAATTTGTTTATACATTGTAAATATCGTTTCCCACTCCCATCTTCATTATACAATGTAATTTTTAAAGATTTTATTTATTTATTTGTCAGAGACAGAGCAAATGAGAGAGAGCACAAGCAGGGGGAGTAGCAGGCAGAGGGAGAAGCAGGCTTCCCACTGAGCAAGGCGCCCGATGCAGGACTTGATCTCAGGACCCTGGGATCATAACCTGAGCCAAAGGCAGACACTTAACCAATTGAGCCATCCAGGTGTCCCTATAAAATGTATTTTTCACCTTGGTTTTTTTTTTCACCAAGCAAAATGGAGTTATTTCTATATTGATACGTAGAGAATGTCTTTCTCCTTTTTTACCCTTGCTTAACCATCTATTGTGTGATTTGTTTGACCAGTCCCCTACTGATGGACATTTGGTTTGTTTCCAATCTTTTCCTGTTGCAAACAAGGCTGCAGTGAATTCCTTTATATATACATCATTTTGAATGTGTGCAAGAGTAACTGTGGAACCATTTCCCAAAAGTGGCATTACTAGGTCAAAGGGTATGTACCTTTATGATTTTCATGGATAACTGTGTAAATGCCTTCCTTAAGACTTGTACCAGTTTAGGGCGCCTGGGTGGCTCAGTGGGTTAAAGCCTCTGCCTTCGGCTCAGGTCATGATCCCGGGGTCCTGTGATCGGCCCCACATCGCATCAGGCTCTCTGCTCAGCAGGGAGCCTGCTTCCCTTCCTCTCTCTGCCTGCCTCTCTGCCTACTTGTGATCTCTGTCAAATAAATAAAATCTTAAAAAAAAAAACAAACTTGTACCAGTTTACTCTCTCATCAACAATACAGTAAGTTTTCTTTTTTTCTCTTAATAAAATTGAGGGATTTTCAAGATTAGTGCAGCCACATCAAAACATAGGCTTGGAGGGGAAGGCAGGAGACAGGTAGGAGTTCCCACTTGGTTCCGGGTATTTAAGACTCTGATCCCCACAAGAACCTTCTAAAGCAAACATCAGTATCAGCAAAAACAGCTAGGAAACTGCAGCTTAGCGAGGAGAGATAACTTGCCCGAGATCTCAGAGCTAGCAAGGGATGGGGCTGCAGCCCAGTTCATGTGACTTGGGAGCCCCTGCTCTTCTCACAGTCCAGTTCCATCTGGGGTCTAGCCCCTCTTCTGCCATAACTCATTGTATGGCCCACCCTGTAGGCAGAACACAATCCCTGTCTGTCCAGTGGGTGCATGGGTGGATGGCTGGATTGACAGAGATGGGGATTCAAGGGCATGAGGGTACCACATAGAAAAGCCGAGGGAGAGTAGGAATCGGGACCCAGGGAATATCACAAACTTGGAAGGCAACGTTGGCTGCGGTGGGCTTGGGAAGAGAGTGGGTTGTGGAGAGGGTCTCCTCATCAGGCAGGCAAGTGTCAATACAGCCAAACAAAGCTTCACGGTGTTCTTTTAAATCATGCACCTGTAAGGTTGCCCCACGTCAGACACTTAACTGACTGAGCCACCCAGGCGCCCTCCGTACGTTATTATTATTAACCAAAGTCCATGCTTTATTCGGATTTCTTCAGTTTTTCTCAAATGTCCTTTTTCTGTTCCAGAGTTCCATCCAGGATTCCAGAATGCGTTTAGTCATTGTGTTTCCTTAGACCACTCTTGACTATGACAGTTTCTCAGACATGTTTTAGATGACCTTGACAGTTTTGAGTACTGGTCAGGTATTTTCTAGACTATCCCTCAGTTGGGTTTTGTCTGCTGTTTTTCTTACAATGCTCCTGGGGTTGTGGGTTCTGGGAGAAAGATGACAGAAGTAAAGTGCCCTTCACACCACATCATCTGAAGGGTACACTTTCTCAGTGTGACTTATTACTGCCTCCCTAAGCTTCTCTAATCCTCCCTTTGAAGACTCTGATGCTTGGGAAAGGGTAAGTGTAGGAATTTATTTTATATTGTCGTCTTACCGAAATCTTCTAGCTTAATCATTGCTGTGATTCTTGGTCAAAACTGCCTCTTCGTAAATCAAAGCTTTTTCTTATGCCCTGCTTATGAAGAAGCTCACTAAATTCAGTTTTCAAATGTCTGTTCCAGAGCCCCATGCTGGCCTCCCAGGTGCTTAGGGGAAGGGGAAGGGGAAGACAAGTGGCTTTTCATTCTGGAAAAGAAAATCCCTCAGTGCAATCTGTACTGTTCCCTCACTGTGGAGGCAAAGTCATCTGAACTGAGTATGGGTCCGCAACCTGAGAGAGTCATAGCAGTGGTCACCTGAAAGTCCTGGGGTCCTACTCAGTCTGCCACTGCTCTTCTGGTCCTAGGGCATCAGGGGGGGCACTGACCATCCACCCATCCATTGTAAATACAACTGCTCTGCTGTAAAATTTAATATTTGATCCCAGCCCCCAATTTGCTAACTCTCATGGGAATACTCGGCTTCTCAGGCACGGGCACCTGCTCCTGGCCACAGGCTTTCGTACCCTGCACCCCACCCTGAGTCAAGCACAGGCACCTTGGCCGAGCTAGGGGAACAGCCAGCTCACACCGGTGCGGCCACCTGCTCACTGCCCTTGGAGTGCAGGGTTGAATAGAACATGCATTAACCTTAAGTTCAGAGGAGAAATCAGAAGGCTCCTTTTTCTGGACCTCCCCAAGGAGGGGGCCTTAGCAAACCCAGCTGGTTCTGTGACATGAAGGAAGCTTGAGAAAAATCTCCCTCTCTGGTGTGATGCTCACTTAGACCAGCCCAGGCCCTTGACATTGCTAAATCAGCGTACTCACCTGATCCCCAGTGCTGACTATATGACAGGTGAGCATGAGGATGGAGCCCGGACCCTCTGTCTAAGGACGAGCAGCAATGCCCATGGGGAGTGAGGAACACGACACCCAGCAGTTCTGTGTGTTCACTATCCCCTTTCGTCTTTCCTAACCTGTTCCCTTGTGCCTTTCCCTGGGGACCCCAGAGTGCAGCTGTGGATACCCTAACCACATGGGGATCTCGTCCAAATACAGATCTTGGTTCAGTGGGATCTGGAGTGGGGCCCACGAGTCAGCAAACACAGAAGCAATAAAATAAACTCCCGGGTCACGCTGATGCTGCAGGTTCTGGGCCCATAATGTGCCTGAAAGCACCCAAGACTTCCAGGTAGAATCAGACTTCCTTGGGCTTGAATCTGAGTTCTGCCCCTCACAAGCTGCGCACTGCTCCTAGATGAAGGCTCATGATCTGTCTGTGCTGTAATTTCCTCTGCTTCGTGCTGGGGATAATAACAGACTTGCCTTGTGGAGTTTTTTAGGAAGACTGAATGAGGTAATGTACAAAAAGCTGAAGGTAGGGGCACCTGGTGGCTCAGTGGGTTAAAAACTCTGCATTCGGCTCAGGTCATGATCCCAGGGTCCTGGGATCGAGCCCCACATCGGGCTCTCTGCTCAGCGGGAAGCCTGCTTCCCCCTCTCCCTCTACCTGACTCTCTGTCTATTTGTGATCTGTGTCTGTCAAATCAATCAAATAAATCAAATCAAATAAAATCTTTAAAAAAGCTGAAGGCAAAGTGCCTCAATGAACAGGAGCCGCTGTTGTTCCTCCTGGAGAAGCATGGTGGGTGAGGTCTGTTGAGGTTGGTCAAGTGTCACAATGTGGGCTTGTTAGAGACATGATCTTCACTTCCTTTCTCCTCTGCCTCGTTCATTGAAATGCCTTTGATTTTGAGACTAGATTTCTGCCCAAATGCTGGATCCGCAGGTGCCAGTAGTGAGCATCAGTCAATGAAAAAAATGTCTTTCTCAGTGGTGAATACTGTTGCTCATTTCAAAAGTGATGTTTTGTGCAACAGCTTCTTTGAAATAAGAGTGTCTCTTCTAGGAGTCGAAAAATAAACAAAGGAAATGAAATTGGAACATGATTTCTGCAGGAGGTGACAATTTGTCATTACTTTGGCCCTGTAGCTCTTACATATCAGCCTTTCCCCTCCCTGGCCCTGCATCTCTGCCTCAAGTGTTCCAGAAGTGTCTCCCCAGTGACATGGTCTTGTTCCTCTACAGTTAAACCTCAACATCAGGTTTACCTTCAAACTTGATTGAACTTACTCTGGGATGGTGAAAACTCATCTTAGAGAGTTCTGTTAGAAGGATGGCTTCTCCAGTCTTTATTTACCCTCTTATAGGATTTTTTGGTCATGGTTTCATACTTCAGTTACGTGGGGTTTTGCATAAGTTCCCCTCTCTTCAAAATGAGCGCCCTGTTCACATCTGCTCGTGACAGAACACACTGTTGGGGATGAGCCCACAAGGACAGTGTTTGTAGACACTTTGGTGAGAGAAATGGGCAGAAACATCTAGAGCAGCACCTGTGGGCCCACAGATGTTTGTTGGATAAATGGTAGGATGAAATTGAGGACAAAGCAGAGTAAGAAAAGGAGAAGATGAGTAGACTCTTCCCTGGGGGCTGATGCCTGCTGCGTCTTGGTTCCCAAAGGTCCAAAGTAAAGAACCTAGAAATGGTGGCAGCGAGGGAAAATACCAGGGCCCCCCTTTCTCACCAATTCTCTAGAAACCTGTGAGGTCTTTGGGATGTCTAATATGTCACAGCCATGGGATAGGAAATATTGACCTCAAGTTTTCCTCCTTGCTGGGTAGAAACTTTTCATGTCTGATCAGGGTAATGAACTGAGTTGAAAAGCTTCCATCATAATGTGAATTTCAGGTATGTTAGCTCTCATTCTAATCCCTTCTGTAATGTTGCCTAGTATTTCATTTCTTTGTGTGCCTATCACAACGGTGCTTACAACAAGGGTTCTGTTAGTTCAGCTGTCACAATAAATTTGTGCACGGGTCAGCTTACAACAGAGCCAAGAGAGATAATGAGCACCAAAGGATTAGGCCCACAGCAGTGTATGATTTGATAAAATGTAGGGTTCAGAAAACACACACATCTTTTTTTTATTTTATTTTCTTTATTTATTTGACAGACAGAGATCACAAGTAGGCAGAGAGGAGGGCAGAGAGAGAGGAAGGGAAGCAGACTCCCTGCCAAGCAGAGAGCCCAATACGGGGCTCGATCCGAGGACCCTGGGATCATGACCTGAGCCGAAGGCAGAGGCTTTAACCCACTGAGCCACCCAGGCGCCTCAACACATACATCTTTAAACAACTTTGGATGTGGAAACAATGCGTCCCTCCACAGTATTTATTACATAATAATACAGATTAGGCCGAGAATGTCTCCTATGGGTGGACCAAAGATCTCACTGCTTTCCAAGTTTGCGTGCTAGGAGAAAGGATGTTGTACCTTCTTCACTTTCCAGTGTTTAGGGGCATGTTTATCCCAGCTCCTTAAGTTGCAGTTCATTCTTTCCGTTGCTACGTTAGCTGTAATTTATTGGCAAGGCCACCAGGAGACCATAAAGGACCTTTGTGAAATTGGAAAAAGATGCCCTCCCCACCGCTGACACCGCTTTGCAGGTGCACAAAGGCTGGAGTTCAGCTCTCCCTCGCCCCTCGGCAGGACACCCTCTGTGGTGAGAAACCTGCACCCACATGGCTGTTGCTGCCCTCGGTTTACCAAGTACCTGCTCACGTCACACACTCTGTTGGGGACCTACACACATTATTGCCTCAGTCAGTTCTGTGAAGAGGCCTGAAAGGCAACTGTCATATCCCCATTTTGCAGATAAGGAAACTGAGGTCTTGAGGGCTTAGGAACTTGTCCAGCTCACACCGTCAATTAAATGGTGGAGTCAGGATTCACATCCAACATCAGAATAGTCTGGAATGCACTGGTCCAGCTGAAGAGAGGGGAGGTTAAGCAAAACCAGAAATTGTATTTGCCTCAGCATGTGGGGATAAAAATCCTCTGAAGGATAGAAATCTGGTGCCTGAAGGGAAGTGTTTGTGGTGACTGTGGATTTCATTATTTTACTCTCTGAGAAGTGGTTTGAAACTACCATTTGTTTTCCAACTGTTTCATTTACTTACTCCAATCGCTCTTTGTTTCTAAATAAGCTTAGAGGAAGGTACCAGAGTCGGAATGAATGAAATTACTTTACTTTTCTGTTTGTCTACCATCCTCTCTTCCTTGCTAGCGCCGTCGACTGAGGTCTAATACCGGTGATGGTTAACATGGGTTATCCCCCAGCGGTGCCAGTCACGAGCTAGTGCTTTCCACTCGCAAGGCGACACACGGAATCCTCACAGCAACTCTGCTAATACTGTTCCCACTTTACAGCTGGTGAAACTGAGGCACAAAGAGCCATCATCAGGCTAGTGAGGACAGGAATCAGGACTCAGACCCACTACCTTATGGGTGTTGTTTTCAAGGTCATATGATCTCTGTCCTCTCCTTGAGACAGATTACCCTCTCTGTCACATAAGAGAAAGAACTTTTGGGTTGTTCATTAAGAACGTGACCTCCAAAATACATTCATTTCAAAATTCAAGCAGAATGCAGTTAATCGATATAAATACAAAATGAATGTGTCACTATACTTAGAACATTCTCTCTCTCTCTCTTTCCTTTTTTGGTGTTCATTTTATTTCTTTTTCCTCTAAGTTTTTATTTAAATTACAGCTAGTTAATGTACAGTGCAATATTAGTTTAAGTTGTGGAATTCAGTGATTCATCACTTACAAACAGCACTCAGTGCTCATCCCCACTGGTGCCCTCCTCAGTACCCATCACCTGTTTAACACCCCCCCACCCGCCACATCCCCTCCAGTAATCATCATTTATTCTCTATAGTTAATACTTGGTGGTCATTTTATTTTATTATTTGTTTTTTTAAAGATATTATTTATTTATTTGACAGACAGAGATCACAAGTAGGCAGAGAGGCAGGCAGAGAGAGAGGAAGGGAAGCAGGCTCCCCGCTGAGCAGAGAGCCCGACTCGGGGCTCAATCCCAGGACCCTGGGATCCTGACCTGAGCTGAAGGCAGAGGCTTTAACCCACTGAGCCACCCAAGCGCCCCACTGGTGGTCATTTTAAAGATGTTTTATCTCCTTTGGGCTACTATAGGAAAATAACAGAGACATGGCATATCTTCTGTAACATTTCCCAGTTTTGTTGGCTGTTTTCAGGCTATATTATAAAAATGTTCTGTGTTGAGGACATTTGCCTACTTCAAGTTTATCTGTAAGATTAGGAAAATACCTAAGAATGAAAATTGATACTGTGATCACGGGCATAGATGTTCTAGTTATGTGGCAAAAATTGATAGATCGCTTGGACACTTGTGACACTCTTTGTGGATAGAGAACTTTTCACAAAGCTTTTGATTTTGGGGAAAAAACTTGGCTGGGTCTGATGGCATAATATGTCTTTCAAAATATACAACTGAGTGACTTCGTTTGGGCTGTGTTGTGACATCCCCCACGGCTTTCTGCTCTAGAAGATTGATGCCTCTGGAATGCACCCACAGCAGGCCCAGCTGCATGGAAGTCGTCTGTCTCATATAACTGACAGTACTAATCACTGTAATAACTATTTTACCGGCAAATATAATTTGGCAGACATCTGTGATTGGTATATTAACACATTTCCCTGTTAATTCCCTAAGGCAGACATCTCTAGAACATCCCTTGTGAGATCTAAATGAATCGTCTCTTCATAATGAAGTTTCGTTATAGGCCTGAGAAATCCCTTTTGTTAAGTGGCTTAAAAGGCTATTCATTTGAAAGCTTCATTCATGATGAGACCTGAGGGAGAGCCAAAGGATAGCCCTTCTCCCTGTTCTGACATCTGACTCCCGGGGGACCCACTGCCAGGGCCTGGAATCGCCCCCAGTTCCCAAACTCTGTTGCTCCAAGCCTCAGTTTACATTACTTTCCATCTGGGGCTTCAAACCCAGTCCCAGAGGCAAGATGGGAAATGATTTGATGTGAACAAATGTATTAAAAAGAGAAACAGGAGCACCTGGGAAGCTCAGTCAGTTAAGTGTCTGCCTTGAACTCAAGTCAAGATCTCAGGGTCCTGGGATCGAGCCCCACGTTGGGCTCCCTGCTCAGCGGGGAGTCTGTTTCTCCCTCTGACCCAACCCTCTTGTGCACTTTCTCTCTCACTCACTCTCTCACTCACTCTCTCTCAAATAAATAAATAAAATCTTTAAAAATAAATAAACAGAGAAACGATTGGCAATGAGTTGAGTTAATGATAATACACAAACTAAGGAAGGGAAGAACTATGACATTATTAACTCAGGGAGAAATGAAAACTAATTTATGCAAAGTAATAGCTTACTGCTTGGCTCAGTTCCTCTTAGCAGACATACTCATTCTATGGACATGTACCTGGGTATTGATTTACCCAAATAACATAATTCCTATTTTCAATGATTGCTAATATACAATAGCTGAATTGAAAGGAAATGTGAATGTGTAAAGGGAGAGGGTAGGGGGTGACAGAAGTGGGAGAAGGAGCAGCCCACATCTTTATTTTCCATAGTGGGACTGAGCAGAAATGCCCAAACAGAGAGATTATGAACTAGCAATTTGCTTAGAGATATAGAAGAAAAATATTCCTCCAATACAGCTAAATGAATTAAAATACTTGCCACTAGGGAAGTGAGAGGAGATCCAAGGTTTTTTTTGTTGTTTTTGTTTTAAGATTTTATTTATTTATTTGACAGAAAGAGACACAGCAAGAGAGGGAACACAAGCAGGGGGAGTGGGAGAGGAAGAAGCAGGCTTCCCTCCGAGCAGGGAGCCCAAAATGGGGCTCGATACCACAACCCTGGGATCATGACCTGAGCCAAAGGCATACACTTAACGACTGAGCCACCCAGATGCCCCAGGAGATCCAAATATTAGTTGTGCATCTCACATTAGATAATGAGATGTATGTACACCTATGTACCTGGGGTGGGGAGTAACTTAGGGAAAAAGATTAAAAATAATGAAAATAAAAACAGGGGCACCTGGGTGGCTCAGTGGGTTAAAGCCTCTGCCTTCGGCTCAGGTCACGATCTCAGGGTCCTGTGATCGAGCCCCGCATTGGGCTTTCTGCTCAGCGGGGAGCCTGCTTCCTCCTCTCTCTGCCTGCCTCTCTGCCTACCTGTGATCTCTGTTTGTCAAATAAATAAATAAAATCTTAAAAAAAAAAAAAGAAAAACAATCTTCAGGGGAAAAAAAGATAGAAGTATATCACCTAGAGGCCCATTTTAACATGTTGGTTTATTTCCTCCAAGTTATTTTCACCCTCTGTTTGTGATTGTCTTTCTCTTCCCCCTCTTTCCCTTCCAGTGATTAACAATGCTGTAATCATACTGTGATAAAATTGATAGCTAACTTACTGAGCACTTATGGGCACAGCAGACCGTGTGCTAATACACGCTTTATATGCATCATTTCATTTGATTAACCCCACTGTGCGTGCTGAAATTTTAACTTCTATCATAATTATGTTCTTAAATTAGCATATGGTCTTCATAATCATCTTTCATGGAATAAATTCTTGTTTGATGAATATTCCATCCAGCAGAATATGTGCCCCCAAATTATTTGACTTTTAATTTGTTTGCCAGCTTTTGCTGTTATAAGGAATACTGAGATGATATATTTCAAGCTTTTTCCTGACATGTATGTTTTTAGGATAAATTTCCAGAAGGAGGATTCCTGGGTCATAGAGTAGAATCATGTTGCCAAGTTGCTTGTCTTAAACTGTCTAGGGCATATTCACGTTCAGTGCTTAATGTGATGCCTCATGCGGCTTGGAGACAAGTAGTGAGAGAGAGTCACTGCCATTTTATAGACGAGATACTTAGGAGTGTTCAAGGTCACACAGCTGGAGAAAGGGCCAGGATTAAAATGCATGGTTCCCAACTCTTTCATGACTTCTGCCCCTCCTCCAAAATGAAATGAAACCCAGGCTGAGCTGTCCCTGTACTTTCCCTTCCCAGATGTCTTAGTTTTCACCTAGTGGAGCTTCTCTGTCATGGGACTCTTTCCTTTCACTGAGGGCCATTCTTCTTCAGGAAAAAGGAAGACCTCTCTAGCAGCCCAAAAACCACACACTGAAATCTTCTACCAGGGCTAAGGAGGAGAAAGAGCAAGAAGCAGAAAGAACAGGAGAAAACAAAGTGACATATGCTTACTTAGAAAATGGGACAGGAACCATGAGAAGGTGTCTGAGGAGCAAATATGAAAACACCGTGGTTTTGGTGGACCTTAACGCTTCAGATAAGGTGTTTGGGCTGAAGACAGTATAGAAGTTTGACTTAGGGAGTGTTAGGGTCATGGTATGGCCTTTCTTTATTCAGTTGTACACAGGACTTTCTTGAATGTTAAATGTACTTTTTAAAAAAGATTTTGTTGATCAATTGATTGATTTGAGAGAGGGGAGTAGGGGAAGAGGGAGAGGCAGAGAATCTCAAGCAGACTCTGTGGTAAGCCTGGAACCCGACGTGGGGCTTGATTCCACAGACCTGAGACTCTGACCCAAGCTGAACCCAAGTCAGACGCTTAACCGACTGAGCCACCTAGGCACCCCTAAATATATTTCTTTTTTTTTTTTTAAATTATCATATAATGTATTATTAGTCGCAGGGGTACAGGTCTGTGAATCACCAGGTTACACACTTCACAGCACATACCATAGCACATACCTTCCCCAATGATGTCCATTCTTTCTTTCTTTTTTTTTTTTTTGGTTGATAGAGATTACAAGTAGTCAGAGAGGCAGGCAGAGAGAGAGAGGAAGGGAAGCAGGCTCCCTGCTGAGCGGAGAGACCGTTGTGGGGCTCGATCCCAGGACCCTGGGATCATGACCTGAGCCGAAGGCAGAGGCTTTAACCCACTGAGCCACCCAGGTGCCCCCGTCCATTATTTCTTGATGGTGATATTCTTTCTCAGGCTAGAGACTAACCAACAATTTGATTTCTTTTTCTTTTTCTTTTTCAAATGAATGATCAAAAAGTAACATTAAATATGTATTTTTTTCAATCACAGAAGAAAGTGAGTCCTGCTTTGCCCAACCCAAACCACGGACACTGGGAAAAGAATCCACTCTTTATGGCAAGGTGGAAAAGGAAAGTTCTCCCCGCTTTGAGAAGCTCAAGATTTCAGCAGTGTCTACAGCTAACGGTGTTAAATCTGTCTGTGAACGGCCCCTGGCAAACAGTGCTGCGGATCCACCAGCATCCACAGAAGAGGCTCAGCCTCTAGACAGACCCGAGGAGTCAGGGCCACCCCAGCCAGGTGGCAAAGATGATACTCCGGGTCTGGGAGGAAAGAAGAAAGACATGGGAGCGGTGACAGAGGCTCAGCCTTTACAAGGAAATGCTGAGGCCGAATCTAGAGGAACAGACCCCAAGTACACCAAGCCTTTGAGGGCCACAGGAGAGAGGGGCTCTCCAGGAGCAGTGGAGAGTACTGAGAATCCACAAACTGCCAGACAGATGAAACTTCTAGGAACATCTGAGAAAATCCCTCCTCTGGAAGCAGCCAGAGAGCCACAACCTCAAGAAGCAATGGGCAAAGGTGAACAGACCCAACTCCCAGAAACAGTTCCCAGGGAGAAGGAATCTCCAGAAGTACTGGAAGGAAGTCAGTTTGTGGAAACAGCTGGAGAGCGGCAACTTCAAGAAACATTGGGAAAAGATGAGCAGTCCCAACCTCTAGAAACAATTCCCGGAGAGAGTGAAACACCGGAAGTGTTGGAAGGAAGTCAGTTTGTGGAAACAGCTGTAAACAGTGAGTTGCTCCAGAAAACTCCCGAAGGTCCCAGAAACATGGAGCAGAGTCAACTTGAAGGAATGATAGCTGGAAGCATGGAGCATCTAGGAATTCTAGAAATTGGAGCAGATATGGAAATGGTCAGGAAAAGTCACACTAATGAAGGGGACCAACACATTGAAGGTAAATTTATGCTGGTTGTGTAGATGTGCCGTATGAGAGATCATCCCTGGGGATCTCTGTTTCAGGTGGTTGGACTTCATTTGACCCAAACCAAAAAGGCTTCCATACCTGGAAAACAGGCTTTTGGCTCTTCAACAGAAATTTTCTACACTTGGTCTTAGCCAAATGGCTGGGAAGCGATCCAGCAAAAATTTTCTAAAGCAGGGCGCCTAGGTGGCTCAGTTGGTTAAGCCACTGCCTTCAGCTCAGGTCACGATCCCACAGTCCTGGGATTGAGTCCCGCATTGGGCTCCTAGCTCCACGGGGAGTCTGCTTCTCCCTCTGACCCTCTCCCCTCTCATGCTCTCTCTCTCTCTCTCTCTCGCTCAAATAAATAAAATCTTTAAAATTTTTTTCTAAGATTTTATTTATTTATTTGACACACAGAGAGAGATCACAAGCAGGCAGAGAGGTAGGCAGAGAAAGAGAGAGAGAAAGAGAGAGGAAGGGAAGCAGGCTCCCTGCTGAGCAGAGAGCCCGATGCGGGTCATGATCCCAGGAACTGAAGGCAGAGGCTTTAACCCACTGAGCCACCCAGGTGCCCTAAAATTTGTTTCTAAAGCAGAGTCTGTGTCGACAATTTTTAACCTGGAGTTGTCATTGTTGAATGCAATTGGATGTTGAAGGCAACGTGTTAAAAGTTATGAATTTTTCCAAGTTTACTTTTCATTGGGACCAAGTATGGGATGAAGATCCAAAGTAGAGATGAATAGGTGGTTAGCGGGGAACTCACCTAATGCGAGAACACCCAACTAATGGACAGAACAGGGCAGTTTTCATCCTTGCCAATTTATCCTTAGGAAAAAAAAATCACTGTCAGTCTGCTGCTGTCCTCCCGCTGGCTTCTTGTCCCTATGAGAAGACTAGAGACAATGCATCATCTCTCGGCATATGGGTTTTTAAAATGTACTTGACCAGCATAAAAGATGGTATCTATACTGTTCCTTATTACAGTCATAATTTTTTAAAAAAATGTCTTCTAGGCCATGATCTACATTTTGGTGAGTTTTAGCTGCATACTACTGTGTAATTGAGTAAAGCATTCATTCATCTGCTTAACTCATTTATGACCACAGCAGCAGTTTTTGAGTCCCAGTCATATGCCAGGTGCGGGGGCTGTAGGGGTGAGGGATAGGCCCTGTTCTTCAGGGGCTCACAGTCTGGTGGGAAGAAGGCAGAATTTGAACAAATTACCACAATCTATTGAGGTAAGTGCTTTAATGAAGGTGTATAGAAGTGCTCCGGGAATAACAAGGGAGGAGCAAGTAAAAACATGTATTTGTCAGACTAGGGTTAGCAAACTTGCGTTGTTAGGGCCTAGGAGAACGACAGTGAGTCAAGTGAGGGGCACGTGTTATATGTTGGGGAGCCCTGGGGACTGAGCTAGTGAACAGGTGCACCAACCTATTAAAAGAGGCAGCTGCCTCGGCTCTGTCCATGAGCATGGGGGCCAGTGTTGCCCATGCTGACTTCTTAGGGACACAGATTTGTATCTACAATGTCCAGACTTTCATTTATTTATTTTTCAGACTTTTAACTGTTTGCAATTAATGATTGTTTTCTTTAAACACCATCATGGCCCAACAAAATAGGTTTATGGGCATGCCTAGACCACATTTTCATTTAAATATAAACAGAACTTTTTATTTATAATATGTTCTGCTCTCACTTCTTGGGTAATTCTGCAGTCTCATTTTATATAGGGGGATGCCAAGGTAGGAGATGTCAAGTGACATCAGCCATTCAGAGGATCTGAGAGAATCAAGGCAATTGCCTCTCTTGACCCCACCAGAGAAACTTACTAATTAGACCTAGAGAACAAAAGCTTGCCCCATTGGAAACCAACTGTCAGGTACTTTATTGTTAATGACAAATGAGCATCTCTTAATATCTCCTTTGGTTACTTTTCCAGGTGAGACAGGAGAAAAGGTTGGAACAGAGGCGGAGAATGAGAAAAGCGAAGGGCCTGGAACCAAAGAAGAAGAAACAGGGGAAGCCGTGGATCTTTCCGCAGCCACATAGATTGGCGTGATCGTAAAAGGATGAACGGACACAGTGTGTTGTAACAGAGAAAAAAATGGACTGAAGTGTGTGGGTATAGATCTTATCTTATCTTTTAATGTGTACGTATTTTATACAAAGAGTGTGGTTATCATGTTCTTGATTAGGTTGTTCCATAAAACTTCTAAGCCGTACACAGTTGTCTTAGGCACTTAGAATAGTAATACATCCAAGACTGCAGCAGCTATCGCCCATAACAAGTAGGGTGTACAGTTACTGGAGGGTGAGGGTGTTTTCTTCATTGTGGTAATAGGTTTATTCTGTTTAGAAAATGAGACTCTAAAAAGAAGGTATAAGCCTTAGCTGAAGGGGGGTTGGAGAAAGGAACTAGCACATATTAGGGAGCTCATGATGATAATGTTACAGTTATAATTACGATGGGATAAGAAAGAACAACAATGTCAGGGCAAACTATACCTAGTGTTTCTTTCCTGTGGCAGAATTTAAAGCTGGTAGGAACCTTGGAAAGTGTGTCCCTCTAGTTACGTCTCACCTGAAGTCTGTCTACTGCAGCTGACTCTCATTTATCACAGTGTGTTAAATGTGTTAACAAAATCCTCATCACAGGAACGCATCTCTGGTGCTATTGTAAGATCAGGCATTTCGACACCGAGAGGCTACACATTTTCCATGTGCCATTTTGAATTTTGCACTTACGTGAAGGATTTCAATTGGTGTTATCCTTTCGTCTGACATTAAAGGTATTTTAAATAAATGGACTTTTAAATGTATTTCAGAAACAACAAACAATAAGAATTCAAACCTAGATTAGGGAGGCACCTGGATGGGTCAGTCGGTTAAGCATCCTTCTCTTGATTTTGGCTCAGGTCATGATCTCAGGATTGTAAAATCCAGCCCTACACAGGGCTCTGTGTTGAGCTTAGAGTCTGCTTAAGATTCTCTCTCTCCCTCTCTGCCCCTCCCCACCACTCCTGCACAGGCTCTGTGCGCACTCTCTAAAAACAAGCAAAACACCTAGTTTAGTTGCCTATGTGAGGTTTACTCCTTGGGTCCTATTATTTTTGTTTGTTTTTAGATTACTGTGGTTTAATGTTAGGCATTAGAGGTAGAAAGGAGCTAAGCAATTAGAATTTAAAAACCATTTATAATGGGGCTCCTGGGTGGCTCAGTCAGCTGAGCATCTACCTTTGGCTCGATCCCAGGATTGAGGCCCGCCTCTAGCTCCCTGCTCAGCGGGGAGACTACTTCTCCGTCTCCCTCTCTCCCCTGGCTTGTGCTCTCTCTATCCCAAATAAGCAAATAAAGTCTTTGAAAAAATAAATAAAAACCATCTATAATATTTAATTAATGTTAAAATGATGTACCATTGAAAGTTACTTTTTAAGAATTCTTCCAAAATTCCCAAGGGGTTTTGGTAAAAGATTATATGTGAATGGTAACAATGATGCCGATCTTGTTTACCCTTGAGTGCCTTGTGTTCATGAATATCAGGATAGAATTATATTTTGGAAACACTTGGTGTCTTTTCTTATTTGCAAATATCTATTTTTTAAGATAACTGTTCAGATGAATTAACTAGACTCTTTTACTTTAGCTTTTATATTAAAGTGACTACTAAGATGACCTGTAAGTAATTTCAAGAATATAGGCTACAGGGAAGAATTATCATCTTTATTATGATTTTAATATTAGTTTATGTTTGTGACTTTAAAGAGTGGAAGTAGACGGCAAGAGGAAGTGCTTGAGTAGGTGATATCCTCTTTTCTGCCGAGTTGCTAGATTGTGATTTTCTTGAGAGCAAGGACCCTTTTATGTATCTTTAATGCAGGCATTTAGTCCCTTCAGTGGAACACGAAAGGTGCTTGATAAATATTTGTCAAATCAATAAATGAATAATGAATACCAAGGGCTCCCATTTACATTTAATTCATTAAAAAAGAATAGATTTTAAAGATCAGTTTGTGTAACACTGACATTTTCATGAGGACTGCTAAGCTTAGTAACAAGCTGTGTATTTGGTGTAGTTCTGAAAATGGCACTATGTTGTGGCCAGGAAGTGAAATAAATCAGAACTGATATAATAGCTTTCAAGCTGCCTTTTATAATCCAAGGGGGTTTTCCCTGACCAAAAGGTATTTTTAAACAGATATCTAGTAAGTAACAGATATCTAGTAAGGAGAAAATGATAGTGCTTAGTGTAACTATGAACGATCACCTTAAAAGGTAGAATTGTACTTTGTGTCAAGTACTCAAATAGTAGGCTTCGTTTACTTAATAGGCATGAAGATCCATTCTCTGTTGTGTAGGTTTTTTTTTAATCGGTAGCATGTGTTGAAGAGACCTACTCAGAACTGGTTCTTGAAAGAACTCTGTCTCAAAGGCATTATTACAGAGTTATAAGTTTTCTAATTGTTTATTAATCTTATTATTTCCCATTAATTTCCATTTATTATTAATTCCCATTAATAATAAATTTAAATTAATAATTCTATTATCAATTTCCATTAATTACTAAAATAATTTATTCTTAGATTTTGTATCTAAATTTATAGACATTTCTGGCACTTTTTATACTTTGGCCTTTAATGTGGCTACTAAACATTCTTAGAAACTGTTCTTTTAGATGATATTAGTATTTTTTAATTCAAAACCTATATATTAAAATGTTCTGTAATATGTGAATATTCTGGAATTGAAACATCTCATCTAAATATTTAGTTTTTTAAATAAAGTAATAAGTGCCTGTAGTAAAACTCAATACAGAGAGGTATAAAATGGGCAGTGAAGTTCTCCCTCCCTTATCTTTAGTCCTTCCATGAAAACATAAGTTTTCTTGCATATACTTCCACAAAAAGGTGATATATATGCCATGCTTTATGCCTATGAGAAAACATAAGTGTGTATTTACATATCCACATTTTAAAAGACAAATAAGAATTTACATAGCCCTTGTGTTGTGAAAAGTGCATGTAAAACCAATAATCTATCCTTTCCTGTGTTAGAATTTTTCTCTTTTGCCAAGACCGACAGACAGCATAGCCCAGGGCATTCTTCACTCTGAGAAGAGGTCATCAGTTTTGCCCCAGATTTAAAACATAGAAGTTGGACAAAAGGCTTGAGCTGTTTTGTAATGAATTAATAGAGAAACTATCATTAGGGGTGGATTCTTTCATCCTGGGGTGCTATATAGCCCCAGGATTGTAACCCCATTTGTGTTCTACTAAGCTAGTTGCAGTATTTTCTACAAATAAGTGGGAGGGAAATGGTGAATAAATGATTTGCCAGCTAGCAGTCCCAGTAGGGAGTGAATGTTTGCATTTACCAACAGAGGGCGCCAGTCGCAAGGCTAAGAAATTCCCAGTCTCACTCCAGAATTGTCCACTACGTCGCCAACCTGTGCCCTTTATTGCCTTTTCCATTTTGACTTTGGAGTAAGAGCTCTTAACCTAGCTTGGAGCAGTCAAAACACCCAAATCCCTCTTAACAAAGGCTTTTGTTCCACACTTGCCCTTGAATTAAGAATAAGAATGGCTTTCAAAGGAAATGGTGTCGTGTCCCCTCCTGGTCCCGTCCCTACTCCCCCCCACCCCCCCGTTATTTAACAAATCCAAGAGCATAGGATAGTCATGGCCAAATAACCTTGATAAGTCATGGCCAAATAACCTTGATAGGGTTTGTATCGGTGCTCTTCAGGAAACTACAAAAACTTGTTTGAGCACCTAACATTACAAACATCTCATTTTTGTAAAATGATTTGCTGACCACTTGTGAACATCATAAAGCCATTCATTAGCTCACCCCCATGTATAAGGTAAAGGGAGAACGATCCTCTCCTTTTTCTCTCCCCACACCAAATAGCAGGGCACGGCTGTGACTGAAAAGTTGAAAGCGTTTGCCCACAAGGTATCATTTAATCTAAAACTCTGTCAGCTCCTCTCTTCCTCAGAGTTTATCAAGTTAATGAGTGTTTGGTTATACTCGCAAAGTTTTATTTATTTTTTTATTTCTTATTTTCTTAAAGATTTTATTTATCTATTTGACAGAGAGAGAGATCACAAGTAGGCAGAGAGGCAGGGGTGGGGGGGTAGCAGGCTCCCTGCTGAGCAGAGAGCCCGATGCGGGGCTTGATCCCAGCTGAGCAGAGAGCCCGATGAGGGGCTTGATCCCAGGACTCTGGGATCATGACCCAAGCCAAAGGCAGAGGCTTTAACCCACTGAGCCACCGAGGCGCCCCACTCGTAAGGTTTTAATTACAGAAACAGAATCAGTGTAATCCTAGACAGCAGCTTACAGGGATGGAATTTCTCTTTCCAGCTGTTACTATCAACAAAAGCTAGGGAACTCCCTGGCATTACTAATCCCGTGTAGAATCCCATTGGAGGCCGTTAGCTTATTTCAGTGATATACTCAGCAGGCTTATTGGACAGTATAGGGAATACTGTAAGCTCACACCCATATCATTATTTCTGTGGCTAATGAAAGAAGTCTCCAGACATCAAAGCCAGGTTTTAATAACTCTTGAAGGTGGAAGAAGGTTTAATAATGTGCTAAATTGAGATGAATAAACATGATTTTCCTACCCATTATTGGGAACAGAGATCAGCAAGCATCACCAATTTCCAGAAAAAAACAGTTCTGAGAAACCAATTAGGGATACTATTTTTTTTTTAAGAATTGAAGTATAATTGACAAAGGGATACTCACTTTGGTTTGAAATCTGCCTCATTTTTTTTTCTTGTAGAACATAGATGGTTCTCAGATTTTTTAAAATAAAAGTAACTAGCAAAATATCATCATGCTATTATATACACTTATGAAAAAAGTAATGTATATTATATTGAGTTGATTTATGCAACCCTGATTCCAAACATTTAAAAAGAATTATTCATGGTAGGGAGAGGGTGGTTGGGTTATGGATGCCGGGGAAGGTATGTGCTATGGTGAGTGCTGTGAAGTATGTAAACCTGGCGATTCACAGACCTGTACCCCTGGGGCTAATAATACATTATATGTTGATAAAAAGTAAAAAAATTTTAAAAAAGAATTATTCAAGGACAAGAACAGATGCTTTTCTACGGCAGCTGAGCTGCTTGAGGGGGGCTTTGGGTTGGGAGGGGTTTCAGCCCCAGCACCAAGAAGGAAGTCACAAGGCCCTCAAGGTGACAAGTCACAAGGTGACTTTTCTTTTTTCTTTTTTTTTTTTTTTTAACATTTTATTTATTTGACAGAGAGAGACACAGCTAGGGAGGGAACACAAGCAAGGGAATGGGAGAGGGAGAAGCAGGCTCCCCGCAGAGCAAGGAGCCTGACGCGGGGCTTGATCCCACCATCCTGACCCAAGCCAAAAGCAGACACCCAATGACCGAGCTACCCAGGCGCCCCACAAGGTAACTTTTCTGACCATCACCACACTCCCAGGAGTTCAGTGAGGGCACTAATTCAACCATAGATAGTAGTTATTCAGTCGATCAGTCCAGATTTGCTTCATGTTTTCTGGATATTAGAGTTTTGTTAAAAAAGTATCTTTGGTAAAAATAACACTGGTATTGTCTAAATACTTGAATGTGACATAATGATTATTTAGGTGATAATTGCAAGGAGGGATTTATTGTTAAAATAATCACTTTTTTCTTAGTATGAAATGAATACATGTTCATGGTAGAAACTTCAGAAAATATAAATTTTAAAAGATGAAATCTAAATGTTTCACATGATTGGGTCAGTCAAAAGTCATGTTGATGTATTTAGGAGGGCTTCTTTTTCCTTTTAGTATCACAAAATACAAAGTTAGCCAAAGCTCAACTATGAATAGAACTTTAAGTCTGTTGAACGGCTGAGTGCAGCATTTCTGGATTTTCCTCATTGGACTCTATGAGGGATAATAGGTTTTAGAGAATGTTCCAGTAATACTTGCTATGTTGGTAAATATTGATTAGTGCTATAGGGAGAGAAGTTGTGCCCAAGTGTATTAGCGCTTAGCTGATCACAATTTATGATAATTTTTTGATATCTTAGGGAAAAACACTGCAACTTAATATTTTATTTGGAATTACTTTTAATGCTAACTGCTAACCCAATGTTAGAGAAAAGACTGTAAGCTCTTTAGCAGGCAGGGAAAGTGCCCTACTGAGCCTAGTATAAATTTGGCACTTGGTAAATATTTGTTGATGACCAATGGTTTTTATTCTTATATAATCTTGATGATTTCCTCAGAACTGAATATAACTGGCTGTAGAGGAAAATATGGCCAAAATTTTTATAGAATTATTTTGTACTGCTGGTTCAATATTTATAATTTTGATTGAAATTTTATTAGAAATAAAATGTTTGAAAGTTTTTTGTGGCATATTTTCTATCTGAATTTTTATTACAGAAACACACAAAATTACCTTTGACTCATTGTGTCCTTCCATAAGAAAAGTATTTTTTAAATCACACCCTCTGTGAAAGGTAAGGAATCTGCTGATAGCCGAGAAAGATGGGTGACTCCTTTTAGACATCTCATGATCATTTAGTGATAACACATTTTGAAGAGATTGCTATTTCTGTATGTTTGAAAGACTAATAGGAAATAAATTGTTCTTTTTCACGTTTAGCAAAATCTAGTGATTCTCCTTTGGTGTGGAAAGAAGACTCAAAATCCCAACCCATCCACTAACAAGTTGATTAACTTGGGTACCAGCATTTTATTTCTAGCTCTTATTTTCTAGGGTTTGAATTTGAAGCCAAGACCTATATAACTGTGCCCCTTAGGCCCAGCCTGGCCTGGCCTAATTTCCTGGCCACTCACCGAGATTGGTTTAAGAATGGGCCCCTAACCTGAGCTGGACCAATCAGACCTTTCTCTGGGAAGCTCCTGCCAGAGATAATGGAAAATGATGTCTTAGTGCAGGTGTTAGGACCTTATGGGTCTGTATGCCTGGGCCTGCTGCTAGTTCCCCTAAGAGACAGCTGGAGCCAGGACATTTCTGGAGTACGCATGCATAAATAAAGCCATCTGTACTCTGGGCTTCTCTGCTACACAAGCCTATGAATTCCTTTCCACTTACACTAGTATGAGTTAGGTTTCTGTCACTTACACATAAGAGTCTTGATATTAAAAGTAGAAAGAGGTGTTTTACAAATGAGCTGGAGAAAATATTAACTATCACAGCAGAAATGAATTATGATGAAAAGATATACTAGAAAGGATCAACAGAGCCCCAAAACAATTTTGTACAAAGATTAGTGAAATTGATAAGCTTCTGGGCAAGACTGATTAAAAAAAACAAAAACAAAACAGAAGCCCAAATAAGCCATATTAGGATTCAAGAGATCGAAAAAATGCCTACAAGTGTGAAAATTTAGATGAAGTGCGCAAATTCCACAACAATGTAAATTACCAAAACTGACTGAAGGAAAAACTAGAAAATCTGAATGTTCCTGCTACCATGAAAGAAATCGAATCAGGATTTCAAAAATTTTCCCCAAAGAAAACTATCAAGCCCAAAAATTTTTTTTAAGGATTTTATTTATTTATCTGACAGATAGAGATCACAAGTAGGCAGAGAGAGAGGGTGAAGCAGGCTCCCCGCCAAGCAGAGAGCCCAATGTGGGGCTCTATCCCAGGACCCTGGGATCATGACCCACGCTGAAGGCAAAGGCTTTAATCCACTGAGCCACACAGGAGCCCCAAGCCCAAACTTTTTAATAGGTAAATTCTATCAAATGTTCAAGGATAGATGTTCACAACCAGGAGGGAGAAGCCAATCTCACGGATGAACATAGATGTAAAGATCCTAAATAAAATGTATCACTCTAAATTTGAGGGTATAAAACATACACACACACACACACACACACACACACACACACACATGAACATATATAAACACATATATTGACCAAGTTGAATTTATTTTAGGGGAGGTTGGTTCTATATTATAAAAAATTTATCAGTTGTATTTAACATATTACCAAGGTGAATGAGAACAAGCATGATGATGTTACAGATACAGAAAAAATTCAGTAAATTTCAACAACCACTTTGAACTCCAGTGTCATCTCAGTGACACCTTTTCTTCCCACTGACCTTTTTAAAACTTGTAATCCCTGGGGCCCTGGGTGGTTCATTGGGTTAAAGCTTCTGCCTTTGTCTCTGGTAGCTGCTCAGCGGGGGCCCTGCTTCCCCCTCTCTCTCTCTGCCTGCCTCTCTGCCTACTTGTGATCTCTGTCAAATAAATAAATAAAATCTTAAAAAAAAAAAACAACTTGTAATCCCCAACAATCTCCAACTCCTCTTGCTTTACTTTTCCTTACAGCTCTCCACAAACTAACATAATTTTTTGTTTAACTTTTTAAAAATTGTGGGAAAACATACATAACAAAATTTAGCATTTTAGCTATCCTTAGATACATAATCCAGTGAATTAAATACATTCACAAAGTTATGTAACTATCACATTTCTGAAACTCTTTCATCACTTGCAGTGGGAACTCTGTACCCATGAAGCAATAGCTCCCCCTGCCCTCACCCAACCCCTGGTAACCTCTACTCATTCTGTCACTACGAATTTACCTAATGTGTAATTTACCAGTTTTCTTATTGTCTCTTCACTAGAAGTTAAGCTCCCTGAGGGCAAGAGTTTTGGGCTCTTTATTTCAAAATTGACAGCACTCATGACAATTAAATATTCATGGAAGGAGGGAGGGAAGGAAGAAGGGAAGAAAGGACTTTTAGCGAAGTATGGCTAGAAGGAAACCTCCTTGATCTAGTAAAAGGAGTATAATAAAAATCCTGTAGCATCACACTCAGCAGTTAAATGTTGAAGACATTTCCTTTAAAAACAAAACACAATGCAAGTGATTTTACTTTTAACTTCAGAAAATTGGAAAGGAAAATATTTATTTAATGACTCAAACGTATACAGGAAGAAATGATAAATGCAAAATTCAGGATATTGGTTTCCTGAGATGCGTGGGAGGTGGACAGGACTGGAGCATCACGTCAGGTCTTCTACTGCAATACGAATGTTCTTTTTCTCAAACTGTGTGGTGGAAGCATGTGTGGTCAATATGCCTTTGTATCTACTCAGGATTAAAAGATGTTTAAAAAATTTTGAACCATAATACTGAGTGAAAAAGGCAAGTCAAATATGTTCAGTATATCAATATAAAATGCAAAATCAGGCAAAAGTAAATGATCATTTGTATGCCTAACTTCTATGTAGCCAAACAATAAAGCCAAAGAAGAATGATTAACATAAAATCCGGGACTGCAGCTGTCTTTGGGGGAAGCAACAATAATAGGACTGAGAATGGTTTATATAAGGCTCAGAAAGTGTTGGTCGTGTTCCTTTCTTCAGCTGGATTTGGTATTTATTTTATCTGAACCATGCATAAAAATTAGACAGTCTCTTTGATACACATAAAAACAAACTGGTTTTATTGGGTCACTTAAATTCAGGCGTCATCCTAGACAGATTTCATCACCTGTCAACATTTTCTCCAGCACATTTCAGGGTGGGGGGTGGAGTCTGTCCCTTGCTGATTTACCTGTGTTCATATTTTTAGGAAATGCTGGTTAACTATGAACAACCATTTTAACTGAAAGGCAACCTTTCTATTTAATACCCTACCACAGACTGCATTGCTACAGTCCTTAAAACACGACAAAGCTTGTTTTTTCTAGGGCATTTTTATGTACAGAATGGACCCATGCATACTCTCTCTCCCCATGGCCCACAGTCTTCCTGATTATTAACATTTTCACGAGTGTGGTCCATTTGTTACAACTGATGAACCAATACTGATACACCCTGTTAACTGAAATCTCGAGTTGACACTGGGGTTTACTGTTTGTGTCGTACATTCTATGCTTTGTGACAAATGCATAATGCTTGCATCTGCCAAGCCTGTACCCGACAGACGAGTTTCACCGCCCTAAAAAGCTCCTGTGCTTCACCTCTTTATCCCTCCCCTACCTCCTCCACCACTCCCCAAACTGGTGACAATCACTCACCTTGGACCGTTTCTACAGTTGTGCTTTTTCTAGAATGTCTGAGTTGGGACCATGCTGTATGGAGCCCCTTCACACTGGCTTCTTTCACTTAGCAACGTGCAGTCACAGTTCATGGCCTTTTATGGCCTGGCAGCTCACTTCTTGTTGTCGAATAACAGCAAGGCTCCTGTGATGATCCTCACCATCACAGCTGTGGGCCAGGCGTTATTCCAAGTGCTTTGTACACATCAGTTCAACCCTTACAACTTTATAAAGTAGGTACTGCTATTATCCCCATTTTACAGATGAAACGGACATGTTACAGAAGAAACAAAACAGAGAACTTAAAATAACTTGCCCAAAGTTATAAAGCTTAGGAATGGTGAAAGAAGATTTGAACTCAGGTAGTCTGGCTCCAGAGTCCATACCCTGAAGCACTAGACTACACGGCTTCATCTAAAAATGTCCAAGAGAATGTCCAGTGCCTAATTTTATCAGCTCACACTCCCATAATCCCCAACTTTGCCTACTTAAGAGTTGTCATACTCAGTCTTTGTTAATAAGTTCAGTTATCCAAGCAGCAGAAAATTTCCTACCTGGCACATTATTCCCTACGATTCATAATTCCCCAGTACTGCTGAATACAGATAGCTCTTTTTGAGCCTTTCCTGTATGCTAACCTCCGCGAAGTCATTTTTATATACATTATTCTATTTCGTCGTTATGATATCCCTTTGAGGAGGTGCAATTATCTCTCAGGAAACTGAGGCTTAATTAAGGAGCTTAAATACCTAGCTGAAGGTCATAGAGCTAGTAAGTGATAGATGTGGGCCTCAAACCCCACTGGAATTACTCCAAAGTCTGTGCTCTAAAAACTGTTGCCTTAACTGCCTCTAGTATCATCTTTTGGTTGACTAAGCTTTCTGAATTAACATGACTTTTTTTTTTTTTTTTAAGATTTTATTTATTTGTCAGATGGAGATCACAAGTAGGCAGAGAAGCAGGCAGAGAGAGGAGGAAACAGGCTCACTGCTGAGCAGAGAGCCCAATGCGGGGCTTGATCCCAGGACCCTGGGATCATGATCTGAGCCGAAGGCAGAGGCTTTTAACCCACTGAGCTACCCAGGTGCCCCTAACATGACATTTCTATAAGAAGCTGAAACATTTGTGAAACAACTTAGAAGTGGGTCACCAAATTATCTTTATAAAAGTGGGATGCTTGTAATGTTTGATGCCCTAACAAGCTCTTGCACACCCAAGAATGGTATGCGTATGTATGAGAATTTATAAGAATATTATAGCGCTGCTGTAATACCATACTCTTGAAAACACTGAATTGTTTGGAGGAGTGGTTAAGTCACTTGGTGCATATTCTCCCATAAGGATACCCTGCAACAGCTTTTAAAAATGAGGCAGGCCTATATGCATGTACATGGAAGATCTTCAAGACAGAAGACAGCAATCTGTAGAATAATATATACAATTCCATTATGTAAACAAGCCAAAACCAAGCTGGATGATTAAGTATGGAAAGAACAGAAAAGCGCTGGTTATACTCAAAACTCTTAGCAGTGGCTCTCTTTGGGGAGGTAAGTGGAATGGAGAGTGAGTGGAGACTATTTCTACATTTTATTTTATTTTTTTAAAGATTTTGTTTGTTTATTTGACAGAGACACAGCAAGAGAGGGAATATAAGCAGGGGGAGTGGGAGAGGGAGAAGCAGGCTTCCTGCTGAGCAAGGAGTCCGATGCAGGGCTCGATCCCAGGATCCCAGGATCATGACCCAAGCTGAAGGCAGCCGACTGAGCCACGCAGGCGCCCCTATTTCTGCCTTTTTAATCTATATAGTTCTGTGTTGGAATTTATCCTACAGCAAGGAGGTATTCATGTTAGCAGTCTTCTAAATTAAAAGACTTTAAAGGAGCAAACACAAAATGATTATACATAGCCTGATTACAACAGTGTAGAAATGTACAAAGTCAGAATTAAGTTTTGAGAAAAAATAGTTGGGGTTTTAACTTCATGGTTCCCCCCCCACTAGGTAATGTGCTTTACTGTACAAATTAAACTGTTAGAAAATAAGTGAACAAAAATCACACCAAGGAAAATCTGCATGTCTGTTTTATTTCCATTAGAAAAATATTATCTATTAAAATTGTGGTCCACTTTCTTCTCCTTCACTTCCACCATTCAATTTTAGTACTTTAATTTTACTCAAGTAAAGCAGAATTATATAGCTCATGTGAGAACTAAGTATTTCACATCATTCAATTAACAGGATTTAACTGAATTGCGTGTGCTCTTATCAAGAATAGTAACCCCTCTTTCCTACGATTTATTTCCCTTTCCTTTCATTTATTTGTGTATAGATGTAACGAGCGTCTCTTTCCCCGCATCCAGGAACATGAGTGTGCGTGTGATTTATGATACCAGTAACTGGAGTTGTCATCTGATCCCCAGTTCAGGCTTAATTCCCCTTATTATATGGTATTTCCATAATGGCCTCAAATGTTTTAAGTCAATCATACGCTTTCCAACGTCAACTGTAAAAATTAAGATGTTAATCTGAAAACATTGTTAAAATTCCAGACTAAATAACGTTGGACCCACTTAGAGCGATGCTGTTGTCAGAGGTCCTTGGACAGCCACTGCCTCAATCTCCACATGGCCTCCCTGCAAGGAAAATCATCAAGCAATGGGTAGGTAATTTTTTACAAATGAAGAGAGCTCGAGAATACCTACTAAAAACATATACAACTGGTAGTGATACAGTGTTATTAACGTTACATTTTCCAAAGAAGGGAAGGATAGGGAAGCATTCATGGAGCAGCCCGGACAGGCCAGGCTCCCATGTCAGATGGGCTCGTGCGCCTTAGCTCACAGGATGCTCTGGGCAGCTCTGTTAGAGGGTGCTTTCCCTTCCATCCAGAGAACGATATATGGAAGCTTGGAGAGGGGGTTTTAACCTGTCCCGGGACACCATGCTAAATGGCAGAGGTTCAAACCCGAGTCTTGTGATTCCAAGTTCAGAGCTCCTTCTACTATACCCAATACCTTAGTTTGAGAATACTGACCACTCCAAGTAACAACCGATTAAAACAACAAACATACCACTCACAGGAGACAAATTTTCTTTACAGGGAAGGCAGTAGGCTGCTTTTTTTGTAGGCAGGAATATTGTGCTGCTAGGGGCTTCTCATCACATTCGAGTATCACAGTGAGAAAATATGTGGGCCATGGGTTTTGAGATTATTTTTTGAATGGAAGTCTGGATGTTTCATTATGCAAGTGAATTTAAAAAAAAAAGATTTTATTTATTTATTTGACAGAGAGAGCGAGATCACACATAGGCAGAGAGGCTGGCAGAGAGAGAGGAAGGGATGCAGGCTCCCTGTTAAGCAGAGAGCCCGATGTGGGGCTCGATCCCAGGACCTTGAGATCATGACCTATGCTGAAGGCAGAGGCTTCACCCACTGAGCCACTCGGGTTCCCCTCAAAGGAAATTTTTTATTGCAGAGCTCACTACCCTGGCTCAGGGTATAGTCTTTTAAGTATGTGAAAACAATACAGCTGCTATTTTACTTTTTCTTACAATTCAAGTCTCTCTTATTCTGTTGTATTCATGTTCATGTGTGACCCTGAGTTCTCATTTTCTTAATTTTTAAGACATATTTAAAAAATTTCTCAAGTTTCTTAACACCCCCCCTACCCCCCGGCATATAATATTGGGTATTTCCTTTTAGTCTTTAAGATCTTGGAAATCAGAGATTATTCCTTTTTTTTTTCTTTAAAAAATTTCCTGCCAAAGTGCTTAGTATAACAAATTATACTCAGAAAACAACAGAAATTTACAACCATGTACATTAGTCAGTTTAAGGTGTACTTACTTTGGGCAAAGCAGCAACCTGATAAGCAGCTCTTGCAGGAAAACTACCCTTGAAATCTAAATGTAAAAGAATTTCATTTTAGTTTTCGGACACTGTATCGTGACTACACAACTAAGACTCTGGTAAGTGCTTCATAGATCTGTCCATTCTTAGATAGAAGCAACACTAAGAAAAGCTCACTTTCGTATCTGTTTGATAAAATATTTTGCCCTAGGATTCCTATGATATTGAATACTTTTTAAAATGCCTTTGCTTTCTGGAAAAAAATGAAAGTACATCCTTTGAGACTTTGATCTTATTTGATATGAACAGGATCTTATGTTTAAAGCAATACTTACTGATTGTATGAACTCTTATTTAAGCATCCCAACAACCCTTTAAAGCTTCATCCCCATTTTGCATGTGAGGAAACCAAAGCATAAAAAATGTTAATGAACCAGCTAATGATTCTGAGAGCCCAAACAGAGATGGTGGTGAGGCCTTATCACAGCAGTAAAAAATATAATCTCTGTGTTAAAAAAGTCATTAGGAGGGCTTAAGAAACCTGAGAAGCATGTAACAATATTAAGCTTTGGGAAAATGAATTTGTAGGGTTGTAGTATATTCTCCTAGGGAGTGCCATAGAAATGTCTTAGATCTTTTTTGTGGGGCCTCACTGCATGTTCTCAATCTGACTGTTCTTTTGGGACAGAATCTATGACCATTTCTTTAGCATCTCCTATCACTCTTGATGCATAACAGGCACTCAAGGTTAATAGATTCATTTCTTGTTAAAACGGAATACAGTAGTAAAGCCAGTTTACTTACACTGTTTGTAGACTTCATTGACAGTGTTGAAGTCATTCATGTCAGCCAGCAAAACAGTTGTTTTTACCACTAGAAGATATATACATTGTTAGTAGGTTTGGCTGTTTGGTCTCACCCAAAATATTACTTAGAGAAACAATAGAGTTCTGACTGTCTTGATTAAAATGGGCCTGAAATTAAAACAGCTTTCAAAAGCAAGGAAGATGTGGCATGATGTATTACTGGGTGCTCTGTGTTCTTCAAAAAGCCCGCAGAAACATCAAACAGTAATCTGAAGGAGTATCAAGTCGCTCACCGTTAGTGAAGTCACAGCCTGCAGCTTTCAGGATTTCGCCCATGTTTTTAAGAGCCTAGGAAGCAAGGCGAGAAAGGCCAAAGGCACTAATGTTATAGTAAAGCTTCAATTCAATGCAATTAATCAATTTTTGAAATCAATTTTTGCTAATAACCCCTCGAATAGCTTACGCTGCAGAAAAATTCTCCCTAAGAAATTCTACTCTTTCTAGGCCACCTTTACACAAGCGAATTGCTTCTTGGCTTTTGTTTAACAGAAATGGATCTTTCTGACATACAGTGAGACTTTGTCTCTTTTTGTGAGTAAAAAGACTAGACTGAGGTTTCTTCTTCAGTGTTGGAGTGTGTGAAGTTCTCAGCCGATGTCCACTCAGCTGAAACAGAGAAAGCTCCTGGAGTTTCTAATCATCACTTGGAGGATAAGTATGAGCTGGGAGCATTAAAACATACTTTCTTTTATTTATTTATTTTTAATTTAATTTTTTCAGTGTTCCAAGATTCATTAAAACATTTTTTTCTTTTA
This sequence comes from Enhydra lutris kenyoni, assembly GCF_002288905.1. Classification (NCBI taxonomy): domain Eukaryota; kingdom Metazoa; phylum Chordata; class Mammalia; order Carnivora; family Mustelidae; genus Enhydra; species Enhydra lutris. The sequence goes on along the minus strand of NW_019154098.1, from coordinate 39,370,392 downwards.
AAGCAAAAATTCACTTTAAAGAGTACTTTTATCTTTTTCTCAAAAAATATCAGTAAACTAAGTATATGTTCGACAGTATGGACTTTGGAAAAACATCTGTTTCTCACTCTTTCCTTAACGTATTATTTTTTTCAATTCATTGCTCCCCTCCACTTTACTGGTCACATTATAATATTTGATATATATATTTTTTAAATCCATCTTCTAAATAGGTAACATACGGATATGGCAAAAAATTCAAAAGCTATTAAAAAGCATATCCATTGAAAGGATGTTTCTCACCCTGACTGCCCTCCTCCCCAGTTTCCTTCAGAGGGAACCACTGCTTCTGGTTTCTTGTATATCATTGTGGAGACAGTCAGTGCTTACACCAGCATGAATGGGAATGTGCACACGTGGATGGTAGCACACTGTGCAAACTTTCACATCTTGCTTTTATTTTATCGTGTAACAATTTACCTTGGGGGACTTTTCTGCATTAATTCAATTGTATGGCTCCAACATGATTTATTTCACTAATTCTTATGGGCAGACATTTGGGTTGTTTTGTGTCTTTGGATAATACAAATGACTCAGTGAATGCATAAAATTATAATTTAATTCTATTTATTGGATTAGAATTGTACTCCCCACTCTTATTTAGAAAAACACATTACACATCATCTTTGATAGTTCTTACTAACAAATGTTGACTTTTACTTTTGTGGTGTTTTTCTTGCGGGTCAGTGGCCCTGATAAGAAATTTCTCAATCCAGGGATGCCTGGGTGGCTCAGTCTGTTAAGCGTCTGCCTTCGGCTCACGTCATGATTCCAGGGTCCTGGGATTGAGCCCTGCACTGGACTCCTTGCTCAGCGAAGAACCTGCTTTTCCCTCTGCCTGCCGCTCCCCCTGCTCATGCTGTCTCTTTCTCTGACAAATAAATTTATTTATTTTTAAAGATTTTATTTCTTTATCTGAGAGAGAGACCATTAGCAGGGGGAGAGGCAGAGGCAGACTCCCCACTGAGCAGGGAGCCTAACACGGGGCTCAATTCCAGGACCCTGGGATCGTGACCTCAGATGAAGGCAGATGCTTACCTGACTGAGCCACCCAGGCACCCCATAAATAAAATCTTAAAAAAAAAAATCCCAATCCATGTAGAAGTGACAAGATACTATCTGATTTCAATATTTTGAGAGTTAAGTAATTTTACTGAGATAATGGACACAAAATATTGTATCAGTTTTAGGTATACAATATGATTCGATAATACGTATATACTGTAAAAGGATAACCACAGTTTAGTGAATACCCAATAATTCGGGTTTGAAGTCACCTTAGATGGTAGACTTTTTTTTTTTTGCTTGTTAAACGATTCCTCAAATTTCAAACTTTCTACTGACAAAGAACTGTCTTCAATCAATCAGTAAGTAACTCTAAAGGCATTTATCTGATAACCTCTATAAAAAAGTCAGCCAAGTGGATGCTTATCATGAAAAAGCGGTAAAGAAGAGAATTTCAGGGGCGCCTGGGTGGCTCAGTGGGTTAAAGCCTCTGCCTTCCGCTCAGGTCGTGATCCCAGGGTCTTGGTTGGGATCGAGCCCCGCATCAGGCTCTCTGCTCAGCAGGGAGTCTGCTTCCCGCCCCCCCTCTGCCTGCCTCTTTGCCTGCTTGTGATCTCTGTCTGTCAAATAAATAAATAAAATCTAAAAAAAAAAAAAAGAAGAGAATTTCAAATGTGAAAAATGGCTTACTTGTTTGGCTTCTTCTGCCACCCCTCCTGGCACGAGCTGTCCACTTGCAGGGTCCATGCCCAGCTGTCCCGAAATGTAAATGGTCCTGTCGACTAACACGGCTTGACTGCAATAAAGAGAGACTGGGTGTATGTATAAGATACAAAATATGAAATTCAATGCTCAAAGATTTCTTTGCTAAGACACATAAAGCACAAAATGTCAAATAAAATAATTAATAATTGGACTTCATTTCAAAAAGACTTGCTTTTTGAAAGAGATCTTTAAGAAAATGAAAATAGAGGTCATAGATTGGGAGAAAAGATTTGCAAAACATATATCCAACTAAGAACTTGTATCCAGAAAATATAAAGAACTCTTATAATACAGTAAGAGAAGATAACCCAATAAAAAAATGGGCAAGTGATTTGAAAAAATATTTCATAAAAGAAGACACATGAAGAGCTAGGGAGTACAAGAGCTAGGGAGTTCAACATTATTACTTATTAGAAAAATGTAGTACAAAACCATAATAGATACCACTATCCACAAGTAGAGGTCACTGGTAATAGTAAGTATTGGTGAAGATGGGAAGCAACCAGAACCCTATACATTGCTGGTGAGAATGCAAAACAGTACACACTTTGGAAAACAGTTTGGCAACTTTCTTAAAAACTTAAACATATACTTAACATGCAACCCAGCAATTTCTTTCCTAGGCAACTACCTAAAATAAATGAAAATATATGTCCAAAGACCTTATATGGAATGTTCAGAATAGCACAATTCACAAAAGCAAAAAAGAAAAACAAAAAATTTAAAAAAATCCACAGAGAGATCCAACCAAAGGCTACATAGTATTTGATTCCACTTCCATGAAATTCCAGAAAAGACAGAATAGCAGCAGAAAGTAGATTAGTGGCTTCCTAAATCAGTGGGGATTAACCACAAATGTACAGTAGGAGGGAATTTTTGGGGGTGATGGAAATGTGCGGAAACTTGCCTGTGGTAGCAGGTACATGAGTCTAGACACTTACAAAAACTCATGGAACTCTACACTTAAAAAATGGAGGAATTTAAAAAAAAAGGTGAATTTTAATGTAACTTATACCTCAGTAGAGCTGTGAAACAACAACAAAAACACAATGCCAAGAGCACCCTAAGAAAAGAAGTAATTATTCTCAGACAAGATTCATCTGGAAGGGTACACACTTCATTTCTGCCAAGTGCTTGCTTTTGCAAATGACTTGTGTAATGAGGACACTAGATTTCAGAATTAGGATAAAATAACAAGAAACAGAATAAGCCACACTGAGACCTGAAAAAGAACCAAACACATCAACTTTAATTTTTTTTTAAACTTTTTGGATAAAGAAATCCCCTCTCTCTTTTTAGCTGTGGTAAAAGGTATTTACCATTTTAACGATTTTTAGGTACACAATTCAGTGGTAATAAGTGCCACCATTTCTAAAATTTGATAAAGAAACCTTTGTAGCAGTTTAAATTCAGAAGTAAAATATGTTGTACCATTTCCATGTTTATCTAGAAACAGCATCTCATTTCTAATTTTATATTTCTAATATTAACATCCTCATTTCTAATCTTCTAGTTCCCTATGGTGTTTTCCAATATGCTCCAAGCTTTCTTTTATTTCATGATGTTTCCCCTCATTTTCCTGAGCATATGTTTTTTTCTTTATAATTTAAACAATGGCATTTATGTATGTATGGATGTATGTAAGCTCTGTGCCCAATGTGGGGCTTGCACCTATAACTCTGAGATCAAGAGTTTATCAACTGAGCCAGCCAGGGGTCCCTCTAAATTTTTTAAATTTTTTGAAGAAGAAAACATTCAAAATGGTTAAAAAATCTAGAAAACTATTCAAAGAATCTCAGTGAAAAATCTCCTCCTTTCTTTCCTTATCTTCTTCTTGCTTCATTTCCAGTCCCTACAGATAACCAGTGCTCTTCTTGACATAGTCTTCCAAAGTTTCTTCATTTATATGTGAATAAAAATGAATATACTTATCTTCTTCCTGTTTGTACATGTAGTATACTAAGCTATTTTTTTTAATACAACATGAAGTGTATTAAACCGTTCTCTACATTTTGCTTTTTTCGCTCAACAGTGTATCACGATCTTCCCATAACTGTATATAGAATACATCCTTACTCTTTTAACAGTTGTGTAGTATTTCACCATATGGACATACTTTAACTAGTTACTTTTGATTCCAGTATTTTGCTATTGTAAACAAAACTACACTGAAAACCATCACATATACATTTTCCCTGGGCAGGTAACTAAGCCTTTTTTTTCATCTAAACCTCAGAGGAGCTTTTCCTATACCACGTGCAGGATCCTGCCTCACAGCATAGCTCAATCTGTTATCTTATCTCTGGGGTATGCTAGACTATAAACTCCCTGACTACAAGAGCTGCGTCCCACCATCTCCAGCTGCATAGGAATGAGGTGACTCCTTGCACGTAGTGGGCACACAATACCTTCTTGTTGATGTTTTGCTAATGACTTACTAGCTTAAATGACTTTGGCTGTCAGTAAAGAAATCTTTTTAGCAGGACCTACTGGCTTATCGTGTGGGCTTTGAAGCGTGGAAGAGGGTAGATTTAAATTTGGTAACAAGATTTAGAAAGTCTAGAAATTCTTCTCAACTATCTGGCTTTCACCCTGGCCCAGAAACAGGTAACTACTGAATTTGTTAATGTGTAAGCTTTCCTCAGGTTGAAAAGTATCATCAGCTAACAAGGTTTCTTATTAACTGTCCTGTGTAGAACTAGGCCACCCTAGACCCTTTGCAAAAGTAACTTTAGCTCTCCCCATATATGAAACATAGATTAAGCCCATATACATTACCATTGGTCAAAAAATTTGTGATAGTAAAAAGGAGTTCATTTATTCTCAAAAATTAACAGACGTCTAAGACTATCCGACCTATGTGAGTTAATCTCTTACAGATTAGTAAAGAGATTGTTCACAAAGGTAATTAAATAGCTGACCCTCTGATCATAGCATCCTACTATCCACAGACAAGTCATTAGACTCCAAAAAATTTAAAAGTCTACTGTTCCATTTCCAGGTCAAAGGGTAACAACACTTTCAAAAGCATCTTAGTAATAATTCTCATACCATAATCTATGCCACCTGGACTATCACTTCCAAATTTCACGACTATTTGGGTGGTGTGTTAGTAAAATGGAAAGCAAGGCAATGTGATGTTGAAATATCTCAAAGTTCTGTCCTGATTTGAAAAGTGAAACGCACTGAGCTGATTAGCTAATTGGTGACAACACCTCGGCCATCAGGAGGCCAGGGACCGAAAGTTCAACACATCTGAATTCTTTCTGAAGACCAGAATTTTCAAACCGTGCTCACTACCAACTCCATGCACAAAAATTGGTTTCCAAATGGTCTTCAAATATGTCCAATTAACTTTATGAGGATATGACTAGTTAGTTGGAGTGTGGTTTTCTTCAAGATAAAATATTGAATATTAGCACCATTTTTAGTGGCCTTGTATGATCTCTGGGTAGAAAAAAGCACAAGAGGACAACGTCCTAGGAAGTCCCCACATAGTGAAGCTGGTTGATGTTTTGTCTTTAATCATACTGGTATATTCATTTGATCCCCCCCCCCTTTTTTTTTCCCTTGCAGCTTTATAAAGATAGCTGACGTCAGGTCAATCAGGAATATTGCTGTTATGCTTGCTTTCTTGAACAAAGTACACACTAGAGGAAGATCTATGCTCCAGGCTCTATAATCACTTCGTGTTTGTTTCTGGTAAGGGTTGCTTTTACTCTGAAGTAAAACCAGTAGGTAATGGAGGAAGAGAGACCAGGGCAGAGGAGGAAAAAGATTACTGATTTTTTACCTTTTTTTTTTTTTTTTAAAGATTTTATTTATCTATTTGACAGAAGTAGGCAGAGAGGCAGGCAGAGAGAGAGAGAGAGGAGGAAGCAGGCTCCCCACTGAGCAGAGAGCCCGATGCGGGGCTCGATCCCAGGACCCTGGGATCATGACCTGAGCCGAAGGCAGAGGCTTTAACCCACTGAGCCACCCAGGTGCCCCACTGATTTTTTACTTTTATTGTAATACCCCCTGAACTAGTCTTAATGTCCTTCCCAAACAATTATCAGAGTACTCTTAAAAGAAAAGTGATCATGTCACTTCCTCTTCAAAATCATTTGAAGGCTCTTCAGTGCCTACAAAATAAAGTTTCTACTCTCCAGGTTAGAGTTGGGAAGGATCACAATCCAGACTTTGCTAAAAGCTAATTTTTAGCTGGAGACAAAACAACAATTCAGAGTCAAAGTCCAACTCTGAACCAGGGTTTCCCAAAGTATAGGTCACATGCAAACTGAATCACAGTAAGGAAAGGATTCTTTTTTTAATTCTCTTTGAGTTCCTCCGTGGCAGGAGACAGAAAACTAAATGAAGAAGATGGAGCTCTAGAGCTCTGCCTAAGTTCAAATTCTGTCACATCCCGTCTTGGTGGTTGACCTTGAGCAACTTATTTAACCACGTGTCTATCAGTTTCTTCATCTGAAAAATAAGTACTGTCACAATAGCTGTGCACATAAAGCATTAAAGCACCTAGAACAGTGCCATGTGCTCAGCGAGCATCAATAAATGTTAGCAATTACGACATCAATCCTCTGATTACATCAAGGAGAAAAGAGATCAATTTTAGAAAAAAAGAAATCACTTTTAACAAAGAGAGCTGGCCTCCGGTTCTGAGCCAACTGCAGCAGCTTCCTAGGATTTAATTATGCTTTTTATTTAATTGAGCTTTTTTCTTTTCTGTTACCTTCCACTGGGTTGTCTTCTTTTTAGAGTACTACTGTAAAATTTCCTTTTTAACTTTGTTAGAGTGAGCCTGCTTAAATAAAAATGCTAAGTAAATTATGATACAGGTGGTACATAGATTTGGCAAATGGGGAAAAAAAAAAAAGTCGTAGTTGGATTACTAAAATTTCCTCCAAGATATCTTTATGCCATGTATTCTTCTACAACTATGCCTCATGTCCTTCCCTCTGACTTCCCGCTTAATTCCTTAACAAAGTAATTTAAAAATCATTTACAACAGTACTATACAGATGGCAAACAGAACCTTCAAAACCCAGCTCAAGGACTACCTCTTGCAGGAGCCTTCCTAGATCTTTATCTTCCTCTGCCCAAGTTCCATGAATTTCTTTCTTCTCTTTTCCCACTCCTCACCCACCCCCCCGACCCTTTACTCCCATTGCATTTTGTTTCTAACCCTGCTATAGTAATTATTGTTCTAAACCTCTAAGTGTCATTTCTCACAGCAATGTGGTACAGAAGAGGGAGCTGGGGCTTGTTCAAATCAAGCTCTGCCACTTATGAACTATCTGACCTTGGACAAGTTCACTTTCAGGTTGAGCTTTCTTTTTGCAAAATGAAGATGGGACTCAGAGAAGAAGGAGGTTAGTTGTCATGATGCATGCACCAAACGAAAATATTTCTTTTTCTTTCCCCACATGCCTGAGTATCTTTCACACTGCTTTAATTCTTACACATTTTTTTGTAGCTTCTGCAGTGCCTGGCCTATAGGAGGTGCTCAATATATGCCTATCATAGCTGAAGTGTTTCAGTTGTAGAAGTTTTCCATCTGTGGTTCTTTTAATAGTGAACACACACTATATTTTAAAAAGGAAAAATAGAAAAGGTTTACATGGTATACTTTAGCGAGGAATTTAAAATAACAAAAATTACATTAAGGGAAAAACGTCTCCAAGAAGGCATAGGATAGGATCTAATTGTTTTAGAGCTGAGAGGTTTTAAGGAAAAAAAGAAGGATTTTTAAAAAAAAAAGAAATTAACCTTTTTATATTTGCAGCACTTCTGACAAGTGGAAATGCATGTACACAGGGTAGAGTTTCTGGCCAATATACATATAGTTAGCTAGAGCATGTCAAGGCAATTTTAGCAAACGATTTTTGTTGTGATTTGTATTTGACTTTATTAGTGGGAAATGAGCATGGGCAATGAATTCATAAACATCCCAATGCATTTCGGTATCGGTCGTAAAAAAAAAAAAAAGTGCCTTGGGTAGATGAGCATGGATTTGCTAAGCATTTCTGTGAAAAGAATTCAGCTCTCTCCAGATGGACACCCACATCTGCTCATGGAATTTACTCCTTTTAATTAAGAGAGGGTTAGACCAAATATTATGCTAAAATGGAAGCTGTAGTCATAAAGCCCACATGTTGTAGTCATTTACACAAGAAGTCCAGAACAGGCAAATTCACAGAAACTGAAAATAGATTAGCGGTTGCCAGGGGTTAGGGGAAAAGACTGGGGAGTGACTGCTAATGGGTATGGGCTTTTTGTTTGTTTTTTTGGAGGCGATTAAAATATTACATAGTGGTGATGGTTGCACTACTTTGTCAGTATAATTTTAAAAAAATCACTGAACTGTACCCTTTAAAGGGGTGAATTTTATGGGTATGTGAATTATATCTCGATAAAATGGTTACCGAAAAAAAAAAAAATTCAAAACCTGACCGCTTATGGCCGGCGAAGCGCTCTGGCCCTCCAGGTCCGGGACAGAGTCCCTGGGAGCACAGGCTCCCGCTCTATGGATCTCCAGGTGCTCTGCCTCTTTCCAGAGTTGTTTCCCGGGTTCAGCGAGTTCGAGCAGGTTAGACCGGATGAAGCCCGAGGCCGGCGCCAGCTCTGGCCCGGAGTGGCCGCCGCTCCAGACCCCCGACCCCACATGCCCAGAGTGCATCCGCGCTCCCACACGTCTCGTTACCTGTAGGGACCAATGGCCCCTGGGGCTTTCGCAGTGCTGATCACCTTTCTTATGAGAGACGCCATGGCTAACCCTTTTAACTTGCTGTCCCTCCAAGAGAACAAACGCGTACACCGTCTCTAGTAGCGTCTCACCAGGACTAACCAGCCCAGGGGCCAGTCCCTGCAGTAACTCTTCTCCCGGAGCAAGTTCGCTCGGCATTCTGGGAGTTGTAGTCTCAGCCAGGTTCCCGGCCACGTGGAGGCCGCGAGTGCACATGCGCATGCGCTATGCAGATTGTTCGCCGCACACGTTTCCAGGGACGGGACTGTCGCAGAGCCTTGTCATTCTGACCCGGGGATCCCTGGATTCCTCCCTCAGAGCCTCTGGCAGGTAGGTCGTGCGGGGCTGGTGTGCCTCAGAGTCTGCGAGTTTGGAGGGAGAGTGCGACGGCCCCCGCCCCGCGCACTGGCCCAGTTCTCCTCCCAGTCTTCGCTCAGCCCCCTCTGACCTGCTCTTCTTCCCTGGCAGCCTGCGCCTGGGCCCGGCTTGCCGCCCCGCGCCTCGTTCTGCCCCTGAGCTCAAGCCCCCTGCGTTTGTCATTTCCCCGTATTGTCCCGCCGGGCGGACGCCGCCCTTGGAATGGGCTTGCTCCCCCGTCCTGCCAGGCACTCTGAAGGAATAAGTTGAGTCATTAAGGGGACAGCGCTGAGATCTGGGCGTTGTCCACCGTCCGCCCCTCCCATGTTCCCATTCCTGGGTGCTCCTCCAGCTTTGCAGGGGCTCTACGCATTCTCCTTAGATCTGAACCGAGCCCGAGTGACTGGGGTCTGATTTCAAAAAGGAAGATAGGCTGGTCTCTTGGCAGATAGTCATGCCGTGTCAGAAGGCGTGGTACTTGGCCAGGTATTTCTTATTCTGTTAATAAAGGCATCATAAGCACGCTTCACTCCATTTATGCGTGCAGGTTTACATTCAACAAATACATACTGAGCCCTGCTTTGTGCAAGGCACATTGCTAGGAGCTGGAGGGACTACAGTGGAAAAGACAGGTAAGATTCCTGTCCTGCCCTGCTTCTAAACGTAATGTTAAGAAAGCCCTTGTTGGGGCACCTGGGTGGCTCAGTGGGTTAAAGCCTCTGCCTTCGGCTCAGGTCATGGTCCCAGTGTCCTGGGATCGAGCCCCACGTCGGGCTCTCTGCTCTGCAGGGAGCCTGCTTCCACCTCTCTATCTGTCTGTCTCTCTGCCTACTTGTGATCTCTGTCTGTCAAATAAATAAATAAAATCTTAAAAAAAAAAAAGTCCTTGTTATTCCTTCTCCTTTGTCTTACATACTGCAAAGGTTTGGTTTTCTTACTTCCTGCTCAAGAGCCTTCAGAGCTTTTTCATTGGTTTGGGGCTTCAAGCACGGAATAAAATAGAACTTCCAGTATGGGTTCCCTGGCCTGCTCAGTATTACCCCTCCTACTGTCTCATCCTACTCAAGACATCCAGAGCCCTCGCTCCTGAAATCACACAGAAGATTCCCGAATACTCTTTCTTCCCCATCCAAATTCCAACCCCCTGAAATCCTATTTTCTCATTGACTTTTCCTGTGGATCCACATTTTCCCTTCTTATTCAGTTTCCTATTGTACCATACTGCAAAATTTGGTCTTTTAATGTGTGTAGTCTTTTTTTCCTAATTGTTTTGGGTTTTAAAAATAGTGACTAGAGCCAGACTGCCTGGTTTGACTCCCAGCAAACTTAAAATCTTATTGGCCTGGGTGAGGTTATGTTACCTCTCTGTGCTTCAGTTTCTTCATTTATAAAATACAGGTGGTGCTAGTATTTCCCTTATGGAGTCTTGAGAATTGAATGAGTAAGGCTTGTAGAATAGTGCTTAACACACACAGTTCTCCATAAATGTTAGCTGTTTAAGACAACCAAATTCTGTAAGGAAAGAAGCCACAACCTTATGCTACTTTTGTATACGCACAGCCTGAAACTAATAAGCACAGGATAGATACCAAAAGGCTGGTAAATTTGATTAAACTGGACAATTAGGAGGTACTTTTATTTTTATTTTTTTTAAAGATTTTATTTATTTATTTGACAGACAGAGATCACAAGTAGGCAGAGAGGCAGACAGAGAGAGAGGAGGAAGCAGGCTCCCCGCTGAGCAGAGAGCCCGACGTGGGACTCGATCCCAGGACCCTGAGATCATGACCCGAGCTGAAGGCAGAGGCTTAACCCACTGAGCCACCCAGGCGCCCCAGGAGGTACTTTTAAATACAAAATAATTCACCATATGATTCTTTAAATAAGAAGCTCTCTTGGGGCATGACAAATAATTTAACTTGTGTAAAATATTTCTTCTGAAACAAGATACCTGTATTCTTTTTTCTAATAAGATATTTATTTATTTGAGAGAGAAAGAGGGAGAGAGAGCGAGACTGTGTGTGTAAGTGGGGGCGGGGAGCAGAGGGAGAGAGGGACAAGCAGACTCCACACTGAGTATGGAGCCGGATGGGGGCTTGATCCCAGAATCCTGAGATCATGACCTGAGCTAAAACCAAGAGTTGGACACTTAACCAACTGGGCCACCCAGGTGCCCCAAGATAACTGTGTTTTTGGTTTTTTTTTTTTTTTTTATATTTTAAAAAAGATTTTATTTATTTATTTGACACAGAGAGAGAGAGATCACAAGAGGCAGAGAGGCAGACAGACAGAGGGGGGAGCAGGCTCCCCGCCGAGCAGGGAATCTGATGTGGGGCTTGATCTCAGGACCCTGAGATCATGAACTGAGCCGAAGGCAGAGGCTCAACCCACTGAGCCACCCAGGCACCCCAAGATACCTGTATTCTTAAGGCAAATTTTATATCTGTCCAAATCAACTTTTTAGATCTGGGAGAAATCAGAGATCATCTGGTTAATGCTCAGGTTGTCAAACTGAAGTAGTTCTAAAGGGATATATCTCTGGTCAACCAGGTGATAGTAAGCGGTGTGAGAAAACATGATATGTCCAATTTATTTGAAGATTTTGGGGAAAACACATTTGTAAACACTGGCATATACTTAGTGCTCATTAAAGCTAAAGGAGTAACTGTGGAAACAAACAAACAATATTAGGAATAGATGTAAAACTCACCTGATTGTCCACGTAGGAGTTATAATTCCTTCTGGAAGCTATTTTTAAGCAAAATCTTTAGACCTCATAAGGATATAATCTATAGTCATTCTCCTCTGCTGTTAGAACTGTTTGAGGACCACTGCTAGTTCAATCTGCTAATTTTTCAGTCTGGTATCAAAGCTTACCCCAGTCCTTGAGTCCCAGCCTCCTCCTGGCCTGTTTAGTGTGCAGTAGATTCAAATCCAGATTGAATCAATAGCATACTTCCCAGGCAGTGTGCTCTGTCTTGCTGGGTAAGTTCTGATTCAAGTAGATAATAGTAGCTGAATGAAATTGTTTTGTGAAATCATTCTGAATTGCTTTTTTTTTTTTTTAACTGAGTTATGACAAATTTATTATCATGAAGGAAACAAGTATAGCCAGCCATCTTTTTTTTTTTTTTTTTAAGATTTTATTTATTTATTTATTTGTCAGAGAGAGAGAGAGAACAAGAGCAGGCAGAGTGGCAGGCAGAGGCAGAGAGAGAAGCAGGCTCCCTGCTGAGCAAGGAGCCCGATGTGGGACTCGATCCCAGGACCCTGGGATCATGACCTGAGCCGAAGGCAGCAGCTCAACCAACTGAGCCATCCAGGCATCCCCTAGCCAGCCATCTTAAAAAATGCCCCAACCACTGCTTCTCAATATAGAAAGACTAAAACTACATACGTTTATCGTACAACAAATCCCATCTCTGTCCCCTGAAATTCCCCTCGTTTCATTCATTAGAAGGGGATTAAGAAAGAAAAAAAAAAGACTTAAAGAGCACTTTACAGCAGCATTCAGCCTTCCTATGAGATACTCAGCATCTTAAATATTATGTACACTTTTTTTTTTCTTTTAGTAAGCTAGACACTGGCTTCAGAGTTTATGGATCTGGAGAAGTAACAACCCATTCAAAACTACTCTAGAAATTGTCTTTTGGCAGAATAGCAGGTATCCGAGTTAAAAATAGGAGGGTTTTGTTGCTTTGTTTTCTTTGCAAAATTTAAATCGTTTTTGTTCCCCTTCTACCTAAACCTCGGTCACCACTCCTGAGTGGAGATGGGCAGAGGCTCTGGCCCCTGCTCCTCCGGCTTCTCAGCAGCTGTTTTCTTATTGCTGCAGCAAGGCTTGAATAGGTGCGTGTCAATGAGGACTTCCCCAAAACGGCCTTTATAGATAATCCCACAACATATTTTCTGTCTTTTCTAGCATGTGAGATCTAAAAAGGAAAAAACTGGCGTTCTGTTAGAGCCAGAGGCCATCTCTGTATCTGAGCCATCATCTGACTGGTTACTATAGCAAGGAGACTAAGCTGGGGAGGCACTTGAGGTGGTACTGTGAACATCAGAATTGTGACATTTAAATTCCTTCTGTAGTTTACTGATCTGGTTGCTTTTTATCCTGTTTCCAGGTAGAGTTTTCATTTTCTTTGGTTTCAATGTAGTCTTCAGACTGGGTCCTGCCCTTGCATCTACCACATGATTCCAGTTTTTTTTTTTTTTGATCCTGCTGGCAATTTCTTCCATCTTTTCACAAGCAGGACACAGGCATTACAGATGTCTCCTGAACGAGTCTCATGCAACCCAAAACAGCTCTGGAAGTCCTTTTCATAGCGTTTACTGTCAGTGAATCGAGAACTGGAGGACTTCGCTCTGCAAATACAGCAGCCCTCTATACTTCGGTACATCTTTGGCTTGTGAAAATCAAACATTTTTTCTTCTGGGCAATAGTCTTCCAAAGGCGCAATAACGTTCTCGAGGTGCAGAGTGCACGCCAAGCCAACCCTCCCTTCCGATCGCTCCCTCCTCCTTAACTGCCTTGTCTAGAAAGATTGTCTCCTGCAGTTCTCCATTCTGAATAGTTCTTAATGCGGACTGATCTGAGCCATGTCATTCACTAGCTGATTGGTTCTGCAGAACTTCATTTGCTTCCTATATATTTTTTAATTTGAGAGATGGTGTTGGGTGTACATGTAGTTGTCTTTCATTTAGGTGAAAGTGAAATGACATAATCTTTGTAATTTCGGTCTGGCCTCCCTGGGCCTGCTCAGTTTTATCTTTCCTCTGTTTGAGAGTAATAGCTACTGTAAATCAAGCTACTGTAAATCAAGCCCTTAGTTTTTGCAAAGTGCCATGCTCAGTGTGTTATGTACATTACCTTACTCTCACAGCAACGTTGTGATGATTCCCATTTATAGAGAAGGGGACTGAGGCTCAAAGAGGGAAAGTAACTTTCCTAAGATTAGGTAACTAAAAAGTGTTAAGGAACATATTTGATCCAGATTTTTCCTAACTCCAAAGGAAGGGTTCTTAAATACTACACAACACTGGTTACTTTTAGTTTTGAATGAAGCCCTGCATTGCGAAGGAGGTAAGTGAATGGGTGGTAGTTAATTCAGCGGCATTCGGTGGGAGTGGTGCACGTCTTGATGTGGCAGTCTGTTTTTGCAGGTGTTTTTGGCTGGCGTAACGAGTGGGGTAACACTGCTGGCATTTGTCAGGTGGGGACCAGGGATGTTAGACATGCTGCAGTGTGCAGGAAAGTTCCACAGTAGCCCAGTACCTGTTTTACATAAAAGCACAAAATATCGGTTACATGGTTTTCATATACACTGAACTTTCTAGGAGCTCAATAAATCAAAACAAGGTTGTACCTTCCCCCTCTCTTCCTTTCGCTTCTTTACCAAGGGGTGTTCACTAGTTTGGAAAGCTATGTTGACAGTGGCATTGCTGCCTTCTCTTTGAGGTTCTGGTACAACCCACCTATATTACTTTGCCTTTGTAGCTGTTGCATTCGTGTTAATTCCATGTATAGGTACCAGTAAGGACTAGTGTTAAAATATCAAAATGCTTTGAGAACGGCTTGGCTCTGCTACTCTGAGCTTCCTTCCTTCGCGCCGGACTCTTCAGATTCCCTACAGTCAGTAAGAAGAGAGTTAATGACTATGGCATGGGGGCTTCCAGGCCTCTTCTCCAGCTCTACAAGTTGCGGCAGTGCCTGTACTGGGGCCTTGTGTTGTGATTATACCCCTGAGTTCAGACTGTCTCCCTATTTTACATAAGGTCACCCAGTAGCGGTGACATAGTTACATGCAGAAGGTACACACTATTTTATTAAAATTACTTTTTAGTTCTCCTTTACATTATAGTTAGGCCACATATTGTAGGGTATATATTATTAAAAGTTAGATGTCTAGTAGGTTATGTTATTAATGAATTTAATTTCAAAATAGAAAACAGATGTTTCAGGCCATTCAGGAAAGAAGAGGGAGGAGCGCCCGGGTGGCTCAGTTGGTTAAAGGGTTCGACTCTTGATATCGGCTCAGGTTATGATCTTGGTCATGAAGTTGAGCCCCATGTCGGACTCCATGCTTAGTGTGGGGTCTGCCCAAGACTCTCTCTCCCTGTTCTTCTTCCTTTTTTTTTTTTTTTTAAAGAGTTTATTTATTTATTTATTTGTCAGAGAGAGCGAGAGCGCACGCACAAGCAGGCAGAGTGGCAAGGCAGAGGCAGAGAGAGAAACAGGCTCCCTGCGGGGCCTGATGCAGGACTCGATCCCTGGACCCCGGGATCATGACCTGAGTTGAAGGCAGCAGCTTAACTGACTGAGCCACCCAGGCGTCCCTCTCTGCCTCTTCTGTTCCCCACTGCTCTTTCTGTCTCTCAAATAAATAAATAAACCGGAAAACAAAAAGAAAAAGGGGGCTGTTGAGTTTGAGAGTTGAGAACTACTGAGTAAATCCATGAGGCTACTGCAGGATTTTGTCCTTTATCCTTGTTTTAAATTGAAATCTTTTGGCTGTTATGAATTATAGGTACAGCTGTCCTTGTCTCAGTGGCTGAAATGAAAACATCAGTAATATATGTACTTGTAGAGGGCATCATATCAGAATAGCATGTACTCTAGATCATGATTCAGGTGGCTCTTGTTTCACCAAAAATTTTTTGCCTTGGCAGAGGGATCTTCTCTTGTACCTCATTTTTCATTCTTTCAATAGACTTTGTGCAGTGTCAGCATTGGGATGTGATTGAATTATCTGGCAATACATTCTAGAATATACTAATAATGGTCTCTTCCGTCAGTAGACTTATTTTTTTCCTGTTGAATTGGTTTTTTGGTGTTAATACCATTCATGGCTGCCCTAGAGGTGCCCCTGGTGATGCATCTTCTGTGGATCAGTATCATGATAACATTTTGATCTCATCAGCCCACTTATAAGTAAAGATTCATTATAGTGAAGAATCAGATTTTGTACATGAATTTTTGTTTACTACATGTATTTCTATCTTTGTATGGAAGTTCCCTGTGCCTGTACTAAATTTATTACTTTCTTTCCAGAAATGTCTAATGCAAAAGAAAGAAAACATGCTAAGAAAATGAGGAACCAGCCCACTAACGTGACTTTATCTTCTGGCTTTGTGGCCGATAGGGGCACAAAGTACCATAATGGAGGTGGAAGACCTTTCCAAGCTCAAAAACAAGGTAAGATACACAGTACTTTCTCCACTCTGTTTGGATCAAAATTCTTTCTTTTTTAAGATTTTTATTTTATTTATTTGAGAGAGAGCGTGCACGTGAGCCTGAGTACATGCATGAGCAGGGGGAGGGGCAAAGGGAGAGGGAGAAGCAGAGTCCCCACTGAGCAGGGAGCCTGACCTGGGGCTTGATCCCAGGGCTCTGAGATCATGACCTGAGCCGAAGGCAGACGCTTAACCAACTGAGCCACCCAGGCACCCTTTGTCAGTTCTTTTTGATACTTATTATTTAAATAGTAAATAACCTGCATTAAAAACAGATACAGTTGACCCTCATTATTCACACATTTTGTATTTGCAAATAAGTTGATTTGTAACCCCCAAATTAATACTTACGGTACTTTGGTGGTCATTTGTGGACTTGTGAAGAAAGGGGAGAAATTTGAGTCACTCCACATGGACGTTCTTAGCTGAGATTCCCGACTGTGTTCTTGCTTCTGCTTTCTTTTTTTTTTTTTTGCTTCTGCTTTCTGACGGAGACAACCAGATGGGGGGACACTAGTGGGGTTTCGCAGCAGAGCCCAGGGAGCTCTGTCTCCCACTGGGGATTGAGTTCCAGCAGATCACTTAGCACTTCTGAATCTCTTTTTTCCTTTGTAAATAAAGGAAACAGAATGTACCAGGATGAGTTGTTTTTATGGTGTGAGATTGCAATCAGTGTGATATGTGTTTGTATGTATTTCCTCTAGGAACAGTGGTTCAGTATTTGCTAATTCAGTGTTCTTTGTGACCTTATAGTACATAATTGCTGGGAATAAGAATTGGCTGTATTAGAGTGGGTATGTTATAACTCTATCTTAACACAATTACTATTAAATCACACTATTTTCGGGGCACCTGGGTGGCTCAGTCTAAGCATCTGTCTTCGGCTCAGGTCATAATCCCAGGGTCTGGGATGGAGCCCAGCATAGGGCTCCCTGTTCAGTGGGGAGCTTGCTTCTTCCTCTCCCTCTGCTGCTCCCCCTGCTTATGCTTGTACTTTCTCTCTCTCTCTCTCTCTCTCTGACAAATAAATAATTAATAAATAAATAATAATTAAATAAAATCTTTAAAAAAATTCACACTATTTTATTTCCTAAAAGAGGCACAGTGTGTTTATTTTAAGTGCGTTTAACTTATGTGCTGATTTTAGAACCTTATGATATGAAGGTAACAGTTGTTCTTTGGGTAGCAATAGAAAATGCCAGTTTGGGAAGACAGCAAGCGGGTGACTAAGAACTTTATGGGGACACTTCAAAGAAGAGTATGGATTGGATCTGATTAACTGAGTTTTAGACACATATTCAAAAATTGAGATTCGGATCCAATAGTTGGTGCTTACCATGCCATGTCAGAAGCCTTAACACATACTATCTCATTTAAACCTCCCAGCAACAAACTTTGTAACATGTTTCATGGAGTACAGGGGCGTAATAATTAAAACTATAATGGAAGTAAACTGGAACACCATAAAATTCTCTGCTGAGCTCTCCCTCCATTTACAGACAGGGATTCAAAGTTATCTCAAAGTCAGTGGTTTCATCGCCCAGACATTTGTATAGAGACTTTGCTTTTATTTCTTTCTTTAATTTAGCATGGGCTCCCAACTTGAGTGTGCCAGAGAATTATGATAAAAGACTAAATATACAAAATCATGTAAATTGTAGCATTTAAGAGAGCTGAGATTTAAAAATCTATTTTGTACTGTTTGGAGAAAAGGTCCCTTGTATCAGTTATATGCAAGGTTAATTTGTCATGCCGACAACATTAGCCAGTGTGAGGCCCGCTAGCAGTGTCACCTTGGGCAAGGTAATTCATTCACCTCACTCTCCGAGATTCCCTCCTCTTTAAAGGGAAGATAGTAATAACCTCCTTACAGGGTGGTTGTAGGATTAAAAACATTAGTGTTGCCACCCAGTGAATGTTCTCCACTGTAATGCAGATCCCTGGTAAGGCTGACCTATTTCTTTCTGTTTTCTTTTTGAAAATAAACCAGAGCCTTTCCCTGGAACTTCACGACAGCGGCAAACCAAAATGACCCACCACTCCCCCGTGGATCCTGATGTGAAGGAGCAGTCTTCCTCCAAAATCATGTTTAAAAAGAAAGGAGGTTGGAAAGCAGGTCCGGAGGGCATGTCTCAGGAAATTCCCAAGTATATAACTGGTAGGTGTTTGTGAAGAAGTGAAGTTTGATTATACGATGAGCTCTCGGTTTCTGATAAAGCCAGACTTCAGTGTCTGTCTTCGCCCTGCCTCCCCATCTCCCTCCTCTCCTCCTCCCTTCTCGCCTCCTGCCTAGACTTTGGCTGTAGCTTCCCTCAACCTGATTGTTCTCTCTTCAGTCTCTCTTTTCCCTCTTACTTGTCTTCTTTTAAGTCCATATCTGTGAAATCTTGCTTTTCATCCTAAAATCTTCTTTGCCCTTCCCCTACCCGTTTTTAAAATATAAAATGCCATCTCTGTGTCTCAGCACCCATTCTCCAAAGATGAAACCAAATTTAACACATTCCTAGGATAAGACCTCCAGGCCCTTTAGACCTTGTCTCCTGTCGCCTCTGCTATCCCCCAACCCTGTATTCTTTAGGTGTGTCTTCTAACCTCTGTGCCTCCTGTTTACATCCAAAAAATTTCTGTTTTTCTAGAAGGAAAAGTAGTAATAGTTATGGGTACATATTTGGAAAAAGCAGAAAATATATATATAAAAAAAAAAGCCCTTGAAGTCACAACCATTGTTAAAATCTTGCTTTTTCTTTGTTTTCTTATGGGATTGTTGCCCTTAAAAATGGTTGAGATTATATTGCCCGTAGGCCTCTGTTTTAAGAAATTCTTTGTAAACTTGCTTTAAACTTTTTATCTGATTAGAAAAGTAACACTGAATCCTGGTAGAAAAGAGAAGTTGAAACAGAATAGTTTCATAATCTTTAATACACAAATAACCACCCTTGGTATTAATCTAATTGGGGGTTCAGGTGGTGGGTGAGTTGTAAGCCCACAGACTTCAGCTCTCTCTTCCTTCGGAGATCTACCAGAAGTACGGATTTGAGACTTAATCTTTAATGATGGTGCTGGTTTTGTCAACAGCTTCTACTTTTGCTCAAGCTCGAGCTGCGGAAATCAGTGCTATGTTGAAAGCAGTGACCCAGAAGTCTTCCAATTCGCTGGTTTTCCAGACCCTGCCCCGCCACATGAGACGGAGAGCCATGAGCCACAACGTCAAGCGCCTTCCCAGGCGGTTGCGGGAGATTGCCCAGAAAGAGGTATGAGTTTCACTTAGTGTAAATGTTTCAGTTAGTAGTTCCTAAAAGAAATTGAGAACTCTTAACCTAATAGAATTAAAATGAAAAAAGCAAAATGGTCATTTTGCATATTTTGGTTTAATCATGGTTCCTCCCACCGCCCCCTTGCTCTCTAATTAGCGGACATTTGGATATTACACATAGTATTTGGAAGGCCCTTTCTTTTCTTTTTTTTTTTAGTTTCAGGTTGGAAGCCCTTTCTTTTAATAGCGTTAAATAGTTGATGGTCCCCTGCCAGATTTAAAATAAAATCCTAACCTTACCATATAAGTGATTTTAATTCTGTATTTTGGAGGTGTGGCCAGCTCAAAGTTGGAAGGTTAAGGGAAAAAAGCATCAATGCCTGGTATTTGCCTTTTGACTTTTTCAACATCGAAAACTTGACTAGGGTTTAATTGTCATTCAAGTCTAGTTGTTTTCGGCTTCACCAAAATCCTTGGCTTGGGCATTGTCAGATGGTCTAGGCTACCCATGTCTTTGCTAGTTGATTTGAAAGTTCTCCATGGAGCACCTTCTCTAAACTGGTACTATTCTGGTGGGGGGGTTAGAGTTCATCAACATAAACCCTTTATCCTTAGGGGCCCGTAGACTCCCATCCAAGTACTAACCAGGCCCGACCCTGCTTAGCTTCCGAGATCAGACGAGAGGGGCCCGTAGACTAAAGGGGAAGAGTTTTTGGGCTTGTTTCCCCCCCTCCCAAAAGTTTTGCTCAGCTATGAAGGAGATTAAGAGTGAAAACTGAACAGGGATTTTGTGCTTTCTAGACATAACGTAAGGTTTGTTTCCGAGTCATCAGGTTTGGCATTTGTCTCTCGGGACCTAGCCAATGTGAAATATATAGGTTTTCCTCGCTTGATATTTTTCATCCTATGTTTTGGGTTTCGTTCTAATCTCAGAGGTTAAAAAACCAATAACAAAAAAGCTAGCATCTGAGTGTTGTCTTGCTCTCTAATATGAATAGCCACAGTAAGCTTGTGTTATTGTGTGGAGCATTTTATAAATATTCTAATCCTCATAGTCCACGAAGCTTGCCCAGTTAGTGAAAGGACTGGGCTTCCTCTCTAAGTTTGCCCATCTCTGAGGTCTTCATTCTGTTGCCTCCCCTTCTCTTCTTTCTTTGGAGAGATAACCAAGTTAAAAAAATAAGCATACTGGGGCACCTGGGTGGCTCAGTGGGTTAAGTATCTGCCTTTGGTTTAAGTCATGATCTCCAGGTCCTGGAATCGAGCCCCGTGTCGGGTGCCCTGCTCAGTGGGGAGTCTGTTTCCCCCTCTTCCTCTGCTCCTACCCCTGCTTGTGCTCTCTCTGTCTCTCTCAAATAAAATCTTTAAAAAAAATTTAAGCGTACTAATGGAGTCTACCTAATCCAAAGCTAGTCGTTTGAATTCCTCACACATAGCTTTGTTTTGAGACCGTTACAAAGTAGGATCTGCCTCTGTCCTTGAAACCGCAGGCCGAGAAAGCAGTACATCAGAAAAAAGAACATTCAAAGAATAAATGCCATAAAGCTCGAAGATGCCACAAAAACCGGGTGCTAGAATTCAACCGTAGACAAAAGAAGAACATATGGTTGGAGACTCACATCTGGCACGCCAAGCGGTTTCACATGGTCAAGAAGTGGGGCTACTGTCTGGGAGAGAGGCCGACAGTGAAGAGCCACAGAGCCTGCTACCGAGCCATGACAAACCGGTGCCTCCTTCAGGTGTGTGCTTCTGGCTGCGTTTCTTTTTTGGTTTGTTTCGACAAAATGGAAGTGATGTCTGGGCTCAGTCCTAAGGGGTAAGACAGTGGGAGAGTCAGGGAGGCAGAGGAAGTCAGGTAAGACGGAATAACGGAAATAAATTCGGTGTGATTAACACGAAGAGAGTGGGATTGAAGATAATGTGAAGAGGAGGTTAGTTTGGGAGAAATAAGGAGGAACCACGTCCTGCAGGGTCTTGGTGGTCACGTTTGAGATTTCTTCAGTACTGATTCATTTAGAAGTCATTGCTCCACACCAAATATTTGTGTGCCCTTAGAGCTATGTTCAAAATGCTGTTCTGAATGCTTATGATTCAGTGGGATGCTGGGAAGTTTGTTTCAAATTCTTTGAGAGGACAGTTTGTTGTAGAGCTGGTGGTAGTATTAATCTTGTCCCTCTCCCCTCCCCCAGTTGCTAAATCAAATTGCTTTCTCTCTCCCAATAAATATTTAGAAATCTCCTTTAGGCAGAGGATCTTTCAATGGTAGGATGACCTTGGCGAGATTTTTTTTTTTTAACTTTTTTATCTGAGTGTAGTTGACACATAGTCTTAATGAGTCACAGGTGTACAACAGTGATTCTGCTTCTCTCTGTTATGCCACGCTCACTGCAGCATAGCTGCCATCTGTCACCACACAACGCTATTACAGTATCATTGACTGTATTTTCTGCTGTGCCTTTTATCCCCGTGACCTGTTCATTCCATAATTGGAAGCCTTGACCAAGTTTTAAAAGCCATTGTACTATGATTCTTTGATACCAAGATCTTGAGAGCAATATAGCAGACTAATCAATATAAGAACCTTTAAAAAATTGTGGTTAAATGTACATAACATCAAATTTGTACACTTTAATTACCTTCTTTTTTAAGGTTTTTGGTTTTTTAAATTTGACAGAGAGAGGCAGAGCAAGAGAGGGAAAACAAGCAGGGGGAGTGGAGACGGAGAAGCAGGCTTCCTGCCGAGCCAGGAGCCTGATGTGGAGCTTGATCCCAGGAACCTGGGATCATGACCTGAACCGAAGGCAGATGCCTAACCAACTGAGCCACCCAGGCGCCCCAAGATTTTGTTTTTAAATAATCTTTACACCCAACATGGGGCTTGAACTTACAACCCTGAGATCAAGAGTTGCATGCCCTAACAGAGTGAGCTAGCCAGGCACACCCTTTAATTATTTTTAAGTGCGCAGTTCTGTGGCATTAACTGTAGTCACGTTGTTGTGTAACTATGGTCACCATCCATCCCCAGATCTTTTTCATCTTCTCAAAATGAAACTACCCCTGTTAAACAATAACTCCCATTGCCCACCCTCTTGCTCCTGGCAACCACCATTCTAATTTCTGTCGCTAGGAATTTGATCATTCTAGATGCCTCATATAAGTAGAATCACACAATATTTATCCTTTTGAGACTGGCTTATTTCACTTAACATAATGTCTCCAAGGTTCACCCTTGTTGTCTCATGTGTTGGAATTTCCTCATGTTTGAGGCTGAATAGTACTGCGTTGTATGTGATACTCCATCTTGTTTATCTGTTTATCCAACAATGGGCATTTGAGCCAGCTAGGAGCACCCACAGATATTCTTTCTGACAAGGACACCGTAACTTAACATTTTAAATGAAAATTCATTTTGACTTTGCTTAAGATTGGTTTAAGAATATTTGGGGCCCCTGGGTGGCTCAGTGGGTTAAAGCCTCTGCCTTCGGCTCTGGTCATGATCCCAGGGTCCTGGGATCGAGCCCCGCATCGGGCTCTCTGCTCAGCAGGGAGCCTGCTTCCTCCTCTCTCTCTGCCTGTGTCTCTGCCTACTTGTGGTCTCTGTCTGTCAAATAAATAAAAATCTTTAAAAAAAAAAAAAGAATATTTGCTAATGTCCTAGGAATAGACAGATTTCAGATTTTGACTTACGAAATGATAGCTTTAGCAATTTGGTCTGTGTCATGGACCTGTAGAAGTTTTTCTGATGTGGCCTTTGGCTTCTCACAGTTTTCCCCATGTCCTTTCCTGAGTATTTAATTATGTCTCTCCCTCTGTGCAGGATTTATCCTACTACTGTTGTTTGGAGTTGAAGGGCAAAGAGGAAGAAATCCTGAAGGCTCTTTCTCCGATGTGTAGCACAGATGCAGGTAAACCTGTTTCAAAGCTGAGCACTATTTTAGTCTTTGAGTATTTACTCATACCTCTAGCAAGGAAGCTTTAAACATATATCAAAACGCGAGAGAGAGTTCTTGTTCCCAAGGAGCGTGTTAATGTTAGAGAAGTGGGGCTTGTTTCAGATCATTTCTAACGTTGTCAGGTGTTAAGTGAGAGAGCCGTTGTTCGGGTGGAGTGACTTCAGTCAGGCAGAAACTCAAACCTCTTCAAATCATTCATTGACTGTTTATTGAGAACTTACCATGTGCCAGGCTTTGATCTATGCAGTGATCAAAAGCAGCGCCTCACCCCTCAGGGAGATAGACAACAAGAAACAGTGTGGCGATCGGGCGATAGCACCGCCATCTCAGCACCGGAGATCATGACGTGTTGTCTTTGTTTACATCAGGACTGACTTTCGCAGCAGTTCACTGCCTGTCTGGGAAGCGCCAAGGTAGTGTCCTGCTCTATCGGGCAAACAGATACCCTCAAGAGATGCTGGGGCCTGTCACGTTTATTTGGAAGTCTGAGAGAACCCCCAGTCACACTTCTGAGAGCAGGCAGTTGTGGATCTGGCTTCATCCAACGCTTAAACAGGTATAATCCTTGAGATGATTTCCTCGCAACTCTGTTACTGCATTCTTTTTTTTTTTTAAGATTTTATTTATTTCACAGAGCGAGAGAGGGAATGCCAGCAGGGAGAGTGGGAGAGGGAGAAGCAGGCGGAATTCCCGCTGAGCAGGGAGCCCGATGTAGGGCTTGATTCCAGGACCCTGGGATCATGATCTGAGTCTAAGGCGGATGCTTAATGACTGAGCCGCCCAGGTGCCCCTGTTACTGCATTCTTAATTACCATTGAAATCAGTGCTTTGGAAGTTTAAGTAGTATAAAAGTTGGGCTGATAGCTTGGTATTTGAATAGAGGGAAGAAAATGTTATGTGAATATGAAACGAAGCAAATCTTGACCTTTTACATTTTGGTAAACCATAAGCAAAAGTAGAGATAAAGACCCACTATATAAATAGTGGCTTGGGGGCGCCTGGGTGGCTCAGTGGGTTAAGCCGCTGCCTTCGGCTCGGGTCCTAGTCTCGGAGTCCTGGGATCGAGTCCCGCATCTGGCTCTCTGCTCGGCGGGGAGCCTGCTTCCTCCTGTCCCTCTGCCTGCCTCTCTGCCTGCTTGTGGTCTCTGTCTGTCGAATAAATAAATAAAATCTAAAAAAAAAAAAAAAAATAGTGGCTTGAAGTGCTGCATTTGGTCTAATGCTCCCATGATGCCTGAATTCACTGGTATCTATGTGCTTGTCAGAGCCTCTTTGATGATGAGAAGCTGTTTTAAGTAAGTCTGATGATTTTTAATCTCTGTTACTCATTTTTTTTTCTTTGGTCTATTCACTAGTTTCATATGGTAAGCCGTAAATTTTTTCAAAAAAATATTAACTGTTCAGAGTAGTCATGTTGTTTTCATTAGTCTTTCATTAATCGTCACAAACTTAGGAGTTTGGTTTTTTTAAAAAAGATTTTATTTATTTAAGATTTTTCCTTTTCTTTTTTTTTTTTTTTGTCAGAGAGAGAGAGCACAAGCAGAGGGAGAGGCAGGCAAAGGGAGAAGCAGGTTCCCTGTTGAACAAGGAGCCCATGTGGGACTTGATCCCAAGACTCTGGGATTGTGACCGATTGAGCCACCCAGGTGTCCCAAGATGTTATTATTTGACAGAGAAGTGCACAAGCAGGCAGGACTCAGTCTCAGAACCCTGGGATTATTACCCAAGCCTAAGGCAGAGGCTTAACCAACTGAGCCACCCAGGCGCCCCTGACACTTAGGAGCTTTTTTGTTTCAAATGCCATGCACTGCTTAGAAGCAACAAAAAAGCTTTTTATCTTTTTTCTTTTTTTTTAAGATTTTATTTTTTTGATAGAGCGAGACACAGCAAGAGAGGGAACACAAGCAGGGGGCATGGGAGAGGGAGAAGTAGGCTTCCCACTGAGCAGGGAGCCCAATGCAGGGCTCGATCACAGGACCTTGGGGTCAGGACCTGAGCCGTAGGTAGACACTTAACGACTGAGCCACTCAGGCGCCCCAAAAGCTTTTTGATGATGGTGAATTTCATTTAATTTGTAAAGGGATAAAGATGTAAATTTTTTATTTATTTATTTATTTATTTATTTTTTTAAAGATTTTATTTATTTATTTGACAGACAGAGATCACAAGTAGGCAGAGAGGCAGGCAGAGAGAGAGAGGAGGAAGCAGGTTCTCCGCTGAGCAGAGAGCCCAATGTGGGGCTCGATCCCAGGACTCTGGGATCATGACCTGAGCCGAAGGCAGAGGCTTTAACCCACTGAGCCACCCAGGCGCCCCAGATGTAAATTTTTTAAAGGGAGTAAAAAAATAATATGAACTAAACCCCCTGAAGTGTCTCAATATTTCCTTAGGATATCTTAGAGGAACTCAAAGCAGTGTGCCAGTGTGTGGAACCCATCAAACCCACCGTCTGCACCCCCAGCCCTCTGCCGACAACATCCGAAGAAAAAAGCCAAACCGAACTGCCTGATGAGAAAATGGGCAAGAAAAGAAAACGGAAAGATGATGGAGAAAATGCTAAACCCGTTAAAAAAATCATCGGTGACGGAACTAGAGACCCACACCAGCCGTCTTCTTGGATCTCTGTAGCCACAGGCATTATAATCAGGTACAGGCTGGATTTGCTCTGAACCCACTGAATAGTTTTAGTGAAGACTTGCTCTGTTTTCACCAGTGGCTCAGACACTGTGTACGGTGGACGTTTCCATCTCGAGACCTTCTCTCTCTTTCAGTGATTTGACGATGGAGATGAACAGGCTCCGGTTGATCGGTCCGCTTTCCCACTCCATCCTGACCGAGGCGCTGAAGGCTGCTTCTGTCCAGACCATGAGAGTAAATGCGACTGTGGTGCTTTATTCCACTCATGTCCTTCTTAGCAAATTTGTGAGACCTAACATACTTCGGTACCATTTGGGGCCATGGCCTGTAAATGTTTCTTTCTCTGTCTCTGCTTCTTATCAAAGACTTGGTCACCTTCCACTTCTAGAAGAACAGATATCAGTGAATCTAAACATATTTGTTCTTATTAAATGCAGACTGTAAATGTAGGTGGTGAGTTTTGTGGGTAACAGAGCCCTTAAAGTTACTGAAATTCTGTGCCTTTTTTTGTTTGTTTGTACTTGTGTGGTGCATATTTTCTGGGGCTAGTTTTTTTTTTTTTTTAATTTAATTTAAATTCAGTTAACACACAGTGTGTTGTTAGTTTCAGAGGCAGAGTTCAGTGATTCATCAGTCTTACAGAACACCCAGTGCTCATTATATCACGTGCCCTCCTTAATGTCCATCACCCAGGGACCCCATCCCCCCACCTCCCCTCCAGCAACCCTCAGTTTGTTTCCTATGATCAAGAGTCTCACAAATGGCAAGATTTCAGGTTTTTTGATGGCTGCATAGTAGTCCTTTGTGTGTGTGTGTTTTAAGATTTTATTTATTTATTTGATAGAGATCACAAGTAGGCAGAGAGGCAGACAAAGACGGGGGCAGGCTCCCTGCTGAGCAGAGAGCCTGAGGCAGGGCTTGATCCCAGGACCCTGGGATCATGACCTGAGCCGAAGGCAGAGGCTTTAACCCACTGAGCCACCCAGGCGCCCCTCCATTGTATATTTATATCACATCTTCTTTACCTGTTCATCTGTCGGTGAACATCTGGGCTCTTTCCACAGTTAGGCTATTGCGGACATTGCTGCTATAAACATTTGGCTTCACATGCCCCTTCGGATCACTACATTTGTATCTTTAGGGTAAATACCCAGTAGTGCGATTGCTGGGTCATAGGGTAGCTCTATTTTTAACGTTTTGGGGAACCTCCATGCTGTTTTCCAGAGTGGCTGCACCAGCTTGCATTCCCTCCAGCAATGTAATAAGGCTCTCTGGGGCTAATTTTAAAGGTCCGTGGTCCTGAAAAGGTTAAGAGCAATATGTCTAGTGCAGCACTGTCCAGCTTTCGGCAAGGGTGCGCCAAGTGTGGTAACTGTTAGCCCATGTAGCTCTTGAGCACTTGAGATGTGGCTGGTGTGACTGAGGAGCTGAATTTGTACCTTCATTGAATTTTAATTAACTAGAAATTAAATAAAAATAGACCTCTGTGGCCGGTGGCTACTAAGTTGCCCCTGCAGGTCTAGAGAAGAGCAACAAGGTTAGGAATCAGACGCTCCAGGTTCAGATTCGGTTTGTTTCCCTGTGTTAGCACAGCTGACCCTTCCGTGCCGGGGCCTCCCACAGAATTCATGTGGTCAGATAAGATGTAGGTGGGAACAGATTTTGAGCTGTTAGAAGAAAAATACTTTAAAAATCAAAAGCTACTTCTGTCCTCTCTCTCTCTGCTTCTACACCATCCTCAACCAGTGTGTCTCACCGAAGCAGCTTCCTCACTTCCTCTGCTCTTCTTTCCTTTCACCACAGCCTCCACGCAGGGAACAGAATGGTCTCTTAACAGTTGATTCATATATTGTCATTTCCCGATCTAAAGCTATTGAGTAGTTTCTTACCGTATTTGTGGTCATTCACGTGACTGCGTACTCTCGTGGCTTCCTGCCTCTGGCTCTGTCTTTCCACACTGCAGCTCAGCCGTGCTGTCCTTCTCTCAGGTCCTGGAATATGTCAGGTCTCTGCTCCCTTAAAGCCTTCACACCTGCTTTCTTCCCACCTGGCCAAATGTTCTGTCCTCGCCCCCTGCTTGGTAAACCTTCCTTAGTCTTCAGATTTCAGCCTTTATCTCATTTCCCTCTGGAATCCCTTCCTGACCCCCAAGTTAAATGAAATCAATTATATTGTATTTCATTGCATTTTGTATATTTCTCAGTTTAATATGTTTAGATTTGCTTGTTGTACTTAGGCAATGTTCATATTGAATTTGGTGAGGGCAAGGACTCTGTCCCCAGTGTTTAGCACAGTGCTTGGCACAGAGGAGGGCCTCCACTCCAGCTCATAAGTCGCTCAGGGAGGATTTGAACCTGAGAAGTTTGGTTCCAGAGCCGGTGCTTTAAACCAATAAGCTATGCTACTTGAGTGACATAAATAGCTCGTATGTTAACAGGTTGCTTCTGTAGAATCTGTAGGAGCACGTCCTACTTCAGTGAACTTCCGTATGAATCATGGCTGTAAGTCTCTTTCTCTGTGTGCACCTGGTACGGAGGTGCTTTTTGGTTTTCTTTTTTTTGTTTTTGTTTTTTATTTTTTAAAATTATTTATTTATTTATTTAGAGTTTATTTATTTATTTGAGAGACAGAGATAGCAACAGCATGAACCGTGGTGGGGAGGGAGAAGCAGGCTCCCCGCTGGGCATGGAGCCCGACACGGGGCTCGATCCCAGGACCCTGAGATCACAACCCGAACCGAAGGTAGATGCTTAACTGACTGAGCCACCCAGGCACCCCAAGTTCTTATATTTTTATTCATTTAAGTAATCTCTGTACTAGCATGGGGCTCAAACTCATGACCCTGATATTAAGAGTTTCATTCTTTTCTTACTGAGCCAGCCAAGTACCCCTGAGATGATTTTTGAAACCTTGCTCAATTCCTCATTCTATCTGGGAAAAATACAAGTAAAAGACTTGTGTATCTTATTTGAAGTTTCTAGGAATAAAGCAATTGTAAGATATCCTTTTGCCAAAGATTTCTTCAGACAGTGTAGGTTTGGTGTTTCTTTTTGTGGGGAAAGTCTTATTGCTTAAATTGGTATGAAGTTAGCAGTAGTGGGAGAGGAGCAAGGAGCAGTCCTCTTTCATCAGTAGTGTGTTGAGAGAAGAACGCAGGTGTCTCTCTGAAAACCATAGGTGTGGTTTTTAGTGTGTGAAATCTTGAGAGAAGTGTAATGCTATGTCCATGCCTCTGATTAGAAGAGCACTTAGGTTGGTGTGAATTAATGTGTTAAATAGGGGAGCAGTTGCCCATGAATCTCAGCCCTAACTAAATGATCAACTCTGATTCATCATTTCTCTGGTGAATAGGAGTTGTTATTTTTCAGGAGGGAGAAGACACAGAGAAGACACCTCACCACTGGTGGACTGAAACCTGTAAGAATCCTGATAGCGTTTCCCTTCATCACAGACAAGAAGCCATTTTTGAGTTGTTGGGAGGTATTCAGAGGGAATACTGACCGGGTGGTTTGGGGACGAAGGGAGGAGTGGGAAGTGCATTAAAAGAGTGTTTTATAGTTGGGCTAAGTACACGGAGCAGTGCTTTTTAACTTGGAACTCCTTGTCATAATACAGCAAGAGAACATGGAAGAGTGGTGCCTGACTCAGTGAACTTAGGAAACTCTGAGTTTATGTTAGTATTCCAAATAACTGGCATTCTGATATGATAGGTAAACACATAGCCCAGGTACTAAAACTAAGGTCTCTACTTATCCGTACACAATTACGTTTGTGTGTGAAGCTACTGTAGTTATCACTGATGGAAATATACATGTTCGTGTTGTAAAATAATCTGTTATGTTAACTTAATGTTTTTGGTGAGAAATATTACTCTCCACGAATGTTAATTTACTCTCTGAAAGTATTAATGGGACAAAAGAGGAATGTAGGTTTTTTAATAATTAGCCCAAGAAGAAATTTTTATTAAAAAATTTGAATATTCAAGCAAGTGTATATATTGTGAATGACTTTGTAAAAGGATGGGTTTTATTTGTTTTTTGTTAAAGGAATAACATCACCAGCAGAAATTCCAGCCGGTACTATTTTGGGACTGACTGTTGGGGATCCTCGAATAAATTTGCCTCCAAAGAGGTCCAAAGTTTTGCCCAATCCAGAAAAATGCCAAGGTAAAGTTTCTAGAACACTCCTGGTTTTCCTTACAATTTTGAGTAGTTTAGTTCCATGAGAAGAGTTCTGACAGCTCTGCATTGACTTCATCTGTAAAAAGTTAGGGTGATCTTTACCTGCCTCCTTTTCAAGGTGATTATAACCAAAGGAGATGGTGTGTATGGAAGTGTCTTTTAGCTAGGAGACGTGTAGCCTTGTCCTTATGTCCATTTTTTTTCCCCCCTGAGTTCTTTATTTTTAGTATCTGGTAAAAACCTGTCGTTCTGCAAACCGGGTTCTCTGAAAATGCCTGGCATTTCAGAATTTTAATTGTGAGGAAGGGATCTGCACCCGCAGCTGGTCTTGTGCTCATTGGAAGCCTCTGTCTGACCATACAGATGATCCAGGTTCGAATCCTGGCAAGGCCATCCCAGGTGCTGAAGGGTAAGAAGTCTTGGTTTAGACTCAGTAGAGTGGCCTGTGGGAGGTTGTTGGGTGGGGTGGCATCAGATGGTGGTTAGGAACCTGCTAAAATTTTAGTCTGATCTGGGATTCTCAACAATGGTGATAATATCGTGTTGTATTTACTGTCATTTAAACACTGAATTGGAAGAATCATTAAAATTACCTTCTGAATTTTGAGAGGAAAAATACAGGTATGTGTAGTAATAACTTCAGTTTTTTTTTTAACCTCTACATGTAGTTAATAGCTTATTAAAGGAGCAACAAATTAGTCCGTCAGATCCTTACATGAAAGGAGGATTGGATGAGAGAGGAGTTTGAAGCTCTGTAGACAGGTTAGTTAATCATGGAGCCTCAGACATTACTCAATGAGTTGTTGCCTCTTTTCTTTTTTAATGGCATTATTGTCTGATGCAACCCTCAAAGTTGCAGTGTTGACTGAGCATTAAACACTGACTGTCTTAATTGCTTTAAAGCTGTAGTTTCAACTCCACTTACTTTCCCTTGCTGCCTCAGATCCTTTTTTGGAATGAGGTAGTGACGTGTTAAATTCTTTTTAAGGCTTTTATCTTAATAGGAATCAGTTCAGGAAAATTAAAGTCTACCTTAAGACACATGATTTAATTTCTTTAAGAACCTACCAACTTGGTAGTCCTTGTTATATTTTATTAAAACCTGTTTTAGGTAATTTCATTGAAGTATTGGTATGTGAGCTACATAAAGAATTAACTTTTTGAGGAATTAGGATTATAACAATATCACTAATAGATGTAACATATCATCTAGGATGATAACTTAAAACTAAAGTTAGAAATAGACTTTGATGAGCCGGGTCAATTAATAAAAGATTAATCCTTGGAAGAGTCTTGGTGTCTTGATGATTGAAAACTTAATTCTCTGATGTACTTCCAGTTTCTCTCTCTCTTTTTTTTTTTTTTAAAGATTTTATTTATTTATTTGACAGAGAGAGATCACAAGTAGACAGAGAGGCAGGCAGAGAGAGAGAGAGGGAAGCAGGCTCCCTGCTGAGCAGAGAGCCCGATGTGGGACTCGATCCCAGGACCCTGAGATCATGACCTGAGCCGAAGGCAGCGGCTTAACCACTGAGCCACCCAGGAGCCCCCAGTTTCTCTTTCTACATCTGAAGTCGTTCTCTGCCTATTTTAACTTGGACAAAACAGACCAATTTTGGTGCTACTTAAACCATAAAGAAGGGTTTGCCCTTCTTATTTGCAGGACAAACTGTCTTCTTGTGTGTACTGGGGATTCGCGGATTCTGAAAAGAGGGGGTATATAACTGTAATATTGCGATATAATAAGAAATATGTATTTTGGTCTTTGTGCAGCTGCCCCTTTCCTGGTATATAGCTCCTAAAGTCCTTGTAATTCCCTAAGTGATAACAGCCTTAAAGCCTTAAAGGCTAAAGGAGTGTCTTTTCTTATTCATTAAAGCCCCTTTCAGTCACAACTTTTAGGTTAATGAGGTGAAAAACTCTCTAGGATGGTGGGCTGGTTACCGGGGGAACCAACCTCAAGGTTAGAGCGTCAGAGCTTTCTCAGACACTTCTACCCCTGCCCCATCCAGACCTGCTTCTGGGAGGGGGAGGTGGGTTAGAGATTGAGTTTGATTGTCAACAGGCAATGATTTAATCAGTCATGCCTACTTGATTATGCCTGTGTAAAAGTCTTATACAGTTGGGGTTTGGAGAACTTCCCGTTTGCTGAACACTTGAAGATGTTGGGAGGGTAGTGAGTTTGAAGAGGGCCAGGGCCTCCTTGTTCCCTCATACCTTACCCTGTGCTTCTCTTCCATCTGGCTGTTTCTGAGTTAAATCTTTTCATTAAAAAACAAAGCAAAACAAAATAGTAATGGAGTCAGTAAACTGTTTTCTTGAGTTCTGGGAGCCGTTCTAGCAAATTACTGAATTTGAGGAGGGGGTCGTATAGGTGGGACCAATTTCTAGCCAGCTGGTCAGAGGTACTGGAGACCAGGGACTTCCAACTGGCATCTGAAGAAGGGGTAGTCTTGTGGGACTGAGTCGTTAACCTGTGGGATCTGACACCGTCTCCAAGTAGGTGGTGTCGGAACTGGTGTGAGTTGTAGGACACCCAGCCCGTGTTGCAGGATTGCTTGCTCTCGGGAAAATGGCTGCACGTTTGCGTGTCAGAAGTATTGGGAGTAGAATAGCAAGACTGCAGGGAAGGAAATAATGTTTCAGTGAAGAACTTGAAGTAACGGTGCATATTTTCAGATGCGCTGAAAAAGTTTACTTGATCGTTTGATCCTGGATTTTGATTTGAATATTAATAATTTGTTTTTGCAAATCTTTTCAACTTAACAACAGCATTGCACTATGTAAGTAACTGGTTTTCCATGTGAGATTTTTAAAATATAATTCCTGTTGCACTGTCATTGTAGAATTTATTCTCCTTAATCTTTCTCTTTGTGTACTCTTTGATAGTGTATACCCAAAACACAGGAAGAATCGAGTTGGCTTTAGAGGGATAGGTGAGAGATCATCCCTTTTTACAGCTTTTCCAAGTACCTTTAGAGCACGGAGCTGCAGGTGACTTCTTGAAGTGTCCAATTATTGGTCATTTTGCACCGACTCCTCCATTTCTGCTCTTGGGAGAAAAAGCCCTCATAGCTTCAGTTGGTCCCTTTTAACTGTTCTGCAGGTTTAATTTAGAATAGAGTGAATTTGAAGACTAACTTCGGTTTATTTGATTCCCAAACAAGGCAAACTTCAATTTCCTTTGCTTCCCTAAGGAAAACTTATTAAGAAAGTTTTAATTTAAAATTTGGTCATCTTCAAATACATTTAAGAAAGAAAAACTATTTCCTTCAACCTTTAAGTTATTCTGTAGTTATGCAGTGAATTAGAAGGCTTTTGCCTGGTATGAAAGAAAGTATTCTTTATTTGGGTCTTGGGCCAAGGATTTAGAATTCCATTCAGAATCGATTGTCATTCTAGGCCCACTTAGGTACATGCTGGCTCAGCTGGTAATATTCTTTTACCCTCGGTACTAGACTCTTGACCTAAAAGGGTCTTTTCCCTTTGCCTTCAGGCATACTCTGTTTTGTTTTAAAATAGATTTTATGTTTTAGAACAGTTTTAGGTTCACAGCAAAGTTGAGTGGAAGGAATAGAAGGTTCCTGTATTCCCCTGCCCTCACGTACACTCAGCCTCCATGAACCTGCACTGACACATCATTGTTGCCCAAAGTCCACAGTTTCCATCAGGGTGCGCTCTTGGTGTTTTATATTCTGTGGGA
The DNA here is from genome assembly GCF_002288905.1 of Enhydra lutris kenyoni. NCBI lineage: Eukaryota > Metazoa > Chordata > Mammalia > Carnivora > Mustelidae > Enhydra > Enhydra lutris. Next base: position 39,336,524 of record NW_019154098.1, on the reverse strand, counting down.
TTTGACCAATTTGGAACAGCATGAGTCCATCATCGTAGTATCATGAAATAGTTTGACTGCTCTAAAAATCTGTGCTCTGCCTATTCCTCTCTCTCTCTCTCTCTCTCTCCCAACCCTTGATCTTTTCACTGTTGTGTTTTCTCGAATGTCATTGCATTGGAATCATACAGTATGTAGCCTTTTCAGATATATTCTTTCACTTTGTAGTAAGCATTTCAGGTTCCTTCATGTCTCTTCGTGGCTCAGTAGCTCATTTCTTTTTAACACTGACTGATATTCCCATTGTCTGGATGTCCTACCTCCTTTGTTTCATCTATTTATTTATTATTATTTTTTAGAATATTTGGAGTTGCGGGTGTCTTTCTTGTGCCTTTGCAAGCCTCAGGCTCAGCCCTGTCTTTTGTAGAGTCCCAGTTCTGTCACTCACATCGTTGGCAGCTCTCCACAGGGAAGCGATTCTGGGTGGACAGAGGCTGTTTGAAACAGAGCCCGTTTGCTCCTAGACAGGCCGTGGGAACTTTCACATACACAGCACTGGTACTCAAGATGCTGTTGGTTATTATCTTCTGTGAGGAGCAGCAGAGGACTAGAAGCAGTTTCTGCTTTAAGGAGCTTTGATCTCAGATCTTTACATCAATGTAATATTCTCTATCTTTGCTCTCCCCTGAAATCTGTCACATTGTGGGCCAGTCGATTCCACCTTATTTTTTTCCAGCCATCAGACCCATGCAGGTATGTGCCTTTGAGTGTGACCTTTCTGTGTAGGTAGTTTAGACGTTAGCCAAAACTCATGAATTGTCTGATTTTCTTTTTTTCTTTCTTTTAATTTTCCAGTCCAACAAAAGAGAGTTGGAAGATTTTTTTTCCCCCTAGTGTTTCAGTGACTTCGTGTGGGAAATCTCTTCTATCAGTATATGTGTTTCTAATTGAAAAAGTTTCTCCTTTTTTCCCCACTGGAGTACTTTTTGGCATGGTGCAGTTTCTTTAAAGGGATGAAACAGTACATTTCACAGAAAATAGGCTCACTTTAAAGGAATGAGAAAAACATGTTTTACAGAAGGAATAAATATTCAGTTTAATGAAAAAGGATTATAAGAGACTTGAAATAATAGAGCAGAAGAAAAAGCTGGTATCTATTGGCTCACAGCTGTTGGGCCAGGAATGATATAAAGAGCCCTTAAATGAATAGTTAAAATATGGCTTGTATTGTCCTAGCGTGTTATAAAGAAATTGTTCACCCGTGCAGGGGTTCCTAGAATTTGGTTATCTTAAATGTGGGATTAGGCGGTTATTTACCTGAATGTGATCTTTATATCTTATACATTAAAAATACATGTCAAAAAAATAAGTTTAGGAGCCTTTGCTCTTTCATGAAACCAACAATAGGAGTAGCTTAATTTCTAGCCAAGTAAATTCTTCTAGAGAAGTTAAGTCAGCACCTACAAAGTATTTTCTTGTAACAGAAGGTCAGCCAGCAATGTTTAGAGTTTGACTTCGTTGATCTAAAGGATGTAGTTTGAAGGCTCTTTCTTTTCCCTCTTAGATAATGAGAAAGTTAGACAGCTGCTTCTGGAGGGTGTGCCTGTGGACTGTGCGCATAGCTTTATTTGGAACCAAGCTATCTGTAAGAATGTCACAGAGAATAAAATCTCGGATCAGGTAACTAATGGTGTAAGGATTGTTGGTCAAGTCCTAAAGACAGGTTGAAATTCCTCACTCGAGATGCCGTAAAAGTTATTTCATCCTTTAGAGAATCTCATAGACGCCCTTTTATTTTCAATTTATTGATGCCTTACTTATGATTTTTTCTGTTCTTAGAGAAGAATAATCTCAAGAAAAATTTACTATGAAGACTTTTTCTTAAAATGATAATTCCATGATTTAAATATAGGTTTTTCTTTTATTTTCTTTTTCCCTTAAATGTTCTATCTTTAATCTCATAGTGATTGAGCTCTTACCCAGATCAGGGATTATAGCAGATTGATGAGCTAGATGGCTAGGATATGTTTAAGGAAGTACAGGGTCAAAGGAAGCCCAAAGAAGGAGTACTAATCCCTGACTAGGGAAGTTGGGAAAAGCTTCCCGGATAGGGGAGCTGGTGTTTGACCTGACTCTTAGGTGGGTGGACAGAATTAAACCAGACTTCTTGGGGGCCAGGAGACAAGGCTGCTGGAAGTGAGACCAGTATGTGCAAGGGCCCATGATGTGATCAGGAATCTCTAAGTGAGTCAGTAGCTTGGAGTTGAGGGTGGGGCAGGAGATGAAGAAGTAAAAAGGGTTCAGAGCATAAGAGACCTTGAAGTATTTAAAGGATTTGGGCAAAGGACATAGGGCATCACTGATGGTTTGAAGCTGGGCCATGACATGATCAGATTTCACCGGCAACACTGTGGAAGGTAGATTAGACTAGGAATGGGGGTTCGGGCAGAGGAACTGAAGAGAGGGCTTGTGGTTGGATGGCCTTAAGAGACCCTGCAAATAGTCCTTAATTGAGGACATGATGGGGGGACTGAATCGAGACTGTGTGGATGGAGTGGAGGGGCTGGGGTTGAAGACAAAACACAGTCGTTGATTGGGTGGCTGTAAGTGGGAAAGGAGGAGACCTGTAAATTAGCTCCTAAGAGTCTAGCTTGAATTCAGTACTTCAGGTAAAAGAGACCCAGAGCCTGATTTATCACTGCTGTATTCCCAAGTTCTAGAAGAGTGTTTGTCACATAAAATATACTCAGTAAACATTTGAATGGATGAGTCAATGAATGAAGAGCAGACATGTGAATGGATGAATGAATGAGTGAGTGAGTCAGTCCCCCAGCCAGGTGGGGAACACAGGAGGAGAGCGGATGCAGTAGGGAAGATGAATTCAGTCCTGGATAAACTTGAGTTGGAAGGTCCTCAGGACTTCGCCATCAGAGTAGATGCCCAGGAGACAGGTTTTGATCCCAGGAGGAAAAGCTGGGGCTAGGAGATGGATATTTTAGAATCAACACCATGTAGAGATGGTAGTAGAAACTCAGCCCAGAGGTGAGAAGGATACTCAGGACTTGGTCATGATCAAGGAGCATCCGTGAGGTAGGAGGCAGACTTGGCTTCGTGGTGGTGGTCTCTTACATAGTCTCTCCTGTGGGTGCTAGGCCTCTCTCCTGCCCGTTCATCTATTTTTACAGCTGGCAAGACAAGTCTGAGGGGCTGTTGTGTACCATTCCCTACAGTCCACATAACAAATAATTTATAGCATCTTCTCTTTTAAATCTTTAAGACCTGGTGAGAAAATTTCTCAAGAGCCCCAGAGTGTTTGCCCACTCGCGCCTCCTTGAGAAGTTATTGTTTGTACCTTTTTTTTGTTTGTTTGTTTCTATCACCCACCGTTTTTTTTTTAAACCTCCTGACAACAAACCTTAACCAAAGTAAATGTAAGGACTGAACATCCAAATACAAAATTAATCCTGACATAAGAGATTAGCAGAATGGATGTGGGTTATTATATAACTTTGAATCATCTGGTATTGTGTAGCTCAAATTTAAGATAATTTGGCATTTTCTACCGAAACACTCGTATAGAGGAAAATCATTGTAGGAGGAATACCATGTATTTCAAATGGCTTCCATTTATTTACTGAGAACATTTTTTTCCCTTGTTTTTTGAAAGAGCATTTAACTTTCTAAAGCTGCTCATCAGGAGAGCCAGTAGAATCTCCCAGAAAATCAGTGTTGTTTGTCTTGAATGATTTTCTTCCGCTTTAGGATTTAAACCGGAGAAGAAGTGAATTGCTGGTGCCTGGGTCACAGCTTGTTCTAGGTCCCCAGGAATCCAAGATACCTATACTTTTGATTCAGCAGCCAGGGAAGGTGACCGGTGATGACCGACGAGGCTGGGGAAGTGGCTGGGACATCCTGCTCCCCAAAGGCTGGGGCATGGCTTTCTGGATTCCATTTGTAAGTTCTTTTTCTGTTCCCACTGTAGAGTGTAAAATACATTCCTAGTCCATTCCACATGCTGAAAGTGTTCCACACTGCATGCCCCACTTAGAAATCGAGGGCTGTTTTTCTACCCTTGGAGCTATAATTCTGATCCAAGGTACTTCATAATGTCCCCAGAGCCGGCTTGTCATTAATAAGAGTTGGGCTGACATAGTGTGAATTTCTGAGATTTTGAAAGTGTCCTGATTTTTATTTGACAGACAGAGATCACAAGGTAGGCAGAGAGGCAGGCAGGGAGGGGGGCCGGGGGGAAGCAGGCTTCCTGCTGAGCAGAGAGCCTGATGCGGGGCTCGATTCCAGGACTCTGAGATCGTGACCTGAGCCGAAGGCAGAGGCTTAACCCACTGAGCCATCCAGGCGCCCCAGAAGTGTCCTGATTTTTGAATAGTAGTGGTAACAAACTGGGCAGGGAACCTGACGTGAGACTTGGTCCCAAGAGCCTGGGATCATGACCTGAGCCAAAGGCAGATGCTTAACCGACTGAGCCACCCAGGCGCCCCTGAGGTGGCTTTTTGTCTTGTTCTATGTGTTTTATTTGTTACAGTTGAAAAGCACTTTTTAAATTTCTAATTTTTATAGATGTATAGAATACCTTTTTTAGTTTTAAGTGCTGACCATGTATTCCTACTAGCTGCAGCTAAAAGCTTTATTAAAATCCAGTGTGTTTTTTTCTTCTCAATAGTTTATTATTATTATTTTTTAAAGATTCTATTTATTTATTTGTCTGAGAGAGAGAGAGACAGAACGTGCGTGCACAAGCAGGGGGAGGGGCAGAGGGCGAAGCAGGCTCCCCACTGAGCAGGGAGCCCGATGTGGGTTGATCCCAGGACCTTGGGATCATGACCTGAGCTGAAGGCAGATGCTTAACGACTGAGCCACCCAGGTATCCCTCTTCTTGATAATTTAAATATTACTTTGAACCAGAGAGTATAATAGAGTATAATAGATAAGACTGTTAGAATCACATAGGTAATTAATTTTAGCAATTATGCTTGGTACAAGAGACATTCGGTTAATCATTTAAGATTCATTTCTTGGGCTCCTGACTGGCTCAGTTGGTAGGGCATGCAACTCTTGATCTTGGGGTCATGAGTTCAAGCTTCACAGTGAGTGTAGAGCTTACCTAATAAAAAATAATAGTAGGGGTATCTGGGTGGCTTAGTTGGTTAAGCGGCTGCCTTTGGCTCAGGTCATGATCTTAGGGTCCTGGGTTCTAGCCCTGCGTCAGGCTCCCTGCTTGGCAGGAAGCCTGCTTCTCCCTCTTCCTCTGCCTGCCGCTCCCCCTGCTTGTACTCTCTTTAATAAAATCTTTAAAAAAAAAATATTTAAAAAAAAAGAAATGAAACATTACAGAATTATTGGAAGCACTCTCTCCAGCTCCATTTCCCATCCTCTTCCTAAAAGAATCACTTTACCTGTTTTCAGTGTTTGTTTCTACCTTGCCTATTTTTATAGCTTTCTTAAGTATGCTCTGTATTCCCACATAAAATAACTATATTTTGACGTTTTTAAACTTTATATACCTCACCACATTTATGCTTTTGCAACTTACTATATTCACTCAACATTGAGATTTTTTCCTGTGTTGATTGATGAAGCTGTTCCATCATTTTTGCTCGTGTATAACCCGTTGTAGGATTATTCCACACTTACCCATTCTCTTTTTGATGGGCATTTAGGTGGTTTTGCATTTTCTCCATACAAACATTAAGCACTACTTTTACTGTAGGGTGGTGTATTGATAGGGTATTTTTGACATTTCTGTTAGATCTATCGAGGGGCAAGAGTTGGCGGGTTAAAAGAGTCCATGATGCATTCGCAGTACAAAAGGTCACCGGACATCCCCGGAGATTTCCCAGACTGCCCCGCGGGGGTTGTGTTTGCCGAGGAGCAAGCCAAGAACCTCCTCGAAAAGTACAAAAGGTAAGAAACCGGCTTCTCCAGTTTCCTAACATCTTGCAAGGAAGAGAAGGGCCTTCCCAATGTTGGCCAGCGATGCTCGGAATGGCTTCAGTAACTCTTACATAACGTGGAGCGTTCATAGACTTTTCCTTGAGTTCACATAACCAAGACGTAGCGAAGCTAGGAGATCATCTTATACGTGGCTCTTGTAGGCCTGTCCAGGTTACAGACCCTTCCCATGGTCATTTGCTTACATTGATGTTGGCACGTGCCTAAACTGGGGGCCTGAATTTCAGACGCCCGTCCCCTCAAAATAACATTTGTGTTTTTTTACGACCAGTTATAGAGGTAATATGTATTTATGAGATTTTAATGAAACTTACGGGAATGTGTAAAAGTGCTTTGTAAACGGGTGTATTCCTTCCATCTAGAGAGATAAGTAACTATTTTTACATGTTGGTATCTATCCAGCTAGCCTTATTTTTTTCCTTTCTTTTCTCTCCCTGGGGGACTGGCCAGAGAAGCGGTTTGCAACTCTTACACTGTGAAGTGCATGCCACCTTTTAGAGCCCGACTCTCACCTCCATTCCAGGCTTCCGGGAGCACAGAGACTGCCTTGTTTGTTGTGGCATCAGTGGCATGTAGCCAGTGCCTGGTGCATGGTGTCCTTAGTAACTGTCTTTGTTGACTGATGAAAGGAGAGGTAGTGGGATGGCGTAGTTCCTTGACCATGAGCTCCATGATTGTGCTTTCCTGTTCACCATCCAACCACAGAGGCAGGCAGTGCTCGGTGTTCGGACTTTGTCAAGTGACAGGTGAATGAATGAGTGGAAAGACAGGGGTGCTTTCCTGGATTGCTGGCTTACGGGCTCTTTTGAAGGCAGTGATCATGTATTTCGTGCCTCCCAGAATACCTAAGAGTCTTCTATGTGTTTGTTAAGTACTATTTGACAATAGTACTTATTTCTCACCCTTTAGATTTCTTTACCCGTGCAGATTTTTCTTAGGTACAAATTTTCTTGAAATGGGATTATAGTATAATATACTATTTCAAAACCTGTACTTTTTACTTAGCAGTCTATTATGGATAGTTTTCCTGTATCAATAAATGTGACTCTAAACCAAGTGTCAGCAAACTTTTTTTGTAAAAGGCCGGATGATAAATATTTTCGGCTTTGCAGGCCCTTTGGTTTCCATGGCAGCCACTCAGCTCAGCTCTGCCTTGTGGCACAAGGATGACCACGGATGATACATAAAGGAATGGGCATGGCTGTGGGCCGGCCCCATTCTGTTTATGGACACACAAGTTTGAATCTCATATAATTTCATGTGCCATAAAATAGTCTTTTTTTTTTTTTTTTTTTTTTTTTTTTAACCATTTCAAAACATAAGAGCCATTTTTAGCTCCTGGGTCATAGAGGAACAGACAGTGGGCCGGGCTTGGCATGTGAGTCATCATCTGCCATCCTTGCTCCAAATAGAACTCAGCAGTTACCTCCAGGGCTCCCATATATTGAACTGTAATTTGTCAGCGACTCTTTAGTTTATTTCTAATTTTTTGCTCTGCGCTTCTGTGAACAGCTTTCCATATGCATCTTTACCTGTTTGTCTGACTTATTCATTCATTTAATATATTTATTTAGAGCCTACCATGTGTTAAATGCCTTCTAGGCACTGGCACCTTTCCCCGTGGAGCTTATGTTCTTGATGGAAGCACATGTTTCTAGGCTGGTGGGGGAGGGACCCAGCAGAGGGAGGGAGGCTGACATTGCAAGAGCAAAAAGTCCTTGAGTGGGGAAGAGAGAGGCTCAGATCGTTCATTTCAGTTGGCTGGAAGGCTGACTTTGAGATACAAATTCAGATTTAGGTAGGGTAGACTCTGGCCCAGAGATAGGTAGAACTCTCCTGATCATGATGGGCTTCTCAGTGAAAAGAGAGGCGAGGTTATCAGTTAGGACTAAGAAGGGGAGAGAGGCTGTTGGAGATTCAAGGAGAGAGGAATCTATAGAGACCATTTTCTGGACGAGCAGAAGTTAGAATTGACTGGAGAAATGTCAGGGCTTGCACTTGTTTACAGCAGGACCATTCAGGGCTTCTGGGTGTTCTTCCCCAGCCCTGTTCTGTTGATCGGGGCTGGCGTGGGGGTAGTTAGAGGGTTGGATGTAACCAGGATGGGCTTTACCAGGTCGAGGGAGTTGAGGGTACCTGTAAGGGAATGACTCTCCTATGAACCGGAGAGTTTAAGCTTAAGAAGAGACATGTGAAGGTGCCTGGGTGGCTCAGCTGGTTAGGCCTCTGCCTTCAGCTCAGGTCATGATCTCAGGGTCCTGGGATTGAACCCCACGGCCAGCTTCCTGCTCAGAGGGGAGCCTGCTTCTCCTCCTCCCTCTGCTGCTCCCCGTGCTTGTGCGCTCTTTTTCTCTCTCTCTCTGTCAAATAAATAAATAAAATCTTTAAAAAACAACAAAAACATGCAAGAACGGTGGTGAGCTATGAGGAGATGGTGAAGGAATAGTAAGTTCCAGCGCTTCAGGAGTTGTGGTGGGGGAGGGGCAAATGGGCTGGAATGGGAGGTATCGCTCTGAGGGTAGATACTTGAAATTGAGATTTTAAGGGGGAGCAGGTGATAGCAGTGACCAAAAACTAAGTGCCACCAGGAGAGTGTGTGTCTGAGGTGAAGTAAAAGATGGGAAATGAGGACATGAAGTTTCTGGTAGCCCAGGGCGTTAGAGCTGATTTTGGTAGGTGCCGAAGCCGCTGAGTGACCAGAGTCGAGATGGCGGGGGAGGGGGTGTGTGGGCGGCTGGAGGAGGACCTGGCTGAGGAGGGAGAGCGGATGGTCTGTCTGAGGGCGTGTGCTTTGGGGGAGCTGGGATTTTGGAGGAGGAAGGAGAAGACAAGTGGTCTGGGGGCATCAGGGGATCATCTGACCCCCTGCCCCCCAGGCCCATGGCATGTAAGAAAGAAAGCGCGGTCGCTGGAGAGGAGCTGGATGGGAAAGAAAGCACACACCTTAGGCTGAATCCCATCAATAAGATTTCTGGTTTTAAAAAAATATATACACCCCACAGATTTTTTTGTACTATCCATCAATTGCCGTTTGTATTAATTTAGGATTTCACCTATAGTTAGGAGCATGGCTGTTTTCCCTCACTCCGAATAACATAGGATATTACCAATTTCTAATATTGATAGAACTGATGGGTGGAAAAAGTAACATCTTATTGTTTTAATTTTTTGTTTAACGAGTATAAAGTGTTTACTTTTAAGTGTTTTTCACCTTTTCTTTCTTTTTTTGTTACTAGCTCATTTATTTCCATTTAAAGGTCTTCGGGGGAGGCAAGTACCGTGGGAATGTTTTTTGCCAGCTGCCCGTCTTGGGAGGCCAGAACACATTTGGTTCAAACTCCAGAGCAGAGGCTCAAACTGAACCCCTGATTAAGTCTGCGGGTTCATTGTCTACCTGGGGTCCTGGGGCATGGCACAAAGTAAGAAGCATGTGAGGGAAGGAGAGTCAGGGCCTGTCCCACAGGACACTGTCAGTCCAAGGATGGGGTCCGGGACTCCCTAAGAGTCCTCCAGCCCAGAATGGCCAACAGTGCGGCTGCTCCCTGCCTTTCGGGGTCCTGGTTCTCATTAGCTTGTGGTATTGCTGAAAGGCTCTTCTTTCATCCATTGCTAAAAAAAAGCTGATTGCTTTCACCCTGTGAGTTTGGAAATCTCTCTCAAAATTGCAAATGCTCATTGTCTTTGTTTAGCAGTTCATTCGGGAACTTATCCTGCGGATATACTTGTGCTTGTATGACATGTTCAAGGTCATTCGTTGCAGCGTTGTTTCTAGAAGCAAAGATTTGAAAATACCAAAATGCCCTGTAGTGGGGGGCTATCTCATCAGCTGGGGTATAATCCAGGAGTAAGATAGGCAGCCCTTTGCAAAAGAATGAGGGATCTCTTCGTGTACTCATATGAAATGATTTCCAAGGTATGTTGTGAGATGGAAACAGTTAAACAAGAAGTACTGAGTCTGGGATATCACCACCTGTGTAAAATGGGTAACAAAACAGAAAGAAAAGGGTACATATCTGCACATAGGTCCACAAAATGTCTCGGAAAGGATGCATTACAAAGCAGATAATGACGTGATCTCTTGGAGGGTGGCTGGGTCATTCATTTCCTCCTCAGTGTCCCAAGTGAGGCAAGTACCCCAGGGCTGTTTTTCACCAGCTACAGGTCGAGTGGGGGAGAAATCTCACCAGCACCCCTTCCGTTCCCGTGGAACATAGAACATTGTTACACGCAGGGACATTGCAGCACTCCAGGGACACTGTGAACTTGCGGTTTTTCAGAAGGCACCCCCTGGAGTTGTGAGGCGACCATATGGGGCAGATGTATTACCTTTTAAAAGTAAAACCAAAGGAAACAAATAAACTTGGCCAATAGAGTTGGTTGTTATCTTTATCATACTTCTTGGAAAACTTTATTTCTTAGGTTTGTTTTTCAAGTAGAGATGTAGTGCAATGGCCATAATTATTTTTGTGGTTCCGATCCTAAATTGTTCAAAAATTGGTTCTCCTCCTTGATTTTCACTAGGCGCCCTCCTGCAAAACGGCCCAACTATGTGAAGCTTGGCACCCTGGCTCCTTTCTGCTGTCCCTGGGAGCAGTTAGCTCAGGAGTGGGAGTCAAGAGTCCGGGCCCAAGAGGAATGCTCTGTGGCCACCTCTCCAAGTGGTGAGGACGGTGACTCGAGGAGAGACAAGTTGCCTTGCGATCCCACACCTGAAAACACGGATCTGCGGTCTGACGAAGGGGGCACATCTCCGAGCAGCTGCAGTGAGCCCCGAGAAGTCATGGACACAGAGTGCCCAGCCCGGGTGGGGACCGAGTGGGTAGCAGGCCAGGATGCCACCGGCAGTCTCCTCTGCGTTCTGCGGTAAGTGCCCATGACCCCCGGATGCAGTTTTCGTGGTCTCTTTTCCTCCTGACCAGGCTATAGGCTGTAAAGGTTCTCATTGTCCCTTTATGCAAAGCCCTAGGGAACGTCTGGACTTTCTGGGTAGGGGCGGAGGCGGAGGCGGAGGGGCAAGCCAGTCCTGTGTCACCCAGTCCACAGAGGGCTCGGGGATACAGCTGAGTCACATCTGATTTGGGGCACGATACTAATGTGCCCAGATGGTTTAAAGTATCGTCACCCACCTACATGAACCAAGGCAGTTTTCTGTGACCTATTTCATTTAGTCTTTGCTGACAAAGCAGCGCCCTTGCACCAGAGGGTGCCCTGAGGTAACAAGGAACGTTCCCTCTGTGAACTCTGAGTAAGCATTCTTCCCTTTACATCCCCGAATTCCGTTTCTTCTGGTTCCTTTGGAATGACCGGAGTTTAGGAGTGATTCCATGTCCCCTCATTGTAACATCGTCCTGTCAGAGAGGCCGCTGTCCGAAGTGTGTTCCTGCCGCTCCCTGCTTGATGGGGCTTCCCAGTCACGCTCTGGTCTGTGCTCATCCCTCTTGCCTCGCACTTCTTTTCTGTACAGTGACTTCATTTCCTGTCCTTCCTTCATTTCAGAGCTGTCTCTCTCAGCCTTAGATTCTGTCTCATTTTTCTCTACCTTTAGCTTCTTAAACCTTTAGTCCCTCTACAAATGGTAGACCCATATGAAGAAAAATATGACAAAAATGTATTAATGTCTGTTTTCAATTTTTGAAGAAATTACCATTTTGACCCTTCCCCACATAGAGTCTAAAAAGGCCAAGTTAACTCCCAACAGTGCCCAGTCTTCTGACGGCATGTTTTCTCCCTGAACAAAATCTCCTCAAACGTGTGTCTCCCACTTCACGTAGGAGTAGGAAATGGCTGAAGCAGCTGTCGACCTGGTGTGGGCCCGGCTCCGGGGACAGGCGGGCAGCCCGGCGGGCTCCGGGCAGTGGGCAGCCAGCACCGACCAGAGCGGCCTGCCTGCCCCTCCTGGAGCGCTTCCCCAGGGCGCTGGTGTGGGTCAGCCTGGCCCTGCTGAGGAAGGGCAGCCCCGAGCTGCACTCCATGATCTGTGTCCCCGCCGAGGAGGACTTCCTCCGGCTCCGTCAGGATCAGCTGTACTGTGGGCCCCAGGAATCCAAGCACAGTGACCCCTTCAAGAGCGAGATCCGGAAGCAGAAAGAGAGGAAGAAAGTGGAGAAGAGGCAGAACAAACAGGCGCCCGCTGAGCCTGAGGGTCTGGCCAGGGGCCCCCCTGCAGCTGGACACCGAGCTCTGACCCTGGGCCTGTGGTCAGGCCCCCTCCCGGGGGTGACTTCTCACTGCTCCAGAGTTCTCCTCGGCTTTGTGACGCAGGGAGACTTCTCCATGGCCGTCGGCGGCGGAGAAGCCTTGGGGTTTGTTAGCTTGACAGGCTTGCTGGATATGCTGTCCACCCAGCCGGCAGCCGAGAGGGGGCTCGTGTTGCTGAGGGCGCCCGCCTCCCCGCAGTATCGGTTTGCGAGAATTGCCGTGGAGGTGTGAGCGCCCGTGGACACCCCGCAGCAGAGACGGGCTAACTGCTTGTTTGCCAAGTCCCCCTGTTGGAGAGTTTTGTTTTTGCCATCCTCTGCTTCGAAATATCACACGAAATTCCTTGGAAATGAGAATAAAGATAAGGCATTATGC
>NW_019154098.1:38688694-38719002 GCF_002288905.1 Enhydra lutris kenyoni | reverse complement strand
GGGGATAAAAATATATGTTTATAAAAAATAATTTTAAAAAACTAATTTAAAAAAATGTTTGTTTTATCATTTGAGAAATCCTTTTGAAATGCAAATCATAATCAGCACTGATTTTGTGTGTGTGACTTTTAAAACAGGGTCTTGTTAAAAAATGTGCTCAGGTAAGGAGTATTTGCCATTTTGTAAAAGGTACACCATAAGGAATACAGTCAATGATATTGTAATAGCCGTGTATGGGAACAGATGGTAGCTATGCTCAGGGGAACTAGAATAATGTATAAACTTGTCAAATCACTATGTTGCATACCTGAAACTAAGGTAGTATTTAACATTGTGTCAACTATACTCAAATTTTTAAAAGTATCTCTTCTCTCCCTCTCTCTCTCTCTCTCTCTCTCTCAAATAAATAAATAAATCTTTAAAAAATAAGGTTGGGGGTGCGCCTGGGTGGCTCAGTCAGTTAAGAATCAGGCTCTTGGTTTCAGCTCAAGTCATGATCTCATGGATCGTGGGATTAAGCCCTCCCTCTGGCTTCATGCTCAGCAGGTAGTCTGCTTGAAGATTCTCTCCCTCTGCCCCTCCCCACCACTTGCTCTCTCCCCCTCAAATAAATAAATAAAATCTTTAAAATTAAAATTAAAATTAAAAAGTTTCTGTCAGGTGCCTGGGTGGCTCAGTCATTAAGCATCTGCCTTAAGCTCAGGTCATGATCCCAGGGTCCTGGGATCCAGCCCCGCATCGGGCTCCCTGCTCAGTTGGGGTGTCCACTTCTCCCTCTGCCCCTGACCCTGCTCTAGCTCTCTCTCTCAAATACATAAATCTATAAATAAATAAATAAAATAATTTTAAAAATACAAATAAAAAAGTTATCTGTCATTCTGTCACATAGAGAACACACTACGCTAGGAGATAACATCCCCCATCCCCTACACACACAGCCAGTTCTGCAAGGAGCAGTTCCCTCCCAGTCTCCTCTACAACCTCTACCTCTACTCCTCTATCCTTCTCCACTCATCACCAGTGACAACATGGTATCTCCTACTTTCTTTACTGGTGATGTGAGGACACTTTTAGTGTCTGCACAGTTAGTAGGACAGTTAGGGAGTCAGGGCCAGGGTTCCCAACAAGAAAATACGGAGTCAGGACAGCTAAGATCAAACAGCAGCAACATCCCGTTTTGCAGCTTAGACGGGACTGAACTAGCATTCTGCTTTGCAGCCAGAAATGACTTCTGCAAAATGTCCTAAAATAAAATAATAGGCCACAAAGCATTTGTCACCATCACAGGCAAGGGACAGTTAAGACATCAGCCCCCAGATGTGAGCAAAAAAGACCATCAGTACATAGACGTTAACCTAATAGGTAGACAGATACGTGACCAAAGCCCTGATTGGCATGACTCAGCACACCCTGATTGCTGAAGGTCGTTCTGCAAAAGAGCTCATAAAATCCCCTAAACTTAGAAACTCCAATGACAACCATCTAGGGTCCCCTCCTCTTTGGGAGCTTTGTACTAATGCCCAATGAACTTTGCTTTGCTGCCCACCACTCTTCATCTGGTCTACGTCTTCATTCTTCAAGGCAGCATGACCAAGAATCGTGGACAAACACTAAAGGCAGAGAAATACCGCAAGAGTGACAGAAGCAGAGGATTAAAGGGTCGTTTTACCCCTCCTCCTAGGATAGCTTTTCTAGAAACCATTAAAAGTAAAAGAAAATTCTTCCTGTTTCAGAGACCTACAAAGGAGCAACAGATCAAAATCTCCTGCTGGAAGCTCTGCAGAGTCTTCATTTACTGTTTCCAAATGCACTTTTTTTTTCCTGCTGTGGCATGAGCTTGTACAAGCTCCAGAGGGCAAGTTTCCTCAAGATAAAGGGAGTGGTAAACCCCCAGCTTCCAGCCTCGTATCGAACGTGCAGGGAAGGATGCAAAAAATTTTAAAAAGGCAAGTGGGAAATAAGGACCACAACTAGAGTTGGTCTCTACAACTGACAGTTTCTTTTCTCTAAGATAAGTATAATTGTCCTCCATGTCTCCCCTCGATATTGAGAGGACCACATGACTACATGTGGTAGCAAAACATTATCCAAATAGAATGCATTATTATTAACCATCATGCATGCAACAAATATTAACTGAGATCACTGTTCGAAGCTTCAAGGATACAGCATCAAATTAGCAGACCATGATCTCCGTTCCTTGTGCAGCTTAGAAACTGTAAGACAATTTCTGTCAGGGCTTAGCACTGGGTGGGAAATAAATAGGACAATGTAATTGTAAAAAATCAGAGGGGAGGGGTACTTGGGTGGCTCAGTTGGTTAAGGGTCTGACTCTTCATTTTGGCTCAGGTCATTATCTCAGGGGCATGAGATCGAAACCCTAGTAGGTCTCCAAGCTCGGTGTGGAGGCTGCTTGAGATTCTCTCTCTCCCTCTCCCTCTGCCCCTTCCCCCACTCGTGTGCATGTACACCCATGCTCATGTCTATAAATAAATAAATAAATAAATAAAATCTTTTTAAAAAGTCAGAGGGGAGATGGGAGTAATTCTAGGTTAGTTAGCCATTCTTTGTGCTTGGAGACTGTTGTGGAGAACTGAGCTTTGGGAAAGAGCCAGCCAAGAGTGGATATGGGGATCGAGAGCATTCCAGGCTGAGAAGAGCGTCTGCACAGGTCCTGAAATGGACATAAGCTTGATGTGTCAACGGAATAGGGAGACAGTCAGTGTCGCTGTAGCATGGTGAGCAAATGCAGGAGAGACAGAAGATGAAGTCAGAAAATCGATGGAAGCCAGGGCATCTAGGTCGTAGTAAGGATTATTTCAGAGACTTGCTGAAATGCACACATTTCTGAGAACCTATTTAATTGCATCAGTACATAATAGGAACTTAATAAATATTTAGATTAATTGACTTCCTATGCATAATGCTTTGGATAAGTCTGTGATTAATAGCCATCTAAGTGACCAGGACTCTGAACAACTGGGAGGAATACCAGCATAGCTTTTTCAAAGAGGATAGCAACGAAGATTGCATTCCAGGAAGCAGAATCCAGAAGCGGGCTTCTCATCCATCTTGGCGGAAACCTTTCCTGTCTTGATGTAGCTTCCAGATTCCAGCAACCCCGTGCCAAATACTAGGAACTAAACCCTTGGACCATGTCTTCTGGGTCTGAAGACTCAGAAATCACCCTTGGGGGATTACTGTAGGGGAAAGACTCTGAGCTTAAGACCCCTCCTTTGCTTCCTACTAGCTGTGCAACTTTGAGTAACTTATCTAATAATAATAGAGGTAAATGTTTATGTAGTGCTTTCAATGGGCCAGGCACTGTTCTAAGGACCTTATTGCATCAACTCATTTAGCCTTCAGTTCAGTAAAGGTGGTATAATAATAGTGCTTACTTCATAGACTGGGATGTCAAGTGTAAAATTGATATACAATAAATGTTTCCTTCCCCATTTCTTTTAAAGCCTCAAATGACTGCCTTTAAAAGCACTAGTAGAGATCAAGTGTGTTAAGCACTTGGCCCATAGTTGGTATCCAACATATCACAGCTATAATGATAGCAATGTTATCAAGTCTTCCCCCAGTAAAACCAAGCCCTAGTTTGCCTGAAGGATCAAAGCCCCACTGAGTAAGTTACAGAGGCCAGCAGTTTGGGGTATCTTAACCGCTAACTTATCCTAGAAGCTGATTGAGAACCTGGCACATAATAGGTGCTCAATAAATATTCTTTCCTCTGTACTGAAGCACAGTTTTACTGTCAAACCAGGAACTACTTTAAAGGTTGCTATTCCGGCGCCTGGGTGGTTCAATGGGTTAAGCCTCTGCCTTCCTTCGGCTCAGGTCATGATCTCAGGGTCCTGGGATTGAGCCCCACATCAGGCTCTCTGCTCAGCAGGGAGCCTGCGTTTCCCCCACCCTCTCTTCCTGCCTCTCTGCCTGCTTGTGATCTCTGTCTGCCAAATAAATAAATAAAGTCTTTGAAAAAAATAAAAATAAAAAAATAAAAGGTCTCTGTCTTACCTCAGAGAACACTGGTATCAATGAACCATTGCAAGAGTATTATCAACTATAGGACAAAATCTAAATCTTTGATTTAGGTGGTGATCTCTAATGTTCAAACTCATGCCTCAGCAGAGAGGCTGACAACTGGGACATGAAGAGGGGGCCTGGAGCCTCTGTCAGCCATGTCAGGACTGGCCTCAGAATAAGAGAGAGTAGCAGTGCAATAGCCAAGCAGAAGGAAGGGTTAGGGGAGCTTGGCTCAGGCAGATGGGCCCAAAACAGTGAGAAGAAACCCTGGTAATGAGAGAAGAAGTAGACAGAGTTCACAAGCAAAGATTTCTTAAGCAAGATGTGTACTGTGTACAAATCCTATATCCTCCCCTGGTTAGTAGCATACACACAAGGCCCTATGGGTAAGAGCTGAGGGCCTCCTCCTAGGTCTCCCCTACCCCAGTCGGCCCTAAGACCTCACTTTGGAAGAGCAACCCTTTGCAACTAATGTCTGTATCTCCACAGATCTTCGTGAAACTGAGATTTGACTTGAAAGGGTTAACACATCCATCCATTAGCACCTACCCATAGATGAGAGTGTATTGTCTCAGCAGATAAGCTGACTCTTGTCTTAGGAAACAGAGAGTAGAGTTCAAAGATAAGGCACAGATCAGAAAACTCTTTGTCAGTTCTAAAACGGCCAAAAAAAAAAAAAAAAAACCTGAAAAATCAGAACAATGGTTGCCTGAGGAGCTTGACCAGCAAAGTACATGAGAGAACTTTCTGGGGATGTGAAAATTTTATACTGTGATGCGGTGTAGGTTACATGGGTGGTGTATCCATTTGTCAGACTTGTACAGCTAAGAGCTGTGGCTTTCTTTTTTTTTTTTTTTAAGACTTTTATTTATTTATTTGACAGAGAGAGACCATAAACAGGCAGAGAGAGAGAGGCAAAGAGAGAGGGGGAAGCAGACTCCCTGCTGAGCAGAGAGCCCAATGTGGGGCTCGATCCCAGGACCCTGGGATCATGACCTGAGCTGAAGGCAGAGGCTTAATCCACTGAGCCACCCAGGTGCCCTGGAGCTGTGCATTTCAATGTACGTGAGTTTTGCCTTAGAAAGCTACAAGAAAAATAAGAACAAAGTAGGGAGGGAAAGTCA
Organism: Enhydra lutris kenyoni; assembly: GCF_002288905.1. Lineage (NCBI taxonomy): Eukaryota > Metazoa > Chordata > Mammalia > Carnivora > Mustelidae > Enhydra > Enhydra lutris. The sequence continues at coordinate 38,713,846 of NW_019154098.1, read as the reverse complement.
AAGTAGAGATGATTTAAGAATGGTAGCCTGTGATGGGTACATTAGGGTTTATTGTACTGTTCAATTTCCTTTAATATATATTTAGAATTTATTTAATTTAATATATATTTAGAATTTATATATATTTAGAATTTATATATATTTATATTATATATATTTATATTATATATTTATATTATATATATTTATATTATATGTATAATATATATTTATATTAAAATTTATATGTTAATTAAATATATATTTAGAATTTAATATATATTTAGAATAATTTAAAAAAACCTTTGTCAGGAGCAAAGGAATGTACAACCAGGGGTCAGGAAGGGTCTATGTGGGACCCTCATCCCAGTCAAAGGGCAGCATGGGAAATGGACTAAGCACCCAGGGAGAGATCCCTTTGTCTCCTGCACATTTCGTGTCAAATTTAATTCCACGTGTACTTTTTCAGCGGGCGGGAGTCTTATTAATCTGATCCTTTTCCATTGGCTTTTCTAACTGTATCAGAGAGAGCTAATACTTTTATGTATTTGTGCTGCCGCTCTTTCGATAGTTACAAGCACACTAAAGGGAGGTGAAGGATAAGGGAAACCTGGTTTAAATGTGTCCTAGGCCAGTCCTGTTCATATCCAGCGAGAGACTTCAGAGGAGAAGGACCCACAAGCCCAAAGTCAAATTGCTCAAAAAACTTCCACTGCAAGACTGTTGTATTCCCAGAAATGACTCCCTCATCAAACACAACATCGGGGGTGGGGACAGGTTAGTGAACAGGCTTCGTGTGTACACGGATCTCCCCACCAGAGATGGGGTTGACAGAAGAGGCCTGCAAACTCATGGAAATTAGCAGTAATGAGACATAAACAGTCAAACCTCAAAATAACATCTTTGGCCTTTAGAATCAACACAGCTCTCCTGTCAGCTTGCACCTGGCCTGTCCGGCTGGGTCCGGGAGCCAGTGGGGTTTTAGGCCCCTTTTAACAGCTGCCAAGAGCACATTACTCATGGCCAGGATGTCGGCCTTTTATGTTGCCACAAGTGGCCCAGCCGTTGTTGGGGCCTGGCGAAGTCCATTGACAGGTTTTTTGTTTTGTTTTGTTTTTTTCCTCCAGGACTGGGTCTTTGCTCTCTGTTTCTTCCAGCAGCTCCCATTTGTTCAAATGTTACCAATGTACACTGAGTGAGCCCCCTGGCTCCTGTGTGGGCTTACAGCCAGGCTTGCTTCCTGGTCCCATCCTTGGGTCCCTGGAGAGACAGGGCAAGAGACTGAAGTCAGAACAGCAAAGGGCTGCAACCTCCCCAGACAAACGGTTTCATCTGCCTTGTCCGTGCCTGGATTCCTACCACAGTGTAAATAGTCAGGAGGTGCCAATTAAATACAGACGGTCTACAAGAGCATCCCTGCGAAACTGCAAAAAAGCCTAATTGTAATACCTGTGTTCTTTTTTTTTTTTTTAAGATTTTATTTATCTATTTGTCAGAGAGAGAGAGGGAGAGAGAGCAAGCACAGGCAGACAGAATGGCAGGCAGAGGCAGAAGCAGGCTCCCTGATGAGCAAGGACCCCGATGTGGGACTCGATCCCAGGACACCGGGATCACGACCTGAGCCGAAGGCAGCTGCTCAACCAACTGAGCCACCCAGGCGTCCCTGTAATACCTGTGTTCTAAGTACATCCTCGAAATGCGCTGGTCGGTGGCATGGGTGGGTGGGTGTATCGAGTTAAAAGGGTCCCACCTCCATCAAATCAGTAAGGTCCCTCCTGGATCAGTGGGGCCTGGTGAGACTGAATTTGGGGTTAAATCCTAATGGGGTCATTAGTATCTGATGATATAAACTCATAATTACCATGGTTATTTGTTTACCACTTATTTTTCCTTCTAGACTTTGTATTATTCAAGGGCAGGAGTAGTGTCTTTCATTCACTGCTCTATTTTCAGGGTCTGGCCCCGAGAAAATCATCACAAAAATCTTTACCGATTGAAGGAATATGTTGAATACTGAATCTGCAAGTTACCACCACCCAGGAGGGCTTGGAGGCGTTTCATTCTGCGCTTGGCTCCTTGTTGACAGACACTGTTAACAGGATAGGCAGAAGTCACTCCCAGCCTCTTTCTGCCTTTCTCCCTTCCACTGCGGAGGTTGGAAAGTCTCCCTTGTGGCTTTGGGTCTAGCCCATAAGGCGAAAGAGGGACTCTGCTGAGGTACTTCCGGGACAGATTTTGCTTCCTGACTTAAAAAGAAAAGAAGACAAAAGAAGAGATGTTGGTGTTGCCCTTCCTCCCTTCGTTTTGCTCTGACTGTAGACTGACCGTCATCTTGCAACCAGTAGTGACAAGCATGGGGAGGAAAATGCAACATCTAAGGATTATTGAGCAGAAACATGAGAATAACCAGGGCCCTCGGGCTTCACTGAGTCATGGAATCATCCCTGGAACCACCTGCCTCTAATCTTCTTGTTAAGCGAGATGATCTGAACACTTACACTGTTCGAGCCACAGGTAGTCTCGTTTTGTTTTCTATCACCTACATTCAAATTCTTGGTAGCTGGTAACTTCTCTGACCCCACCTTAGATAGGAGGATGGAGACTGTTTTATTCAATTTGTTATTCCCAAGCACATAGTTCAGAACATTGTGAAGAGCTCAATAATGAATGAATGAATGAATGAATGAATGAACAAAACAGGAAATAAAGAAAAAGGGATTGCAGAATTCATTTTTTTAGAGATTTTTATTTATTTATTTGACAGAGTCACAACTAGGCAGAGAGGCAGGCGGGGTGCAAGGGGGAAGCAGGCTCCCTACTGAGCAGAGAACCAGATTTGGGGCTCAATCCAAGGACCCTGAGATCATGACTGAGCCGCAGGCAGAGGCTTAACCCACTGAGCCACCCAGGTGCCCCTGCAGAATTCATTTATTGAGCTTCTACTATAAACTAAGCAATGCTGGTTTCTGAATGAGGGCTGTTGTTAGAATTATTATTTAGCTGAGTATTTTAGAACTCTTAATTATAAGGTTTTGGTTACAAACTATTACGATTCTTGGATCTTGCTCTCTGATTTGTATAAATTATGGTTTATCAAAGTGCATGCTGTTTGCTTATTTTCTTAATGCATACATACTCATTTGTTTTTAAAGCCTGAAGAAAAATAACTGTTCCCCTATAGTGTTTATTAATGGAACAGTTTCTGTAAAATATGGAAACTATTTTTCTTCTTTGAAATTAGCTACAACTGGTTCCATTGAGGATTGACAAACCCTGGCTGTTTGCTAACAGCATTTCATTTAGAGCACTAAGATATATACTATCCATGGGTTTTCAAAATGTTTGATGTTTGGAGCTTCTAATTAAAAAAAAATGTGGAGCCTTGATCAAATGGAAAGGTTTTAAATATATCTGTTGCAAATTGTAATGAAGCAAAATTCATACTAGTTGACAACCAATGACCCATGTTAGAAGAAGTTCTAAAATAACAAAAAGAACAGAAAAAATGCAAATATTATGTTAATAAATCTGGGGATTCAGTTTGTGGGGATTATAATAAAATTTCTCTTTTCCTTTTGTGCTGTTCTCTTGCAAGGCCCAAGTAAAACAAGTGTAATAAATTTTCCATCAACAGGTGACTACATTTGTTGGGTTTTTAAAGTGGATTTGACTGCATTTCAGAACAAATGCACTGATAGCTGGTGAAGATGAATATAGATTTTTTTTAAAGCTACCACATCCAGAAATAATATCCGCATGCCAACAAAATAAGAACTATGACAGAAGAAATCATAAAACAACAACAAACAAGACTACAGCCCAGCACTGCTTGCCTGAGAAACCCCCGGGACATTTCCTCAAAATGGATCTTCTCTGGGTTGAAACTACTTAGAGTCTCACAGAAGGAGGATGAATGGTCATACAGCCTGGGCCGAAGAACAAGATGGACTACTCTATACCCATTAAAACTCTTAAGTCTGGAAAAGCAGCCAAGACGTGGAAATAAGTGGAATAAAGTGAAAAAAGCAGAACATAAAACTGTGTGCACACACAGATCACCACTCTGGAAAAACACATGTGTGTATGTTGACAGTGATGAGAGAGAATTTGGAGGCATGTCAATGGTTTTATGCCAAGCCAACCAGTTCTTTCTTTTCTTTTTTTTTTTCTCTTCCTTAAGAAGTTGTTTAGATTCACGATATAAGAAAAAAGGAGAACACTAGCACTAAAGCTGTCCACAGTTCCCTGAAAGAGTTAGGCTTTCTTAAGGGGCTACTGCAGGTTTGAGGGCCCAGAGAGTTCATGTTAGGAAAATAAGGAAGCATGAACACAAGAATGCCATTGTTGCCCCTGAAAACTTCAAGGAGGGTGCCCAGGAAGGGGCAGGCCCCCCACATCTTGTTTCTTCCAATTGCACTTTGGACAGCAGGAAGAACCCTTGTCTGTTTAATAAATTTGTGAACAAAGGTTGGTTGCTTCCCTTGTCAATAAGCAAACATTATCTGTTTCTGTTTCTCTACTAAATTGAATTTCTCCTTACCCTAACTGATTATATAAAGACTTTATGTACACAGGAAAAAGAAATGACAAGGTTATATAAGCAGGCCCTGGGGAGAGTTGTGAAGTCTGTACAGTTTATTTCTTGGGGATCCTTGCTTCTCTTTTATGGGTACTTTTCCCTCTTTTCAAGACCTAGAATGCTCATAAAGCCACTATTTCCATCGTGCATCAACCTATTAAGTGACCATGGGATTATTTCTGTCCAGGATTTTTTAAGTTAAAAAAAAAAAAAAAGGACCACGACAATGGATGCAGACAAAGGAATGAATCACCATCGACTGAATTTGGGGCATAAAGGTAGGGTTTATATTTGGGAATAAGAACTTTAAAACAATTCACATAGGCAACAGTCCTTACGAAAGTCAGAACTGAGGGTCAAAGAGTTTAATTAACTGGCTCAAAGTTGAACAACTGAAAAGAGGGAAAGTCAGGAGTGGAAGTCAGGTCTGCAGAAAGCAGTAGGTACAATGAGAGGCTGTGAAAGCTCCCAGCTTTCACTTTCCATAGGTGAGTGGAATCAGGGACAATTCCCACCTCTCCCAAGGATGGGCCCTGCAGCCATAAAATGCACTGGGATTGGGGGCGCCTGGGTGGCTTAGTGGGTTAAGCCGCTGCCTTTGGCTTGGGTCGTGATCTCAGGGTCCTGGGACAGAGTCCCGCATCGGGCTCTCTGCTCAGCAGGGAGCCTGCTTCTCTCTCTCTCTCTGCCTGCCTCTCTGCCTACTTGTGATCTCTCTCTGTCAAATAAATAAATCAAATATTTTTTAAAATAAATAAATTAATTAATTAATTAATGCATTGGGATTGTTGCTGATGTGTGATATAGGAAGTAGTATGCCAGTTAGAAGGGAGAAGAGAAGGGTTCCTGGTGGGCTCAGTCAGTCAAGCGTCTAACTCTGGATTTCGGCCCAGGTCATAATCTCAGGGTCATGGGATCCAGCACGGAGCCTCCTTAGGATACTCTCTCTCCCTCTGCCCCTCTCCTCTCCCTGCGGGTATTCCTGTTCTCTCTCCCTCTTAAAAAAAAAAAAAAAAAAAAAAAAGGGAGGAGGAAGAGGATACAATGCTCTAATTTTGATACGGTGGGAAGGGACAAGGGAAGAGATCAGGAGAAAAACTACTCATACTAATTATTCAAAGATGGATTCCCAGTGGAAGATTATCCTGTGATGAGAATAGTGTTGCCAAAATCCAAACCCTTTCCAGGGTAGCTACGAGAAGGCCAGATGGCCTGAGCAGAGTTGATGTTCTCCAAAGTCATCCCCAGATTCCGACTGCCCCCTCTCTCTTTGCATCAGGTTGCCAGAACTCTCCTGACAACCCCTAAGACAAAGCTGGCATCCAGTTTTGGGCCCAGTAATCCTAATTTTCCTGGTAGCCTTAGGGTTAGTAGTCATTTGGTTTTCATTGAAAAATGTCACAAAATAAGGTATCAGTCTTGTGGTATCTCAAGGCATGAAAAGACACTCACTGAAAATTAAAGAGAGAGGTCGCCTGTGTGGCGAAGTCAATTAAGTGTCTCAGATCAGGTCACGATCTCGGGGTCAGGATCTCAGGGTCGTGAGATTGAGCCTTGGGTCGGGCTTCACACTCTGCTTCACACTCAGAGTCCCACTTGGGACTCTCTCTCCACCCAACTGCCCCTCGCCTCCCCCGCTCGCTCTCGCTCGCGTGCGCGCTCTCTCTCTCTAAGATAAATAAATCAAACTTTAAAAAGAAAGAGAGAGAGGAAGAGAGAAAGGAAGGAAGAAAGAAAGAAAGAAAGGAAGGAAGGAAGGAAGGAAGGAAGGAAGGAAGGAAGGAAGAAAGAAAGAAAGAAAGGAAATTTAAAGAGAGATACATGAACCTTCTGCAAAAAATTCATGAGCTCTTTCCAGGTCATAGAGCAGATTGGCAGGAGAACCAGAAAGGAAACTGTTTTCTGTACTGTATGCTTCACTCACAGCATTTATCTGAGGAACCAGGGTTTTTAGGAAACAGTGATTTAAAAACAAAAAACAAAAACAACAAACAAACCTTAGCACTTTATGGTATAGAAGGCAGCTCCATGTCAAAAATCTAAACTCATTCAAATGCCTGTAATTTTAATTTTTTTCAGTCTCTCCATCTGAAATTTGTATTGTTGTTGGCTCAAACACCACTTTTTGATTGTCCTTGCTGCTTGCTGAGAATGCGATCTCCAAAGCACTCTGTTTAATCTTTGAATCCGCTCAGGAAGATGGAATTACCATCTCTGGAAAACTGCAGTTTAGTTTCAAGGAACTTGCTGCAGCTGCAACAATGAGATGGACATGTGGCTGGTTCGGAGGAGGCGAGGATAAAGGTATGGGATTAAGACAGCCTTGCGTGCCCCAGTGAGCAGAATGATCACATAAATCACAGGCTAACCTTGGCTCCACTCAGCTCGTATTAAAGTATGTGGTGTCACTGCCTCCCCATAATTAGGATTTGTCATCTGGAGCATCAGGACGGGAGACACAGATGCCAAAGAGGGGGCAGAGAGAGAACAGAGGCTGGGGAGGAAATGAATAATTTTGGTGACAGTGACTACTATTTTGATAGGAACCAGAATGTCTGCAATATTTTAAGAACCTTGTATAAGGGCAAGAGCTGTTGGAAAAGTGCCTTCCAACTTCAAAATGTGCCTGACCATAAGAACGCTGATAAGCATGGGGGGGAGAGCAGCTGGAACTCTGCGGGCTGCTTGTGTTTCCTTTCTTGATATTTATGCCGAGATCGAATTTGCAGCTGCTTTTATCTGCTCTTTAGAAGTTCTTGTATTTGAGGAATCATTAATTGTAAAATAAATACCTACTCACTGACATGGAAATGTAATTTATGCGCCAGCTACAGAACTGGCTATTACGTATAGAGAGTATCTGGAACTTTCCACCCTGCTCAAGATGCCATTTATGGAGGAGAGTCAAGGTTATCGCGCCTCATGTTGTGTCCATATTAGTGCCCTGGGCTAAGACATTAAAAATAATGCTCGCTTCAAGAAAAAAAAAAAAAAGTTAAAAATTACGTTACCCAGTAATATGGATAGGGACCCGGGAAGAAGTTTTTGAATTAGAGCCATGACCAGAGAATGACCAGCAAAGAAGAGAGCTCACAAACGCAATGTAAGAGCAAGGCTTTTGAGAAACAGTGCAGAGCCCATCTTGTAAAAATGGGACCAATACAGTCTGGGATTTGAGGCAACACAAGAGGAAGTTAGGGTTGAGCAGAGGTGACGCCATGAGAAAACTGACCCCAGGTCATCTAAGGCACAATGTCTTCTTATACAGCAAGCTTAAGTGTGGTCAGTATCAGCTGGTCCCAACCAGTAGGTAGGGAAATATCCCGAGAGGTTTGCAGCAGCAGCAGTGGGCAGTAGTGTGGGTGTCAGTTAGAACCACAGGGGTCATGGGATGGGAATCCAGACCAGGCTGTATAAAGGCCATGACCAAGGAAAACGGAGTTCACAATGTGTCCCAGTTATATATAGGGTCAGGCGTTGGAGGCTGGGTCACCAAGCAGCTATCGAGCTGGAATCCAAGCATCTAGATGGGCCCTGTCTTAAGAGAGTGAGAAAGATGATGTAGGGCTCCATGAAGCCCGGGGCTCAGCATCTGAATGTGAGATGATGCTGGCAATCCAACTTCATTCCAGATCATAGTAGATGGCAGGGCTGAGGCTACCTGTCTCTTTCCTGCCCTGCTGAGGATCATTGCAGGTGTTGGCCTTGTGGTGGCCATAAGTTCTTTGTCTACCCAACAGCCCTTCCTTTAGGAATGATGTTTCTATGATTAACTCTGATTTGGATATTGCCCTCCCAGTGCACAAAGGTGGGAATGTGACTCAAGTCTGGCTGATCAGATTACTTCACTCCCCCTCCCACCTCGAATTATCTAGAGATAGGCATATTCACAAGCCCAGGCGAACCTTCTATTCTTCTCCTACTACCAGCATTTACTGAGTGCTTATCAAGTGCCAGGAACTGTTCTAAAAGCTTCAGATGCATTATCTTGTTTCATCCTCCTATCAATTCAATAAGGTAATGCTATTATTATCTTCCCTTTACAGATAAAGGAGCTGAAGCAAAGATAGAGTAATTTGTCTAACATCAGACTTATGGGTGGTAAAGAAAGACTGTGTAACTAGGCAGTTTTGTTCCAAGGCTTAGGCTATGGATGTGCAAGGAGAGACACCTTGCTTCCTCTGGGATTGTAAACCATAAGGATTATGTAAACTGGATACGAACCACCAACACCTCTGGTCTCAGGGTGGGAGTTGTCTGCAGTAGAGGAGAATGAAGCCATATAGTGTGAAAAGGAAAGGAAAAGAAAGAGAGACCGAGAGGGAGAGACCTTTAGAATATGGCTTGAGCTCCTGGATCCAGCTGTGCCTGAAGCTGTTCAACCCAGGGACTTGTCAGTTACGTAAATCAGTAAACTGGCTTAAACTAGTCAGACTCGGGCTTTTGTCCTTTGCAAATAAGAGTCCTGATTAATAGGGGCCCGTCTATAGGATACTTCGGCTGACACAGGGAGGGAGGGAGTTGGGGAAGATCAGAGCAGGAGAAATGAGTCAGAATGTTAAGAACAGATTGGCATCCTGTGACATGCATGCAATTATTGTGGCAAGTACACAGGTCCAGTTGTCCTAACATGACAAGTGTGCCCTGCTCCCTACTCAGTGATGGTCTGGAGACATACTGACTGTACCTCTGCAAACACAGTTCACTAGCCCCTGGAGAGAAATCTGAAGATAAAGCAGGGCTATCGCCTCACTAGGAGAAAATGTTTGATCTGCCTTATCAATGCCTGGGTTTACAGCACACTGCAGATAACCTGCAGAATACTGCTTGAACACACACACGCACACACGCAGAACCTTGGAAGTTGTGAAAAGCAAGATAATTGCAATGCGTGTGCTTTGAAATACACCTTTTAAAAGATTGGGGGAATGAAGGATTGGTTGGTTGCTTGTTTGCTTGGTCCCTCAAGAACAGCTAGATAGAGTTAATATTTGTTCCACCTCTGACTAGTTAAAAGTGGCCTTTGTCGATTCCTGCACTTACAAAGCAGTGTGGGGTGGTGTGATTTGGCCTTGAGCTAGTAACACAAGTGAAGCTCTTCGAACAGTGTCTGGCATGCAGTAAGTACTCGTTAACCAAACACCATTCTTTTTTTCTTCTCCTTGGTTTTCCAACGATTTTTCTATAACTGGCACTACTTTTCCAATGAACAGATTCTGTAGAGGAATGAGTAGGGAAGGGTTTAATACCTGGATGAACTATTAGAAAGGAATTATAAACCATATTCCCGCACACAGATGAGTGGTAGAGCCAGAGAAGATTTTTTAAGTCAAACATCAGAACTGGGGAGACTGAGGGGAAGTGAGTACCCAGGGTCACACAGTTCATGAGTAACACACCGCGGTTAAAAGATCAGGTTGGTACAGTTAAATTGTACTGGCCTTAGTTTGCATAGACAATGAGAATAATCGAATATCTATACTTGTCGAGCGTGTTGGAATCTGAGTTTGAAAGTTGGAATTAATTACTACAATCTCCCCTGTCATCCGATGGACTAGCTTAAAAAGTAGAAAGTGCTTGCTCAATAGGAACCTGTACAACTTTGTAGCTGAAATAAAGGAACTTTAGAAATCAAGTAGAGGTGGGGAAGACCAGATTAAGCAGATGGGTTTAACTGTAGAACTGGGGTTCGGAGCTCTGGCTGTGCTAACGGGAGTTTTGATTCTCCAGTAGGAGATCTAGCCTACAACTTATCTCAAGCACACATGACAATGGAATCTTTTTTCCTCAGCAAAATTATTTAAATCTTGAGGTGTCCCAAACACCGTCTAGGAAATGGTAGAGTAAATCTCTAGAGTTCCTGCGTTGGCTCACATTTTATCCTATAAATCCTAATTATTTTCCTGCTAGCTGAGGCCCAGAGTGACAGACCCTTCATTTTTCTGCCTGGTGCACCTCAACTCCCCTCACTACTGGGGTTCTTGCTAGGGCCTCCAGGTCCCTGTTCTCTCTCCCGTGCCCTCAGCATGTGAGAGAGAAGCCAGAAACTGCAGCTGATAGCCTAGGCCCCCCAACTCCATTCCTGCCACTGCGGTTCTAAATTCCCCCTGCGTGTAATTATAAAGTATGTGTTCGGTTATTTACTTTCCCTGTTCCATGCAGAGGGTGTAACTGAATAATACAGCTCACAAGTAAGCCCGGCTTTTCTGCTGCAAGGTCTGAATTAAAAAGATTACAACTCTCTATCATTCTAGCTTAAAAAGAAACCACTACTTATGGAGCTTAAAAAAAAAAAAAAAAGTAGAAACAATGATTCTCTGTCCTCTCAGAGATGCAAGCAAAATTGTAGAATTAAGATGTTTACAGGGTTTTTGTTGTTTCTGACGACCCTAAACTGCCTCGTTTAGAAAGGTAAAAAATAAAAATGCCTTATGTTTCTTGAATTTCCAGGAACCAAGTCTGGCAGCTGGTTTGCTGTTGTCTTTTAGAGTTTGAAGCAAGAAAAATTACGACCAAAGTGGTGTCAATTTGCTCTATTTATCTTGGGAATTAACTTTAAAGCTTAATTGTCAGAGACAGTGACCTCTATACTCATGAAAATCCCCAGGGAATTACAAAAGCAGACTTCTTGAGTGGAATATGCATGTCATTCTGGGGTGAATCAGCCTATGCATTGCCTGAAGGAAAACTCAGCCCAAGGAGGAAGGAGCTGACCCCACAAGTTTTTGTACTTCATTTCTCAACACCCAGATCTGGTTCCTAACCCACTGCTTCTGTCTGACCCGTGTTTATACCGCCAAGCCAGTTACAGAATTGCCTGTACATGCGCCTTGTCACAGAGAGACTGGGTATCTTGCAATGAGCTGAGCCTAGGTCCCACCATTGACCCCATTCAACTCCCAAAGGCTCCCCGAGGAGATGGTGCGGTAGGTTGACAAAGTTCTGGGTGCTTCAGAAGGTTCCTGAGCAGGATTTTCCCTGGAAACTTCCCCTTCCTCTGGCAGCATTTGGAACAAATGTTTGGCTGAAACCATATACTATCAAATTAATAGAATAATTGTAGGATAGAGAACAATAAGTCAGAAAACAAAAATGCAAGCATACAGCTCATAAAGTCTACTTTATGGAAGTAGCACAAAGTTGAAAAAGTACACATTGTACTCAGTAGAATCACCACTCCCATCCCAACCCTGCCCCAGCCTGCTCCATCTTGCACACATTTAACTTAGGGAAAAAGAGGGGAAAGGAGGAGGGCAAAAGCATTTGAGCAAATAATGCCCAGGCCTCTGGTGTGGTCAGTGGTAAGCCCAGATACTCAGCAGATCACATCACCGTTGTAATGAAGTAACAGTGAACAGGCAGAGAGGCACAGGGTTTGGTAACAATCTTTTCTACATACAGAAAACTCTGTTGACTGGCCCTGCCCTAAAGCATTGCCTTGTAAGAGAAGAGCCCTCAGAATAAAAACAGTAACACGGAAATAGATTACGCTCTAGTATACACAACAATCTCCTTTTCTGGAATCTGTTAGCCTAAGTTCAGAGCTGGGAACTGTGGTTAAGTGCTTTCTTTTCTGTAAAATTTGGAGCTCTCTAATTGAGTTAGCCTTGACTCACTCAGAGAATGTTGTTCCTTTTGACCAAAGCACAGCTCCAGAAGGGACTTGAACGGAACGATGAGACTTGCCTTTAGCAAACTAGATGGGCCACATCAATCCCAGGGATCACTGGGATATCAGATAAAGCAGCCAGACCAACCCATGACTGGATGTCAGAATGGGCCTCCAGGAGAATTCACTCATATTAGCTATGATTAACAAAGAAGTGGGGGTAGGGGGGAGCAGAAAATATGGTCAGAAGAAAAACAGTTTTTATGATTTGGCTTCTAAGAAAAATAAGGTAGCATAGATAAGTGCTTGCCGGTTTCCAAGGTTTTCCTATTCTAAGTTATGCTAAAGCAACATTTTGGATCAATCATTCTCAAACAGCCAGTTTAAGTACCCATGAAGGCTAGTCACCTGGAAAGATCTTTAAATATCTAGATTCTCAGATCCATCTGTAGAGAAAGTCTAGTATATGTCCAAGAAAGCTGTACAAGACTGGACCTTTAAAACATTTGGCATAGAAACAGATAAGCAATAGGAAGTCGTTATTGGTTCCTCAGGGATCAGAGGGAAATGATCAAACAAGTCTTTAAGGACAATCTGGCAGTAGAGACATTTAACAGAGCAATTTTTCCCAAATTTAATCTACCGGGAAATCACTTAGGGATCTTGTTAACATTCTCATTCTGTAGGTCAGGCTGCATGTCTAACCAGCCCCCAGGTGAGGCCAAGGCTGCCTGTCCTCCAACCACCCTTGGAACAGCTAAGTCTGGAGGTTGGCTGGGGCTGGAGTCCCGGGACTCAGAGACTCCTGATGTGGCACGGCAGGCTGCTGGGCTCAAGTCAACATTTTTTCCTTGAAGGAAAACTGCAGCTCCAACCTAGACGAGACTATGAAGTAAAACAGAAAGAAGCCCCTTCTGAAACCAGGAGTTCCAGCTCTGAGCCGTGGAAAAGTCAGCTAGCTGGAGAAAATATCTTTCCTCCTGGGCCTCTGAGGCCCTGTGGGTAAAATGAAGTTGTCTCTAAAACAATTTCTCATCCATGGTCCTAAATCCTCTAACCCCAGCACAGAGATAGAATAGGGTCAAACCGACTTAGGTGGCCTTTTCTAAATCTGCAGGTTATTAGTAACTGTATTGTATTGTTAAGAATCAACACGAGTCTCTTACATCCTTTTGGTATGTTTGCTATAAAACATACATGTCCTGCCTATATACCAATTGTGTACATACTATTTAGACATGTAATTACACCTAAAAAGGGGTAAATACATTTGTATGTGGGGGGTTGATAAAAGAAAATGCTATTGTATACAGACCGAAAAACATTATACTTTATTTTTAAAATATTGTAAGGGCTGGTATAAACAAGTCATAGCTTACAGATGTCTGTGAAAGCTGCACGAATTGGGCACATTTACTATTTGGAGGGAAAAAAAAAACTTGGTTTTAAAAATTGTTTGGACTGTATGTTCTTTTCCTTTTTAGCAGGGTGGGGAGCCAAAGGAATAGAATTACAGGGTAGAATAGAAAATACCTCCTTTAAGGAAATAAATGTGTAATAGGAACTATCTAGGCAGTGCTCTCAGGCATGGGAATCCCCTGAGGCTCGTGTAAATGTGTATAAGTATGTCCTCCATGTCACTCCAGATGTTTCTGCAGAGAAAGAATCCTTCTCCCCACACACTGGTGTTAATGCTCTGCATGTAACCTCCATCCATGCCCAGACTTGCCCCAAGTCAAGCAGCATCCTGAAGGGAGACCCCAGGTCAGACTGGGGATCCAGAGTCCCCTCCTGCTTCCCTCCCTCTACACCCGGACAGCCGCATGTGTTGGTAAGTATTCTCCTAGGCTTGGAGGGGAGAACCAGGCCTGGAAGCATTACCACAGGGTAAGGCTCAGAAGTAAAGTCCACTAGGCAGAGAGGTTCCCCCGGGACAATTTTAAATGGTAAGTAAGTCTCTCCACACTTCTCTTTGGAGATTGTCTGCAGGCTATAGCTGTGGAGGAACCTCTCTGCTGTGTTGGGGAGGGGGGGGTCTGCTTGTAGTTTTCACTCTGAGCTACACATTTTTGCAGCAGCCTCTGGATGCTCAGGCCTGGCTTCTACAGTTGCCCCCACCCCCACCCCCAGGCCTGCTTTACAGGGTGACAAGGATCCAAGGCTCCCACTTTTCCTCTAGTATGCTCTTCTCATTTCTCACTCCATGTTCCAATACAAAAAAAAAAAAAAAAAAAAAAGAAGTATTCCTGTAAAGCCGCACTCGCATGGCCTGCCTGACCCCTCAGGACCTATCCCATAAAGAGAATGCTGCCATGGGGTCCCAGTGGTATTCATCACAACACACAACAAGGTCATCCACAGACAAGTCCTGACAATTTGTGTCTCCCACTGTCTTTGTTCACACCTCCCCGCTCTAAGTAGAAAGTCACACACCAATAGCCACAATTCAGAAAGTAGTGACGACACGCTAAGCTGTTCCAAAACAGAATCTTGCCACCCCACATAGTGCTTAAAACCAGAAAAGTGGCAAAGGGGATAGTGAACCCCGTTCAGAACCAATGACAATATTTATGGTACCAACACATAGAAAACAACATATATAATCAAATACCAGTCCTAGACATCCTGTGGCAAAGACTATTGGGCATCCCCCAATATCTGTTCTCTTATTCTTTAATAGTAGAAGCCTGCATTTTCACAGGGGCACACAGCCACCTGGAATAAAGATTTCATTTCCCAGCCTCCCTTGCAGCTGGGTTGGCTATGTGTCTAGGTTTTGGTTTCTGTAGAATCTCCTTAAAGAAATGGTGCTTGACCTTCATGCCTCCCTCCTTGCTCCTGGCTGGAATGCAATGATTTTGGACTATACGGTGAAAATCGTTTCTTTAGGTTAATGGAACAACAAGATAGAAGGAGTCTAAGTACCTGCTAATCAAGGAGCTAGCCACCATATTGACTCTGGCTTGCCTATGTTTATGTGAGAGATAAATTAACTTCTCTGTTGGTGGGGCATGTGGCTGGCTCGCTCAGGAGAGCATGAGACTCTTGATTTTGGGGTGGAGAGTTTGAGCCCCACATTGGGTATAGAGATTACTTAAAAAAATTTTTTTAATTTTATTTATTTATTTATTTATTTCACACACACAGAGAGAGAGAGCACAAGCAGGCAAAGCAGCAGGCAGAGGGAAAGGGAGAAACAGACTCCCCGCTGAGCAAAGAGCCCAATGTGGGGCTCCATCCCAGGATCTGGGATCATGACTTGAGCCAAAGGCAGACACTTAACTGACTCAGCCACCCAGGTGCTCCAAAAAATAAAATCTTTTAAAAAAATTTAACTTCTTGGGGTATCTGGGTGGCTCAGTGGGTTAAAGCCTCTGCCTTCAGCTCAGGTCATGATTTCAGGGTCCTGGGATGGAGCCCCACATCAGGCTCTCTGCTCAGCGGGGAGCCTGCTTCCCTCTCTCTCTCTGCCTGCCTCTCTCCCTACTTGTGATCTTTCTCTCTCTGTCAAATAAATAAATAAATAAATCTTAAAAAAATTAACTTCTCTGTTGTTTAAACCTCTGTTATTTTAGATTTTCAGATACTCACAATTCAATTGTATTCTGATACCATTTCCTTCCCCTCAAGATTTCATGTCAATGACATCCCCAAATTAATTGCATCATTGTTTCACTAGAGAAAACCTCCAAAATATTAGCTTTGAAGCCTAAAAAAATCTACTCCTCGTAGATCTACTGCATGTATTCTCTAATTGCAATGAAACGAAACAACAGAGTACAACAAAATGTAATAGTACAGTATTCCCTCTTTTCAGTAAACAGTGAAAATTTCTTTTGGTAAAATCTTCCTGTAAAGACAGATGACTTTTTCTCTTGAAATACTTGGGGCAGTGACTTAATTTTTGTACTCTTGACCACTGGATACTAGGCACTGGGTCAAATTTCTTCCCCTTGGTCTCCTTTCCAAGTCCTTGGAGGAGTCTGAAGAATAATTTGGGGCTGATTAGGTCAGTTCATGTTAATGGATAAGAGAGAATCACAACTACTTGCAGCACTGATAGATACGCTTGTCATTTTACCCCCAGAGTATTTTTAATTAGCAGATTCAGGAATTGAGGCTCCAACAAGCGGCAAGACTTCCCCAAGACAATAAACTATTAATTAGGGACCTTGGATCCAGGTTTTCTGATTCATACTGTATCATAACTACTTGTTCAGTTGTCTGTCTCCTTATTCATTGATATATCCCCAGCACCAACCTCAGGTCCTACTATACTAAATATCCCCAATAAATAAAACAGGTTAAATGAACTAACAAGTCTAAAATCCCACTCTGCCATTGCTCCCTTGCTCTGCAAGGGTTCTACAAGTCAATGCTCCTAATATATTCCAGGTCACTCCCAGGCCATATGGCCTGTCAAAAGAATGTGGTAAAGGCTGAGACAGAGGGAACCAGAACTGGTGAACACACCCATATGACACACTCGTGTTCTCCTCCACACTCTCCTGGGCCTGGGCGGCCCCACCACGTAGGGCATTTGGATGTGTGCCTCATGGCCTGGGAGACAACTTGCACTTTGTGTACTTTTCCAGGGAAAGGAAAAGGCAACCGTGGTCTAACACATGTTAGAAATGCTGCTGCCTGGTGTCCTGACATCATAGCATCCACCCAGACTGATTCCTGGAGGCAGGCCCGTTTGCCAGGCATGGGCTGCGGAGGACATAAGAAGAGGGGTTAGGCACTGTGAAATGGAGTATGCAGCTAAGACAGGCAGTGTGACGACTCATTGTGACACAATGCATGGGTAAGAATAGAATGGAGCCTCTCCACTTCTAACATCATGTGTCTCCAGATCCATTGACATTATCTAAATTTTGAGCTTAAAAGCAAAGATAATAGAGCTCATTGCTCCTTGTGAGACTTGGATTCTCTGAAGCCAGCTGGATCTGAGCTGATACCACTTTAATTTCTCCCAAGAAACAATGAGGTTGGGGCCAACCTAGCTGTCTGCCACTTCCTTTACCCCTCCTTCCAACAAGGGTGCCAGAAGAAGTGTTTCATGGCTCCTCACAGAGTCGGGATGTGAAAACAGGCTTGAGTGAACCAATGGTCACCAATCATAAGGAATCTACAGCTAAATTATCACCTGATGGAAATAACATTATTGTAAAATGTTGTCATGATATTAAGGTCTTCCAATTGGGAAACCAAAAGTTAAGGCTGTGCTGGCATTCATTTTCCAATAAATGAGCTGGCTTAAATACTGACTTTCTCTCTTTGACTTGTAAAAATGTAAGAGAACGTTCAATAAATGTTTTAAAGATTGCTATTAAGTACAAATACTTTAACAATTTAGCAAACCAGAGGAAACCAACCCTAAAATCCCACCTTTCTTGTCTTTGCCCCACCCCCGGGGCCAGGATGAAACTCAGGATCTCAAACAGTAACACAATTGCTTAGAACCGGGTCCATAGCAGACACTCAGAAGTATTTGGTGACAAGGAATTCTATGTGCCTTATGAGCTGGCACCTTACAGTCTTTTTAGAGTTTGCTGAATTGGATTAGATTAAAAAATAGTGTATTAATCCTCTGGGGAATATTCACAGAAACAGCTACAGGGATATACATTTTCCTTTGTTAAAACTTGTATCTGCATTCAAATATTGGCCTTGGCATTTCCTAACTAAGTACTGACTGCTTTGAATGTTACTATGTCAAACCATCTGCACTGGAAAGCAAAATCCTGTTAAGAAATATGATCACAGGTTGTAAAGAGATTATCATGTTCCCGGCCACTATACATTTTGTACTTTGAAAATCCCCATAAGAAAAGGACATATTAAAATAGCAGACTTTGTCACAATGGAGCTGAGTACCCTTACAGAATTTATGACTAAAGTCAATATATGCATTTTTGTGTGTATTTTCAGTGGCTTCCCTGCACTGGCTTACTAAAATGAAACTTTTTTTTTCCTGAATCTAAAAATAGACAAGAGGCTTCTAGTTAGATCCAGTTTTTTTAGGGACCTGCCACTGCCTGTAAGGCAAAGTGCCTTCTACTGTTCTCACAGCCCACAACTAGAAAATCTCCCGTGGGGGTGGGGAGGAGGAGGAGGATGGGGGAGTACAACAAACGCTCCAGTGGAGGTGGCTCTTTACCTGGCTAAGAACAGAAGTTCAAGTCAAGGTTCTAGAGAGAAAGTGCGAAGTGAAAGTTTAAGGGAGGTTAATTTGGCATAAGAAAACTACAAAGTGCCAGCTTTGTTCGGATTTTTAGATACACGGGGGTGTGGGACGGGGGAATAGACGATACTTATACTCCCAGGTGAAAGGTAATGGGATTTGACTCAATTTTAAGGTGACAAATCCGCAGGTTGAGGATCACGCTGTCAACGCCCGGGGACACCTGCTCTTTGGAAGCTGGGCAGCTGGGGAACCCAGGAGGCAACAAGGCAACGAGTTAGAGTGCATGCAGAACTTTCGTGTCTGTTTCAGCGAGTCTGAACTTTCGTGTCTGTTTCAGCTGTCCTAAGAGCGTCCCATACAGCCCCCGGGAAATCCAAAGGCACAGAAGCTTCCAGCCCAGGTCCAGACACGATCCTGCCGATTGTGACACTCCCTTATCTCTGCCCGAGTCAGGCACTCTGACCCAGTGCAGGCAGGAAAAGGGAGGGTGTGGACAGTGTGTCAAGGTGTGAGAGGAAGCGTATGCTGCAGACTCACGAATCACTAGGCAGTGGTGAAAGTAAAAAGAGAATACTATCTCGGGAATACTGGGCGAGGGAAAGAGTGGGGAGTCCCAAAAGGTGAGAAACTAAAATAAGGTGCGATGCTCTTGAGTGGTCTCTAACAGGGACATTTCTTGAAATCACACCAATTCCAGTATTAGTTATAATCATAATAACAATAAAAAAATAAAACATAATAACAATTAAAAAATTAAAAAACTGGCCGTGAAATGGGAAGACACCCGTACTACTTTTTCTCCCTCGCTTTGCCAATGTATCCAGACCCAACTCCTTGAAGGGAGGGTTCACGCCTAGATCACGTGACTCGTCACATTCCCGAGGACTGGGGAGGTAATGGATGAATGAGAGCGAATGAATGAATGAATGATAGAATGAATGAATTAGCTGCCCTAGGCCAGTCTCTGATGGAAAGGAAATGAAGGCAAGGAGAGAGAGAGGAAGAAGAGAAGGAAAGATAAATTCCCCATGCCTGCGATACCCCCAAATGTCAATTTGATCTAAGTCAGTTGTTCTCAAACTTCAGCATGCATCAGAATTACCTGATGGGCTTGTCCAAACAGATCGCCAGACCCCACTCTCAGAGTTCCTGATTCAGTAAGTGGGGCCAGAGAATCTGCATTCTAACAAGTTTCCAGATGTTGCTGATACTATTGGACCACACTTTAAGAATTGCTGTTCTTGACAGTCACCTAGACCGATCCCAGCATCCATAGAAACCACCTTTGCAACGAGTATAGGAAACTCAAAGGCAATCCAAGACGTTTTAAAAACAGACCACAGAGAAACGAGAGCATAGCTGCTAGGCTCTAGCTCGCTCACTATTGCATAGGAATTAGAAATCAAGATTTTCATGTGAGTTTTCTGAATGTTAAAGCGTTGGCAGGTAAGTTTGCTTGTTTGTTTGCTTTTTAAGTAAAAGCCTAATAAAAATAGGTTTGCAGATTCTGTCCTAGTCTTTCCTGAGGATCTTTTTCGGACGGAATTTGAGGGTTGGGACAGTCCCACGTTAGGTGGGTGGAGATGTCCCAGAGGAGCACCAGCCACAGGGTCCTCCCTCTTGGGAAGCTCCTGGGTCTTGTCCTCCGATGCTTAGGTCCCTTTAGTCACGAACACCAACGGGCTCCGTTAGAAAATCACCTTGAAGTCAAAGCTGTCCTTCGGAAGCATACGACTTGACCTGGCTTTTTCTTTCGAGGCGAACTGCAGGAGATCAGCTTCTAGGGGACGCGGGGGTGGGGGCGTCCCCCAGAGCGGAGAGCGCCCTGTCCCCGCTATCCTGGGAGCCTAAGCCCGTGCCCTTGGCTGGAGGCGCCTGCCGCAGGGCCTCGGAACTCCAGTCACGCCCAGCACGTGCCAGTGACAGCACGCGCTGCTGCCGGCCTCTGCCAACCACCGCCGCCCCTGCCCACGACACCTCTCCCGACTCCGCGCAGCCTGAAGACGTGGAGCAGTTCTCCAGCGCCAGGGCCTTCGCAATATCACGCGACTCTAGAGGGGCGGTGGATCGCGGGGCGGCCTGGACTCCGCGCTGGGCCTTGCTGCTTCGGCCCTCGGGAAAGCCAAACACCGAAGGGACCCAGGCTTCCAGGATGGTCTGTCCCTCGGCTTGCCCCACCCCTGCTGTGGCCCCACGGCTAACCTTCCGACCCGGTCTAAGGCCTTCGCAGGCAGCTGCCCCCCTTGCTGCCACGCAAGTTGGTGGCTGGAAGGGCCCTGCGGCCTCCCGCTGAGTGAAGCCCAGCGGTGCACAGGCGCCGGGAGAGCGCCAGTGAGCCCAGTACGCATCCCTCACCCTCCTGCCTCCAGGGAAGAGCCCCGCAAGGCTGGGCCGGCCTCTGGTGCCTGAGGCTGAGCCGCCTGGGTCCATTCAGGAGGTGGCTGGGCCCAGGGATTGGATGGCTGGAAGCGGCGAGGGGGTCCTCAGGTCCCCCCACCGCTCCGCCCCCGCAAGGCTCGCGCGCGATCCCGGCGCCTCGCCACACGCCTCTTCTCGCTTTCGGGCTTAAGGAGAGCATGGCCTGTCCAGGAGACCCATTCCCGACAGGGCTTCAAAAGATGGGGTAGGAGGAAGCGTAAGTAGTAAGGGGGTGGGTCAGCTTTCCTAACACGGCCCCCAGAGAAACCTCTCTTGCCTCTCCCACAGGGACAGTGTCCGAGGCCTTGGAATCTGCGGGAATCTGAGCTATGAGCGCCGGACCGCTCTTGAACTCCCGGCGCCGGGGTCAGAACTGGGGTCTTTCCCTGCCCCGCAAAAGCTAGAGTCTCCCGGAACGGCGCGTTGAGTCCGAAAACTCGCCTTGGAAAATTCCGCCAGGCGAGAAGTCGCTGTGGGGGCGGGGGGGGGGGACCCTCACCAAGGCCCCAACGGTGGAGGTAGAGGGGCTTGTTGGCCCTGACAGCAGGCCAAGGCCTTATCTCCAGCAACCCTGCAGCGCTCAGGACTCTGCATCCGCAGCAAAGGGGCCCAGGACGAGGTGAAGGAATCCAACGGCCCGCAGGGTAGCTGGACCGCTACGCACTCACACCGCGGAGCTGGCTGCCTGTGACCGCCCCCGGCGCCTGCGCCGGGTAGTGCTCGGCACTTGCCTCCAGGGGGCGCTGCGGCTCTTCCCGCGGCCCACCGAGCTCTGCCCGCGGCCGCGCTTTCCCGTCCCATCCCAGCGTACCGCGCCCACTGGAACATACTTTTCTAAAAGATAAAATTCTTAGTCTTTTGGTTCCTGTTCCACACCCTCAGTTCTGAGACCAGTGCCCGCGATCCTCCTCTAGGTTTTCGCGGGCCTCGTCTCTACTCCCGGCCTGCAGAACACACGCCCAGAGAAGAGCTGGGCTTCTAGCTCCTCCGGGATCTAGGAAAAGCGGCAAACCGTGCCGGAGGTTCAAATGCACAGGGTCCCCGCCCTAAGCCTGAGGAAGGCTAGGGAAAAAGGAGGCAAGCCCTCAGAATTAATGGCAGCTGAAATCCCTGGTGAAAAAGATGGGGTTTTCATCATTTGTGTCTTCAAGGGTAAACATTTTGGGGATAACCGCAGCGCGCAGAGTGGGAGAGATTCGGAATCATCTGCAAGAAGCCTGTTGTCAGACACCTGCTCGTTGCTCAACTGGCAGAGCCTCCTGGGTGGGCCAGGGCGCGGGCGAGGGGGCCTACTCTGTCGGACCCCTCCTCCTCCAGCTCCGCGTTTCCTCTCTCGGGCCTTCACCCCGTCCTCCGGGGGCGGAAACTTTCGGCAGTTCGGGTTGGAACAGCAACTGTTCCCGCGCCTCTCGTCAGCCTGTTAGCCATTTCCCAGGAAGCGTCCTTGGTGTCGAAAACCCAGAACTCAGAGCGAGGACAGCAGATGACCGTGGCCGCTGAAATGTCAGAGTGAAGCGGCGGAGCAGCTCCCGGGGTGGGGGGGGGGGGGGGGGGGGGAGGGGGACGGCTGCAGCAGAGATGCAGATCCCCGGCAGCTGCTGGGCCGCTATAGGCTCCCAGGATTTCCCTCTCCACACACCCGGACCCCACAACTCGCCGTGGGCCGGGTGGCCTATCTTTCCAGCGGAGCGTTGTCTCTGGGGTAGTCCGGCGGGTGAGGCTGCTCGTGGGTGGGCGCCACAATGAGTACGCTCTAGACGCCGGGGTGAGCAAGGGGCTCGCCGGGGCTGAGCCTGGAGAAACTCAAGGGTCCGCCCGAGGTGGGTGCGGAGGTGGCGGGAGAAAGTCCTGAGTACAGCGCCGCGAGGATCTCAGCCTCAGGCTCCGTCCGGGCCTGAGGCGCGCACCTGCCGGGTGCGGGCCTGGAGCCTGCAGAGGTGCTACCCGCCCCAAAGCCCGGAACTCGCGGACTCTTTCCTACCTTTCAAGCGACAGCAGCCCTGGGGCCAACATAGCCCAGAATCCATTGTTGACCTTGGCAAGCGGGGGTGGGCGAGGCAAACACGTTTATGAAAAAACCTGGGCTCAGAAGGTTTGCGGAAAGAGGGTGCAGATCGTGCGTGGTTGGAAATTCTGTCCACCCAGCAGGAAAAAGACGGTTCCTCGCGCACACACGTACAGGGTGGGAAGGTGTGAAACCTGCCGCTGGGGAGTTGCTTCCACTTTGGAAGAGGAAATACGAAGCGTAGAAACACTCTTCAGGTCACCACCCCGGGAGTGTGTGTCCTAGGGATCTGAAAGAAGAGAAAGTTCCCTCCAAATTTTCCAAATTGAGAAAAGCTGCGGAAGGAATGAGGTGGTTAGAGAGAGGGGACCACAGGCATCCCGGTAGTTGGAGCTCAGGACTGAGCGCTGAAATGAAAGCACCCCTATGGAACCCACTAGGGAAAACCTGTTTTGTTTTGTTTTTTGAAACCCCTGAAATCTTAGGCATTCTGCTACTTCCATACTGTTTGTCAAATCTACTTTTTAAGCATTTAAATACTGAAATATATTAAACACTGGGGTCTCCATCCCAAGCTCACTTTTTAACCTTCGAGAACTGAAATTGGAAAGAAAGGAAAAAAAAAGATCTACAATCCCTGTATTACCTTTTACCAAAGGAACGAAAAATTCTATCCATCTGGGCATAAGTAAAATAGAAGGAATTGTATATTAATAAAATAATATCTCGTAGCTTCTGCTTGGCTCAGCAGTCACTGGTTAACCTTTTGACAAGTTTTAGTCTTCTGCTTATATTCATCCACTACCCCCGCACGATGAGATTATTTTAATTGTCCTTTGGGGCTGCACATCCAAAACCATCTTTTGACGGAACACTTATATTGTACAACATTTTGGCTGGAAGATTTGCGCCCCTCAAAGCGTGAACTTGCCAGGGGTTAACGCAAATCCCCTCTGGTGACTCGTCTGGGACGAAGGGCGTTTTGCTCAATGTTGTTCTCTCAGATCTCATCTGGAAAGAGGCTGTTAAATGAGTGTGTCATTCCCTTTCTGTCACTTGATCACCCTACTTACAGCGTAGCTGAAGTGCGTTCTGCAGTTAGACTCACACAGGACCAAGCCTTTAGAAGAACCTGTAAAATGTATCGATTCGATTACCTTTCCTCGAGACTGAACAATGAAGTGTTTCTTTTTTGTTTTTGTTTTTGTTTTTTGTTTTGGGTTGGGAATGAAGATGGACATGTTTGAGAAGCTACAATAGAATTTTCCTAAAATTTTAAAATGACTGTTCTTCACCCATTCCAGATGGAGTCTTTATTGTTTGCCAATGGGTTGCAGATGCCCACCCTTTGACCAAGTTGGTTTACTGCTTATAAAATGTACCTTGACTGATTAAACCATAAATGTTGGAAGACATTTCTTCTGGGGCATCCCACGTATGTCTTTGCAGTAATTACGGAATTAGTCAATTGTCACCTCTAAAAACAAACTTCGTTTTGAAAACAACAAACAAAAGCAGACTACAGATATAGTCATAATTGACAAAAAGTATGTACAAAGCTGTATTTAAAATTGAGGGAAATGTGATACATTTTGGAGAATCCAGTCTAGCACTGATTGACTTTACGAAAAAGATGGTTATATTAAACGTGTTAAGATGTGGAAATTAATCTGGCGAGAGCGTCAAATAAGACTACAAAATGCTCTTTGGGTTTCTCTGCAGGGTCTTCAGGAAGCAGAGAACTCGCTGTTCAGTTTCTAACAGTATAAGGAAAAGTGGCACCGAGAAGGAAAAGGGGGTGGGCTTTGCTTATGTGTGAGTTTTGAACTGAGTCACCTTCGGCTCATTTCTGGAGCAGGGAAACCTCGAGGAAACCTGTGCCTTTAAGACTCAGTTGCTATCCAAACACAAGTAAACAGAGTGGACCATTAGCGGGCGCCGGGCGCGGAGGCGGAGCCAGGCTCCGTGGGCCCCGCGCTGCCGCAGGACGCCCGCGCGAAGGGGAGGCGGGGCTGCTACTAAAGCCCGGGACTCCTGGCCGCGAGCAGCCTGGGGAGGGACGCGGGCGGGGACAGAGCTCGTAGTGCTCGCTGCAGGAGGGTGATGGCCCTGCGAGACTGCAGGCTCCGACCTTACCCGGAGTCGGCGGCCAGAGGCTCGCGGAGGCGTGGGGTTCCGGGCGAGCGCTGAGCTTCGGCTCCAACAACCCCCGAGCTTTACCAACTCCACGTCCACAGACCCGGACGGAGGCTGGGATCCGCTCTCGCTTTTGCTGCTCGCCGTCCTCCAGATCATGTCCGCGGCTCCCGGGATTCCGCACGGAAAAAGAAGTTTGCCCCGCGTGGACCCAATGACCTTTCCGAGTTCCGCGC
>NW_019154098.1:38604933-38688684 GCF_002288905.1 Enhydra lutris kenyoni | reverse complement strand
CTCACCACCTGGGCCGGGTCTGATCGGCGCTGCCCGGGCGGACCCTTCAGAGGGAGGTGAGTGTCCGCTCTGGGAAGGAGCTGCAGCCGCCTTAAGGAAGAAAGGGTGCAGGGGGTGCAGGGGACGCTCAGATTCTCGGTCAGGCGTGCCGCACGTTCAGAAATTGTGAAAAGAAATCATACGGATGCAACCTTGGGGCATTGTGTTTCTCACTGTATCGGATCCCCCCGCACTCCACTCCCGCCTAACACTTAAGGACACACACTTTTATGTACTGATTTTAGTTTTGTTTTGCGACATTTAATCTAAGCATTCAGCAAGGCTTCTCACCACCTGGGCCGGGTCTGATCGGCGCTGCCCGGGCGGACCCTTCAGAGGGAGGTGAGTGTCCGCTCTGGGAAGGAGCTGCAGCCGCCTTAAGGAAGAAAGGGTGCAGGGGGTGCAGGGGACGCTCAGATTCTCGGTCAGGCGTGCCGCACGTTCAGAAATTGTGAAAAGAAATCATACGGATGCAACCTTGGGGCATTGTGTTTCTCACTGTATCGGATCCCCCCGCACTCCACTCCCGCCTAACACTTAAGGACACACACTTTTATGTACTGATTTTAGTTTTGTTTTGCGACATTTAATCTAAGCATTCAGCAAGGCTTCTTATAAAAGCTGATCGACGTACGCTGAGATAAAACCCCCTGATCCCGTGGTCTTTCCGACGGGGCCGTAGTATTCCTGGTCCACCCGTCCCGGGGCAGCCGTGGCAGCGCAGCGGAGCGCCAACGCGCCGGGGCTCACAGTGCCTGCCTAGCCGGCGCGTTTCAAGAAGGAAGTAATAATAGTTCAGACCTAGGCAATTTCTCCAACTTTGTTGCTGGCCTTTTGATTCCCCCCCCCCCCCCCCCCCCCAGCCCGGGGGAAGGGGGGGGGGGGGGGGGGGGGGGGGGGTGGAGCAGAAGGCAAATTCCCCTGGGGTTTAAACGCTTAAATTCTCGAGTAAGAGCTACAGAGAAAGGACTGGTGGTTGCAGGAAGGAGGAAGAAAAAAGGTGTTTGTGGAGGGAGCGCGAGATCTGTCTCCCTACCTGTTAGCAGAGAACAAAAGAGGGTTGGCGTTTCCCGCAGCGAAACGGCACAGACAGCTACTTTCTCTGCTGAACGAACTGCAGTCCCGAGCAGAACAAGAAAATTACTCACGCAGGGGGAGCGAGGGAGCTGAGAGAAACAGAACCCAGATTATGCGGAAGGCATCTTAATTTAATTAACTCCTTGGGAAGGCAGAGGCGCTGCGAAGGGGCAGGAACTTCGCGGCCGTTTTCCTCTGTTCACCTGATGCAAGCTGGCCATCATTATTACTTTTTAAATGATCTCCTTATATCTACTAAGACTTTCGCTCTGACTTATGCAAAATTCCACCGTGGCTTGGGCTGAAATTCAGCGAGTCTATGGATCCATCAGTCATTTCTCTCACACCAACACACAGGTTTTAGCAGATGACCCCTGACTGTATATTATTTTTAGATAACTCAGTGTAATAACAGCATTACCAAAGAGCAATACTCTATCAAATTACCGCGTACCTTTTTTTCTCCAATGTTTTGAAAGCGTCACTGAACTGAAATTAGTTATGTACACTTTTTTTAACTTGTTGACAACCAGTGAACTAAATTTTACAAAACTTCTGTACATGCCTGGGAATCCCTGTGAAGAAGACTGATGAGAGAAAACTAGTCTCAGTTCCACTGAAATATTAATGTCTTCATTGGTTCTTTCCTTGTAAAATTAAAAGTAACCAATGGTCCGAAAAGGGGTAGCGGAAAATTGACAGCAAAGGATGATGACCGCTGTTACTGCCTGAAACTCAGTGTGGGAATTACATGCTCAACTCTAGACAAAACGAAAGTACTTTAGATCTTTTGCATGGACTTAAAATATCTTTTGACATACATTTCCAGCAACTCAGTGGAAGAGTGGAAATCTAAATTCTGTAATTATTTATGGCAAAAGTGTTTGGTGAATATTTAGAGTTGTTCTATTTCTAAAAGCGTTGAAGTCACCAATGGTTTGCTGTTCCTCTATGAAGAAGATCTCTGTCCTGCAAATTAAAATGAAAACTTACTATGAGATACACTTTTGTGCCACTTTGAGCTGAACTGTAATAGAGTTGCTAATTTTTGTGTTATAAACCATTTGAAGAAAAGGGAAGGGAGATGGCACTCAACTTTCTGCTGGCAGAATTAACATGTAATGTTTAGGCAGATTTCACTTTGTGCACGTAAAATGGAGATCACAGGTGGGATATTCCTCCAATTGACACCCTCTCTCCCCACCCCCCCCCCATAACAGAGGTAGGAGTCATACTTTGCCTCCTGTATTTATTTCTAAGAAATCTAGCCTGAGAATACACCCAAATATTAATTTCAGTTTCCTCTCTATGGGGGAGACCACTTTTTAACTCTAGGGAGAAGATAATATTTTGACTCTCTGGAAAATCCTCATTACACAAAAAGAAGGAAATAAAAGCATAACTTATTATTTTTGATGGAAGAGGAAATAAACAGATAGATTACCAGGAATGTTGGTACCTTTTTCCCCCTGCCTTTCTAGGAGGGCTTGAGGGTTGCCACTGAACAAAAATGAATCGTGATTTGTGGTGGGAAAGTTTATTACTAATGGAGGTTTACAGTTTTGGTTGAATGGTCTGACTGAGCCCCTCTGACGGTTACACACCTCTCATTAACTCCCAGTCTGAACTCCCAGACCAAATACCACCAGGCAGAAGCGGTTCATTAATAAATCCCTGTCTCTGAGCATTCCAAACAGAAGAGGAGGGAGAGAAGGTGTGAGCCTCACTGAGACTACCAAATTCTGCCTTGTCAGAGCGCTGTGTCATTAGCACGGTCCCCCAAGTCAGCCCTAGGAGCCCCGGGCAACACTTCACAGCGCCCTATAGAAGATTCAGACATGTAAAGGGGTAGGTGATGAGGGTTAGAGACTGGACAAACCTTCCCAGCTTCCCGCTGGGTTCAAAAGCCAGACTGAAAGGTCGTTGGCTCTAACCGGCCTGCCGGCCCCTTTCCAGAGAAAGCACTTAGCTGTGAGTCCCGCACCTGGGGAGCTGCCCTCAGAGGCAAGGCCCAGGTCGGCAGCGCTGGCAGAACCATTGCTAAAAGGCAGCTGAAGTGGGCAAAGGTGGGCCCACCCTGAATGCAGGTGAGGTGTCCTGGGGAACCTGGGTCTGAAATCATACCTCTCTGTTGTTATTTGGGGGGCAGAGAGATGCGAGTGCTTGCACCCTGCTTAGGCCCCAGGCCGCCCACGTCTCCGAGCAGATAAACGACCCTCCTCCTGGTAGTCAAAGACGCCTTGTACCTGCTCGAACTATCGCTGTGGCTCCCCGGCTGCCCCCTTTCCTGTGCCTCCTCAGGGAGCCTACTCTCCCCTCCACTCCTCTCTGCTCTTCCCCGGAGGCCTCACCGGTGCAGGAGCGGCTCCTAATGCCAGGCTGGGAAGCCTCTCCAGCCTTTCTAGAGCTTGGCGCTCAGTCTGGGAGAAGGGGTTCGGGCCTCAGGGAGGTTCTCCGCCCACCCACCCCTATTCCACACCACCCCAACTCACCCCCTGGGAGCCTGAACCATCTGGAAGGGATCTTGGTGGGGGGTGGGAGGGAACGGCCCCTGGGAAGGAGGAGGGGGCAATTCCAGGCTGAACCCGGCCCTCGAGGTGTCACTTTTCTTTCCTGCGGCCCGTCACCGCTGATAAATGGGACTAAGGCAGAGGAAGGAAAAAGAAAACCTCCGAGGTCAGCGCGGGGCGAGACTGGCCCCTCCGAGGGCCCGAGGGCCCTGCAGCACAGAGCGCACCCGGGCTGAGCTCCTGCACCCGCGGCGTGGCGGGGGTAAGCGCGGGAAAGGCGACCGCGGGGCGGGGCAGCGGGCTGGGGGCGCTGCAGGAGGAGCAGCACCACGGCTAGGAGGGACCCTCCGCGTCGTTCCCCGGGGAGCTCGGAAGCGCCCCGGGAACAGAGACTGGGCCACAGGCCTGCAGGTGCTGGCGTCTCGGCCGTCGGATTTGCCCGAGCTTCTCCGCACAGGGTGGGGTGGTTGGGGTGAAGTGGGTGCTGCCTCTGCTGCAGGACTCCTCCCCCGCACCCCCCAACCTTTCTTTCTCCCGAGGCCCGGGTCTTCCGTTCCTTGCGTGCTGGCATTCTGACCTTCCTGTGGGCGCCCACATAAAGGCTGCTGGGGCGCGGGACACCCTCTCGCCAGAAGGCCACTTCCTGCCGCGTCTGACACCCTGGCCCCGGGGCCGAGCTTGGTGCAGACTCGCCTGGCAGGCACTCTGCTGTTGCCTCACCACTCCTTTTGGGGACCCTGGAGTAGAGTGGGAAGACTTTGAAGGAAGGTGTGGTAACCCTTGGCACCAAAGGGTGGGCCGAGGGGGCTTAGATAATAGTCACAACTCTCCCTCTCTTCCCCTGCCATTTTTAGGGTTTGCTCTGCGTGTTGTTGCCTCTCTGGGTTTTCACCGGAGCCCCTCGCCCACCTGCCTCTGAGTCCTGGAAGAAAGGGGCGGTTCCCTCCGCCCCCCAACAGCCGGGAGAATGGGGAGCAAGGCCCTGCCGGCGCCCATCCCGCTCCACCCGTCGCTGCAGCTCACCAATTACTCCTTCCTGCAGGCCGTGAACACCTTCCCCGCCGCGGTGGACCACCTGCAGGGCCTGTACGGTCTCAGCGCCGTGCAGACCATGCACATGAACCACTGGACACTGGGGTACCCCAACGTGCACGAGATCACCCGCTCCACCATCACCGAGATGGCGGCGGCGCAGGGCCTCGTGGACGCACGATTTCCTTTCCCGGCTCTGCCCTTTACCACCCACCTCTTCCACCCCAAGCAGGGAGCCATTGCCCACGTCCTCCCAGCCCTGCACAAGGACCGGCCCCGTTTTGACTTTGCCAACTTGGCGGTGGCCGCCACGCAAGAGGATCCCCCTAAGATGGGAGACCTGACCAAGCTGAGCCCGGGGCTGGGTAGCCCCATCTCGGGGCTCAGTAAATTGACTCCGGACAGAAAGCCCTCCCGAGGGAGGTTGCCCTCCAAAACGAAAAAAGAGTTTATCTGCAAGTTTTGCGGCAGACACTTTACCAAATCCTACAACTTGCTCATCCACGAGAGGACCCACACAGATGAGAGGCCATACACGTGTGACATCTGCCACAAGGCCTTCCGGAGGCAAGATCACCTGCGTGATCACAGGTGAGGTGGGGAAAGAGGTTGGCCTCGGAAGGGAAAAGGACTTTGTCCAGAGTACTGAGTCCTGAGAGACATTCCAGGGGTCACTAAAATCCCCTCTGAACTAGACTATATCCCCCAAGGCCCTCCCCCGCCAGCTACAACTAACCCCCAACCTTTACCTTCTTCTTCCTCTGTCTCTTACCCGCGTCCTTGTTTGGAATGCGGGAGGGCCTTTTCTCATCCTTGGGCAGTTGCAATCTTGTGGGTTAGCCTTGGTCCTGAGATCTGTTTCCCAGTTTTCTCCCAGTTGCTGTTGAGGAGGTGGAGCGGGTACAGCCCAGGGACCCCAAAGACCTCCCCATGGTGGGTATTAGTCTGGGTTGCAGTCAGACCATTTCTAATGTTCTCAGGCCACCTTCACTGGGTTCCCTCCCTTCACTATCTCCCCACCCCCAGATGCACCCCAGAGCCTGCCAAGGCAAACTTTATTTTATTTTATTTATGAGGGTCTTGAGATCACTGAATTTAGAAACAGCTCCCCACAACCCTTCCACGACCTTAAACTCTGCATTCCTAAACGGCAACTGAAGAAATACTATAACGTAAGTGTTTTCATTGGGTGAAAACCTCCCAGGAGAAGGGCTGGTTTATCTTCTCTCTGGACTCTGCCTGCTGTTCCACAGGGTTAGGACTTCGGTTGGGATCTTCCGTGGCTATTTAGGGATTTGCTAAAATCAGTTGCCCTGAATTCGACCTTGCCTAACGTCCTGATTTGGCCAGTTTAAGTACCAAAGAAAGCCGAAGAGACCAGGAAGGACACATTCAGCAGGATTTTGAGCTCCAGAATACAGCCAGAGAGGGCGATCAAGTGTAGATAAAGTCAGCCTCCGGTGAATGTTTGGAAGAATCTGTTAGTTGAGGTTAACCATAAACAGAATTACACAGGGGGAAAAAATACAATCTGAAAACATAAATAATGGGACTCCCGTTTCTTTTGTCTTCTCACGACTTCCTCTTGAGTAACTGTCAAAAGAAACTCCTCACTGTGGTCATAAAACCATTTCAATGAAACCTTATATTGATTTGCAGGTATATCCATTCCAAAGAAAAACCTTTCAAATGTCAGGAGTGTGGGAAAGGATTTTGTCAGTCTAGAACTCTAGCAGTTCACAAAACTTTACATATGCAGGTAAGTTTGTTTTCTTGTTTAAAGACAATGGCTGGTTTCGTTTTATGATTTTTTTCTCCTTACAAAGGTGTTTCGTGGCAGGCTCTTTCTCTTAAAAGGCTCTGTTTAGATTTAGTTTTCTAGGTGGGGAAAACAGCACTCAACTTTTTATAATCCCCCCCCCAAATTTAATCTTACTTAACACAAAACATGATTATATTTTTCTTAAAGAAAAGACCATTCTCTGTATTCTAAATCCTAATTTTAGAATTAATTTTTTCCCCATCTGATCTGCCCTGCATTTAAAGCTTTCGTGTTTAGGAGGAAATAAAGGTAATTTTGATAATGGAGGCATGGTGAAATCCCATATGCTCTTTCTCCCAGGGGCCTCATAATTTGTAGTTTTCTGAACATTGAGGAATAGTTTAATTTTCCAGCAAAGAGGAGCCTTATTGCCCGGGAGAATGTCGTTCCTTAAGAGAGGATTAGAGTTTTTCCTTCCTCCTTTTCCTGCCTGTGACACGGTGATGAAATGTAAAGACCTGGAAATCACAAAGCCCACCGGGGTGGCCACCAGCAGTTATCAGTGTAATCCGGGCCCTTGTGTGTGCCTGCGCGTGTGTTTTTGAGATTGGAGGATTAGGAGCCAGATTTGTTCCTGCAAGTCCCCTCTTTTGTTGTCGTGGGTGTGTTATGTTAACGCTTGTGATACCGATAAGACAGAAACTATTGAGAAGGGTGCGGTGGTGGTGTGAAGGATTAATCCTTTGCTTGCTTCACATCTGAACAGGAATCTCCACACAAATGTCCCACATGTGGAAGAACCTTTAATCAGAGAAGTAATCTGAAAACTCACCTTCTCACCCATACAGACATCAAGCCCTACAGCTGCGAGCAGTGCGGCAAAGTGTTCAGGCGAAACTGTGATCTGCGGCGGCACAGCCTGACTCACACCCCGCGGCAGGACTTCTAGAGAAGCCCAGGATGTGTCCCATGCCGCCGCTGCTCCCCTCCCCAGACACCTCTCCACGCCTCCCACCCAGGGGTTGCACCCCCCAACCCCTTACAGACCCCAGCTCTTCCCCTGCTGCAGCCGCACCTGCAGCCCCGGGGAGTTAACCCTTCTTCTCGAGGACTGAGAACTGTAGAAAGCCACACAAGTACATCCCTTCACAAAGAGCATATGCTAGTTCTTGTAGATATTCACAGCTCATTTTAGAGCTCTGTACATAATGTCGTGGGTCTTTGTTTTGTTGTTTTGTTTGTTTTTGTATCTTGTTGGATGCACCTAGATATGGAAAATGGAAGCCAAATTTATCTTTAAAGAGTGTATTTCCAAAATAAAACTCCTTCTTGTTTGTTTCAACACTTCGGCAAAAGTGTCTTGCTATTTAACTGCTGCTTCTCCTCTGGGTTCTGGAAGAGTAGGATGCCTCCAAAATATTCAGTATAGAGGGTGTTCTCTATCCCTAAGTTTTTAAAGTAAGACTTTTCACAATTCTTTTACTGAAGCTTCAGCTCTTCCCTCTCTGTATTGTGGCATTTTGGAATTAGATGGTTTGGAATTGGAATTTTTGTTTTTCGAAAATATTAAAATTGATACCCTTAAGGTTTTATTCCCTTTTGTTTATTCTAATTCTTTGTGGATTATTCCTTCAGATAAAAACAATATAATGATCATTGTTAATAGCACCCAACTCCAAGACTGCCCTGCCTGAAAGCACAAGGTGAGAAAAGTCCCTGACCTAGTGTCAAAGTTTACGATGGACAACTTCTCTTACCATTAGACTTTGAACAGTATGATTTAGCACTATAGACAGAGACTTTATCCTGGTTTCAGGAGAGAAGCCTAATAATCCTCCTATAGAAGAATGCAGGAAGGTACAACCTTCAGAAGATAGCAGATAAGAGGAGAAAAGAGGAACTACTTAGCTGTGAAAATATATTTTTCCTAGGATGGAGATGCTTTCTTCTAGAAGGTTCAGCTTTCTCTGCAAAGCAAAGTGAGTTGGGTCACTTGCAAAGTCTCTTGTCACTGGTTGGCCTTCGACCCCTGGGAAAATGCCAGAAGTATAGGTACTCTGTATAGAACTCATGGCAAGCATATAATAATCTTCTGAGGCATTTCAACCTTTCCCAGATGGTTCCTGGGGAATGTGACACTAATATCATGACAGACAACCTGGATAGGATTTAGGTGGAAGGTTTTGGACACAGATAAACTGTAGTACTAGGCAGAGGCTGGAAGGGAAATAACTAGAATTAAAGGAAGAACATCAGAGGAACTCGTGGCCCAGTGGCCTAGTAGGTACTCACAGGCTTAATACTGAACAAAAGGGTGAATTCGGTACTCTCGGATTTTTTTTTTCATTTTTATATTTGTGTTGGATGGCATGTTTATGTTTAGGGTAACACATCCTATGTTTGTACTTTAGAATTCTCCAGAACGGTACATGGGGATTTACTTTTTTTTTTTTTTAAGATTTTTATTTATTTATTTGACAGAGAGATCACAAGTAGGCAGAAAGGCTGACAGAGAGAGAGAGAGAGAGAAGAGGAAGCAGGCTCCCCACTGAGCAGAGAGCCCAATGTGGGGCTTGATCCCAGGACCCTGAGACCATGACCGGAGCCAAAGGCAGAGGCTTTAACCCACTGAGCTACCCAGGCGCCCCGGTACATGGGGATTTAAGGACTAGACTCCAAATTTTTCACCAGTGCCTTTTTCAGTACAACTTACAAAGAGATTTCAAAAAGTGTTCCAGATTCAATGCTTACTCTGTTCTCAGGGGAGCTGGCTGGAAGTCACTTCTGCTTCTCATGAGAGATGTATTCTTTCCAACAAAGTGTCCACTCACCAAGCCTGTGTGTCTAATGCTCACACAAATGCATTTCTCAACATGGGATGGGCCCAGACCTTCACCGAGGAGAGGGGGCAGGGAAGGAGTGTGAGGGTGCATGTGTGTGTGGTATTTAGAAGACTGAAATTCTTGTTTGTTTTCTTGTGTTTGTGCAGAATTAACTCAGTGACCTCCCTACCTCTACTCTCTCAAGATCCTGCCCACCTTGGCACAGAAGATCTGAATACTTTAGGGCAGGGTTACACATTGACTGTCCCTAGAGCTCCCCTAATCCTGCAGGCATTTTCCATGTAGTCAGTCTCGCTTCCCCACCCACCCCAACTGACTACAAGCTGCAGAGTTCCATTGCACAGGGTTCAGTCCAAATATCAAAGACCCCTGCTCACTATCAAGCTCAGGCATATCCGTGAAGTCACTGTCACAAGGATATGTACATCAGAATAACCAGAATATGGTTCCTCTGCATTTATTTTAGTTGAAAAAATGGGAATCTGAAGTGAATGAGGAAAAAATAAATTGAAGAAAGCAGTTCCTATTCCCAGATACACACTATTTCAAAAGTTAACATGAATTTGTTTATACCATCATTAATTTAACAAATACACCTTTTAGAATCTTGACTAGTTAGATAACTTAAACATCTAGGGTTGCCTGGGTGGCTTAGTCAGTTAAGTGGGTCTGCCTTCAGCTCAGGTCATGATCCCAGGGTCCTGGGATGGAGCCCCACTTGGGGCTCCCTGATCAGCGGGGAGTCTGCTTCCTTCTCTCCCTCTATCCCTCCCCTCAACTGGTGCTCTCTCTCCCAAATAAAAAAATAAAATCTTCTAAAAAATCTATAACAAGGCTTAATTTAATAGCTCCCTTCATTCTGCACTCTTATAGCCAGCATCCATCTAGACTTAGAAAGTGATCTAAGTGAACACGCTCTTTCCACAAGTCGTCATGATCTCAGGGGAACTTTTGAACAGTGGGCTCCTTCCTCTCCAAATTCAGAGTTTTGTTTTCTTCTTTAGAATGTTCAAGTACGCAGGAAATGAATCTTAAGTGAGAAAAACTTAAAATGTATCATAAGGGAAATGGTATCTGGTAGCTTATGAAATTAATCTACTGAGGGTTCTTTTGGTGGGTTTTTGTTTTGTTTTGTTTTGGTTTGGTTTGGTTTGGTTTAGAGAAGAGTCATTATTTGAGTTTTAGATTAGCCTGTGTTTTCCTTACACCATCTACCATGGTCAACTCATGAATCAATACTCCTGGCTGGAGACCAAGAATGGGAAATATCACGAGTCATAACCACAATGCTGAAGAACTTCATGTACAGCAGTTAAGTATTGAGCTGTGACTTTAATCTTATTTTGCAATCCATGTGTGGGATTTTAAAAAATAACATCTAAAATTTATTATATTGTAATCAATTATTAATGTGAAATTATGAATGTGTGTTAGGAGCACTTATTGATGCTAGTATTGAAATGTAGGTCTTCAGAGTACTAGTGCTTTATAATTAATTGCAGTAATTAAAATTGCTATTTTGCGCAGGCATATCCTCTTTTTACATGAGGAAGCTTTCCAAAATTTAACTCTAAGACAAGTAAATGTTTAAAAAGCAAACAAATCTAAAATTTTCAATTATAAATAGGCCTGGTCACTACTAACGATGAAATCAGAAACATATACTGGGAGTTTCTTCTACTGTTCATTTGTCAGATGTTAGCATAGACATTTGAACCGTTTCACTTAAGTCATGTTCGGTCAGGTACCCTTGCCCTAGTTTTAATTCTGAAGGCACTTAGGACATTACTTCTTGAATACTGTCAACATGATAGACTATATGCATTTGGATTAAACAGAAGAGAAACTACAGCAAATTTTAATACAAGAAGGGTATTGCCATGGCATAACGGGCTAACTTTCCTATTTCCAAAGTAATTTTCATATTATTATAATAATAATAAAAGACAAAAAATTGATGAAATCATATAACATTGCAAACAGGAATAACTTCTGTATTTTGGAGGATTATTTGTGTTCACCTTTATTAGTATATTATGTTGAGACTGTATTTCCCAATTTTTCCTTCAGAAATGTAACTTTCCACTGACAGCCACTTCTGCTGACAGCAATGAGCAATAAAGGGAGTGGAGATTCAGAATGATTCAGCTTTGATGACCTGAGCTATTTCAAGTTCATTCCTGTTTCTTTATTACTTGTCCCCCTCAACACAAATTGTGTTATCATCTAAGCTATATAACTTTTTCTATATAACTATCCAAGGCAACAAATGATAGTGAAAAACTGTAAGTAACACAATTAGCCTACAATAGGAAACTGTTGGTAAATTATAATGCTGTATCCATTATGTATAGCATTATACTAGTTATACACTAGGCATATACTCCACTATTAGGTATAACTTTCTATTGCAAACAGAGAGTCTGACTAAAGGGGGCTTACACAATAGGGGATTTATTTTCTGACATTACAAGAAGTCTCAAGGATGCGTCCAGAGATGCATAATTAATTGGAGTGACAAGATCATCCAGAGCCCAGTTCTTACTTCTCTTGTCTTCCATCTTTGTGTGTAAACTGCCTCCCTTCATGGCCACGAGATAGTTCCAACAGCTCCAACCACCCGTTCTAGTGCTTCCTTTTCACAGACACTTCATGGGCAGAAAAAGGATTTATCTGTTCCTTGTATCACGTTTTCAGAACTAAGGATCTGGCATAAATCCAACCTGTAGGGTTGCCTGGGTGGCTCAGTAGGTTAAGCATCTGCTTTCAGCTCGGGTCATGATCCGGGGTCCTGGAATTGAGCCTCTATCTGTCTCCCCACTCAGTGTGTGTGTGTGTGTGTGTGTGTGTGTGTGTGTGTGTGTGTGTCTACTTCTTCCTCTCCCTCCGCCCCTTCCCCTCACTCGTTTTCTCTCTCTCGCTCTCTCTGTCTCTCAAAATAAATCAATAAAATAGTTTTAAAAAAATCCAACCTGTAGACTTGCCCTTATAGCTTATTGGTCAAAATTAGGTCAACCTGCTCCTCCCTCAGCCGGTTACTGACAAGGACAATAGAATTATCCTATGATTGATTTAGACTAAATAAAACTCATCTTCTAAGCATAGAAATGGAGCCAGCCTTCCCTGAAGCCCTTGACTGCCTGAAGAACAAAACAAAACAAAACAAAAACCAAAACAACAAACCTGAGTTCTGTTAGCAAGTAAGAATGGAGAACTGAGTATTGCGAATATTAAGCAGATGTTAAAAATGAAGTTTCTGTTGATAATCTTATGTTAGGGGATGCTTACGTTATAACAGAAGGGTATTTGGTGGCATATACAATATTACCCAAACTATATAAACAAAATCTTGAAAAATCTAAATGGAAATAAAGACTAACAGAAAATACACCAAATTGTTAATAGCAGTTATTCGTGAGTAAAAAACTAAGGGTGTGGTTTTCTTCTCCTTTTCTTTTCAACTCTCCCACAGTAGGCATGTGTTAATTTTCTAAAGGAAAGGGTCATAAACATTATTTTTTAAAATTCAAGATAAATTCTTTGTTTCCCCACTATTTTTTTTCATCTTGCTTCATTGCCTCTGACCAGCCCCTTTGCTTGTCTCCTTTCACACACAACTGCATATACCCTCTTACTTCTTCTAAACCATTTCTTTACTTTATTTACATCCTTACTTTCTAGTTCCTTTTCTTTCTTCTTTGATTTCTATTCAAAACTCTTTTTCCTGTTGTTTCTCTTCTCTTCTTTAGGTTTCTGTACTCTGGTTGGTTGTTTTCTTCCTTGTGAGAGCGTTAATAATTCTGGCTCAATGTTCCTCCAGGTGTGATCATTACAATTTTCCAGGGTACTTGTTTCTGGGCTCTCCTAATCCAGTGGATGACTTGGAATTCCTGGTGATAAAGACTCAGGACTCTGTATTTTAAACAAAGCCTTCAGGTAGTTCTTATGTGTAACGTAGACTGAGAACTTCTGCCTTAGCCTTTGACACCATCATTCCCTTTATCTTATCCATCAGCCATTTACTGTGTGCCTACTGTAATAAACATAAAACAAATTTCAACCCACTTTTCTTTACTTATTTACTCACTGTCCTTGAAGTGGTGAAATTCTCCTCTGCCTTGATTCTTATTACTCTTCCATGGTCTCTCTATGTACTTTTCTTTTCTATTGTTGCTGTCTCCAAATTAGATTTTTCTTTTTCACATTAATAGACATCTTTGGCTTTGGTATTTTATATCTTTGTTCTTCTTTGTTCTCTTAATCCACTTGCTAATTTAAAGAGACAGGAGAATAAAGAGAATGTAATGATCCATTAAGATGAGAAAATCACCAAGAGGTAAAAATGATTCTCTTTTCCATTAGTAGATTGAAATATCGTCACCGAATGACTTGTTACTTCAGCTTCTGTACAAAGAACATTAATTTGCTATGAGTAATGCTTCTGCTGAGGTGTGTGTTTGTGCTGGTTTTAAGATCAGAGCTAAAGAAAGTAGTTTTTTAGATTATTTATATTATTATTACACTTCAATTTCAAAGCAGGTAGCCATTTTATGATGGAAAGAGCTATGGACACGAAGTCAGAAGATGGATTTAATTTTTTTAAGGTCTGGAATTGTTTTTGGACAAAACATTTAACATCTTCGAGACTCAGTTTCTTACCTGTAAAATGAGAGTTGGCACTACATAATAAGGTCTTCTCCAGCTCGTAAAATTTATGTTTCTCATTGAGGTAAGCATAAATGCATTGATAGGTAAGTATTTTACTTCACAAAAGCTAGAAAATGCCAAGAAATCATATCATTTCTCTCCCATCAAATGTTATTAACCAAGTAAAAATAATGTAGGTTTACAAATTAATTTCTACTTCAAACTGTCATAGCATCTGTTTTCTAAAACTTCTGAAATTTTAGGGGCTCTTCAGGTGACTGTTGGTTGAGAGTAAGTTTTTTCATTGAAAAGAAGACATATTTATTTATAATTTTCGGTTGATGAAAACAATCATGCTTATTGTAAAAAATTCAAACAATATAGAAGTATAGAAAGCAGAAGTCTCTTATTTCCTCACGCCCACTAATGACCCTCTTGGTTCCATTCCCCAGAGGGAATTTTTGGTATGTCTTTCTGGACATTTTGCTGTTGATATGCAAAGGCAAGTGTATATGTAAAAACATAATACTATTTTGTAAACTTCTCCCCACCCCACACACACTTAAAAATAGAACAATATAGATTGGATCTTTTTTCCCATATCAGCATAAGCAGATATTCCTCTAAGGTAAAGAAAAAAAAGTCTAAAGACTTCTAAGCCTGAAGATTAATTCTTTTCATTAGAATTTAACATAAGAAATAGGAAAACTATTCTGTTACTGAAATTATTTACAAAATGCTAACCTTAACTGACAAACCTTTAGTCCCATATCTTCATGACAGCAGCTGAGAGAGTGCCTGAGGGTTTTGAAGATTCTTCAAGGTGTGTCATATTATGGTTCACATCAGTGCACACTGATATACCTCCCTGGCAAGAACTGAAAGATACAGTTCTTAAATCCCCTGGTGACCCATTATCCATGGATCATTGACAAGATAGAATGTAATAGCTCCTGTCTTTTTACCAAGGTAAACTTCCCAGTGAAACTGTACTGTTCTTGTCCTGTGTCCTTTATTTAAACAAACAAACAAACAAAAATTTAGGAAAAAGAAACTACATTAAGTAGGTAATACAAATGCTCTCATAGTTTTTATTGTATTTTAATGTTGATTGAATGAGAAAATATCTGTTGAAATATAGTAGCTGTTTAATATAAAGTGCAAGACAGAAGTTTTTCCCACAACTTGGCTTTCCAAATAGATCATCTGAAATTCAAGGCTAAACGAATTGCACAAGATTCAGCATTTATTTATTATTTATTTATTTATTTCCTTCTTTCTTTTTTGTAATTTGACAGAGACAGAGAGAGCACAAGCAGGCAGAGCAGCTGGTAGAGGGACGGGAAGAAGCAGTCTCCCCACTGAGCAAGGAGCCCCATGTGGGACTCAATCCCAGGACTCTGGGATCACGACCTGAGCCAAAGGCAACCAATTAACCAACTGAGCCACCCAGGTACCCCAAGATCCAGCATTTGGAACATTAAGTTTCACTAATAGATGTTTTGCCTATTTAAGGCATGTAAGCAATAGTTCGATTGGTACTATGGAACAAAATTGAACATTTCCCATTATTTTGCTAGGGTCTAAAAAGTCAGTACTTCTCTATCCAAAAAATTGTTTCACTTGTGAACTGGCCCATCACCCTAAGCTCTCAGGGACGCATTCACAGACGTCTGCAATGTTTATCATGTGGCACCGTGTTTTTGCAACATCACATATTGACAGTGAAGTGTTATAAATATAATGTGATGACAGGACCTGGTCATGTTTTTATGTAGTTCTCATCTAGATCCTGTCTGAAAGTTCCTTATTTTATGTTAATCTTCTTGACTTCTAGAAGGATTCTTCCCCAATTCTATGGGTTTAGAGTTAGAAAAGGTTAGAAATAGAAAGATGATGCTCTTGACAACTTGATTTCCTGCCCAGGTCACAGAAACAAAGGAAAAGAAAAGGAAAAAAGGCAATAACTTAACCAAAAAAGCAAGCTGCAGAATGGGCAAGTATGTATCATTCATGTAAAGTTTGAAGGCATGATACAGGCATGATGAATATAGTAAAAGTATAAATCATTCTTGGAAATAATAAACATTAAATTCTGGATAGTGGTTATCTTTGGGGAGAAAGACAAAAGAAATTAGGGAATGGTACACATGGAAGGGGGACTTCAATTGTATTTACATTTTATTGCTCAAAGACATCTGAAGCAAATATTGAGATAGTTAAGGCTTGACAAAGCTGAGTGATATATGTAGGGGCTTATTATATTCATCTCTATACTTTTCTATATGCTTAGAAATTTTCATAATAAGCCTTTTTTTTTCCAAAAAAGAATCTGATTTTAGAGCTGAAAAGGACTTTAGGAACTATTTAATATTGATATTTAATGAGCAGCTACTCTGTGATGTTAGAAATATACTAGTTTACCAGAGAAGCAAGTTCTCTACACCCTTGGAGATATATTCTACTTGGAAAGAGGCTACATTTTTTAAAAATGTGAATACACAAAAACGGATATTGATTAGGACCCCATTTGAAGATGAGACCGTTGAGGTAAAGAAAAGTGAAGTGATTTGCCTGAGATTCAAGCCTCTTGTAGAGTCTTGCCTTCCCAAATACCTATATTTCTCCCTAACTTAATGTTATTCTAATTATTGATGGTGTTAGGCACAAACACATTGACAATGTCTCACACTTGTTTTGTAGCCATCTCTAATTAAGATATAAGATAAAAATTACAAATGTGTCAAATGCTAAAACTTAACTGAATAAGCTTTAAAATTATTTGAGTATTTTTGATATGACATTAAATTTACACAATTTTTTATTAGGTAGGTCAGCATTTTCTTCATTTCATGGGTGAAGAAAGAGATGAATGAGGGAGTAGTCATGGAGTGAAGTAAATTGCCTAAGGCTCTATAGGAAATAAAATGACAGGTTCTGGATCAGAATTCACAAGTCTGACTAATCTAATGCAAAATCTTGAGTACCTTTCTTTCTGATCTTTCCTTTCAGATTACTGTGCCTTACTTCCACACATTCCTGTAAAGCCAACACAACTCTTGAAAATTGTAAGAGCCCATAACATTAATATCTTGTCAGACAAATTGAGTATTTTTTCACTTCAGAGTTGCAAAATCGTATGATATGATAAAAATGTTTAACATAAGTTTTTGTGTCCATCTAAGTGTGCAAACCCTTCTCTCCAGATGGTCTCAAAGAATGGTCAGGGAAATAATTTCCCAGACTGCAACTATTCTATTCAGAGCTTTGAAGCCAAATATCAGGTGAGCTTTTATCCACTGTTGGCAAACAAAGGGAGCAGAAGAACAGAATGATTATGGTGACCTAAGCTACTTAGATGGTGTTATGATATCCATTTTACCTATAAAATCTTAGCATTTTTAAGGTTTCTATTAAAGAAATTGTCTTCATTTCTATTAAAGTAATTGTTTTAATATTATGATAGACAAAAATGATTGTTTGAGCTTCTTCCTGTATTCATTTTTTTAAAGATGTCTT
Source organism: Enhydra lutris kenyoni (assembly GCF_002288905.1). Classification (NCBI taxonomy): domain Eukaryota; kingdom Metazoa; phylum Chordata; class Mammalia; order Carnivora; family Mustelidae; genus Enhydra; species Enhydra lutris. The sequence continues at coordinate 38,671,255 of NW_019154098.1, read as the reverse complement.
TGAAGAAATTAGGTCCTTATGGGAAAATTATTCTGAGCAGAATTTAAATATTCAACATCAGAAGATAGTATGGTCTAATACTATTCCTACAGGAATTTATCAATAGACTTTACCCCTGTGTACTACATGTTTACTTACAAAGTTGACTATAGGTTTATGTTGTAAGTCCTTGATATTGACTGGTACAGGAACACTCCAGAATTACTTATCATCTTCATTTTCCAATGAATTCTTTCTTCCCTTGGTTGATGTGTGAAGCAAGGCTTCTAAGGACTTCTTCAGTGTCCTTATTAAGAACATCTGTAAAGAGCATCAGAATGAAGTGTTGAATTTCACCCATTTGGATTTCATTAAAGTGTCTATAGTTGCAAGCATTTAGAAAGTCAAGACACTAAGAGTTTGGGGTTTGACCCAAAGGAAATTGGTCCTCATTTTAAGGCTAAACAGGAGGGATAACTGAACCAAAGTTTTTTAGGGATTTTTTTTTTTTATCATTCCTTTCAGATACATGCCCCTAAAGAATGAACACTTAAACAGTCCTACTTTCTAATGGTAAGTTTTCTATCTTGCCAGAGCAGAGTGTGGGTTTACTGCAGAGGATCTTAACCTAGGGTTCATGGATTTCTAGTGGACCCATAGACAGACCTCAGAGAGTCCATAAACTTTGTAAAATTGTAAGCAAAATTTCATGTGCATATACACATTGGTTTGTTGTTGTTGTTGTTGTTGTTTCTGGAAAGAAGAAGCTGTAGCTTTCATCAGAATTTCAGGGACATTTGTGATTCAAAAAAGGTTAAGAAATGTTGGTTTATTTTTGTATGTATTTAGGTATCTTAAAAATTTCAAAGTATCTAAACAAGCAGAATTTTCATTTTCTCTTTTTACTAAGATTTCATAGTATACATAAATGTACATAACTTTTAAATGTTAATAAGGTAAACTAATTTTAAAATACTTTTAAATTTTTTAAATTTTATTTATTTTATTTTATTTATTTTTATTTTTTAAAAATTTTATTTATTTATTTGACAGAGAGAGAGATCACAAGTAGGCAGAGAGGCAGGCAGAGGTGGGGAGTTCAGGGAGGAAGTAAGCTCCCTGCTAAGAGAGAGCCCCCATGCAGGGCTTGATCCTAGGACCCTGAGATCATGACCTGAGCAGAAGGCAGAGGCTTAACCCACTGAGCCACCCAGGCACCCACTAATTTTAAAATATAAACAAGTGAACAGAATTCTGATAATTTGTGAAATCTCAATTATAACTAAATTGTCCATATACACATTCTGATATGATCAGGTTTAATAAAAGTAATCTGACTGATTCTTTGGAAAAAATAATATAAAAGGAGTAATTTGGTTGAAAAGTGAAAATACACTGTATTGGCAGTACAGAGTGGTAAAGAAAAAAAAAGGAGCTTGAAGTTTTCCCCCTACATTTGGTAGTAGTAGTAGTAGTTGTTGTCGTTTGGTTAATTAATCATGCTCTAATTATAGTAAAGTGGCATGAATTAATTTATTTATATTGTGCTTAAATCCACTTTGAGTAAAATCAACAACTTCGTTTTGTAAAGAACGCTAAGTGAAATAAATTCTGATGTGAAAAATCCACTGGGGATTTTTAAGTTTTCTAAAGTTTAAAATGAATATCAAATAATAGGATCATCATCACACTAATTCTAGCTATATTTTATGCTTGGAACAGTTGGTAAAATTTAAGAGATCATATTTTAAGTTCAAATACAATACCATATTTCTTCTCTGCATGTGATTTTTAGAAGCCTTACTTTAACTGGATCCTATAATTATATTTGTCTTTAGAAGTAGATTATTTAGTATATGTTGAAGGAGCAACCTTTTTTCAGTGTGGTTTTCCTGGTGAATCATTCACTTCTGACTGGAATCAAAACACAGAACACAGAAATATAGCATGAATCTTTGATTAGTAGGGTATCTGCCATTTGTCTTTGTTTTATATCACAAGAATATACCGCAAGTTATTGTTCCCCTTGAGTTAAACTTTGGACACCAGTCTATTTTGATTTATCTTTGCTTCTTATGCAGTAAGCCTTCTTTGACCACCTTCTTAAATTACCTGTCCTCTTAGACAATTCTTTAGCTTATTACATGTAAACCTGGCTTGTTTCCAAATTAACTTAGCTAGACTCTTAATCTTTCCCATCCTCTCTCAGAAGCCCCCATGAGCCCTGTTGATAATCACTAAACCAAACTTATAGGCTTCACACTCCCTTGCTTCCCCTGTACTCTCCTGCTCTATCTATCTATCTTTATAATATATAATATAATATATAATATACATCCCTGATATATTATATTACATTACATATATATGTAATAAATGTATTATATCATCAGTATTTCTTTTATTATTATTTCTCAGATGCCTTTTCTCTCCTTAAACTTTGTCTTTCTAACTTTGCCTCAAAATGTTTTCTTCTTTTCAAATTTATCTCACAAACATAAATTTAGATATTAATGAAATATGGACTCTTGAAGAGTTGTTTGTTTTAAAGTTAAGACTTTCTGGGGTACCTGGCTGGCTCAGTTGGTGGAACATGCAACTCTTGATCTTGGGGTTGTTAAGTTTGAGCCCCAGTTTGGGTGTTGAGACTACTTAAAAAGTAAAACCTTAAGGGGCATCTGGGTGGCTCCGTCAGTTAAGCTCAGTTAGTTAACTTTGATTTCAGCTTGGGTCATGATCTCAGGGTCATGAGATCCAGCCCAGCCCTGCTTCCAGCCCCATGTGAGGCTTTGCACTAAGCTTGGAGCCAGCTCAAGATTCTCTCTCTCCTCTTCCTTCTGCCCCTCCCCAGTCTTTCTCTCTCTCTCTCTCTAAAAAATAAATAAAATATTAAAAAATAAAATTGGGGTGCCTAGGTGGCTCAGTGGGTTGAGGCCTCTGCCTTTAGCTCAGGTCATGATGGTCCCAGCATCCTGGGATCGAGCCCTGCATCGGGCTCTCTGCTCAGCAGGGAGCCTGCTTCCCTTCCTCTCTCTCTTCCTGCCTCTCTGCCTACTTGTGATCTCTGTCTGTCAAATAAATAAATAAAATCTTTAAAAATAAATAAATAAACAATAAAATAAACACTTTTCTTTAATATCAAGTTTGTCTCTTACTATTTATATAAGGTTAAGAATCAGTAAAGGTTATAGTATATGAATTATATCTCAATTAAGCTATTATTCAAAAAACCAGAAAGGAGTGAAGTGGAGAAAAAATAAAGAAATTTACTTGAAAGTGTTTTGAAAGATATAAACTGCAATATGGACCTAGATATTTATCATTATTATAATTACTATTACATAATTATTTAGCTTTACAAATTCTCTGAAGCCTTCCTATAAACTGATAATTTAAACTACTTTCTAGCTCACTGCTCTAGAACTATTTACGCAAATGCAAATTATGTGAAAGCTTCTAGCATAGTGGCTGGCATAAAATAGGTATTCAATAAATGTTAAAAAACAAGAAGAGTTAAGGTACAATTGATAAAGTCATATATATTAATATAGGGTTCAAAAACTTGAGGAATTTAACCTGTGCCTAAAAAAGTCAGGAGTGAATTTAAAGTTATAAAAAACCTTATTCTTTGATATTATTAATGATATATACCATTACAAAAGTAACATGGCTGGAAACCATCAGATTAAAATTCATTTTTTAAGCCTTTCTTCAAAGACTGTTATTAAAAGACTTAATAAGTTTGAAAATTAGTTTTGTGGAGTAATATGGTGATTCCCAATTAGCTTTCTTCTCATGATGGGGATTCTCACAGCTCTGGTGACCAAAGAATATTTATTCCAACATGGTTCCTCCTTTTGGAAACAGAGAACAACTTTTACATTTTCTGTTAAAATATCCAACAGTGAGTATGTATGAGTTCAAGATGTTTCAGCTGTTCCGGAGGTATGATGTTTTTTCTACATTTCAACCCCACCTCCCTCTCAGGTTCTGACAACATTCCTTTTGCTCTCGCGATGTTTCGTCTTCCCGGAAGCGGTGAAGGACAGTCCTCGAGAACGGCGTCGGGATGTGTGGGGGCTGTGTGGAGAAGGAGTATCCAAATCGGGGTAACATCTGCCTGGAAAATGGATCTTTCTTGCTGAACTTTACAGGCTGTGCAGTGTGTAGTAAGCGGGATTTTATGCTGATCACAAACAAATCTTTGAAAGAGGAAGATGGAGAAGAAATAGTTACCTATGATCATCTGTGTAAGAATTGTCATCATGTAATAGCCAGGCACGAGTATACATTCAGTATCATGGATGAATTTCAGGAGTACACCATGTTCTGTCTGTTATGTGGCAAAGCTGAAGATACTATCAGTATTCTCCCTGATGACCCTCGACAAATGACTCTGTTATTCTAAGGATCCTCTGCAGTTCTGTACTAACTGTGTTGTGTTGGTTTATAATACAGCAAGCCTCGTGGTTTGTCTTACTTCATTTAAAAAATGAAGTAAAAAAGAAAACATTATCAAAGAAGGTAAGAATCAGAGGTGATGGGACACTGGTTTGCTGGTCAAGACAGCTAGCCTGTTTTCAAAGTTGTGGTCTTCATTATGCTTTAAGAATAGTAGTGTCTTTGGATTGGAAGGAACTTTAGTGTCTTTATCCATCTTTCATATAATATTGACTGGAGGAACACTCACTATTTTGCGAAACCCCAGGTTGCATTTTAGATAACTCTGAATGTTAGAAAATTTTATCCTCAACCAAAACCCCACCTAGTTGCACCTTCCAATGATGGATCCTAGGTCTGCCCTCTACTTTCTCTAAGTTGCAAACTTGGGAGAGGAGGAGGAGAGTTCTTATATAAACAGATGAGACCTTTGCGTTGAACTTCACAAAATGTTTAGAATTGTTAGAAAATCGTGTCACCACACCTTCCGTTCCTCAGAAAAATACATTGCTTATTACTTCTTCTTTTTTTTTAAGGTTGTATTTATTTATCTGAGAGAAAGTGAGAGAGAGCGTGAGAGTGGGGGGAGGGGCAGAGGGAGAGGGACCTGCAGACTCCCTGCTGAGCAGGGAGCCCCACATGGGGCTGATCCCGGGACCCTGAGATTCTGACCAAGATCTTGACCAACCAACTGAGCCACCCAGACAGCCCACTTGTTATTTCTTTATGCAGATTCCACACTAGGAATTTTTCATTTCCCTCATCCAAATATGCCAGTGAAATTAGCAAATTTTCAGTCTTTCTGGGAGATCTGCCAACAATTATCAATGTATCAATGTTAGCACACCTTAATGGGAGGAGGGAGAAGGAATTAGAAACTTCATAGTCCTATTTCCTCCTCTGGTGGTATGGTAGGAAGGAGAATTAACTGGTTAGAGCTGAAGCCTTATTGGTTATGAGTCTTTTAAATTCCTGGCCCAGATTAACTGAATGATCCCAGCACTGAGCACACATGTTGTCAGGAGTACTTGTATCACTCTGATTTGCCTAATAACTAATCTGTTTGCAACCTCCTCCACATTTAATGAGGAGGTTTCATTGTCCTCCTCTTGCAGGTTTTAACATGCATATTCCTACGTTGATTCAAAAAGACCTGAATTACATGCTAGAATTTCAAGGTGCCAAAGGCCACAGCTTCTTCGTTTTAAAAAAAGGTGGGGGGATTATTACAGATCAGGCAGCAGGACTCTCAGAGTCTACACCTGGCTGGCCCAGGTTTGGCTCTTCCTCATCTATTTATTCATCTGAATAAAAACTTCAAAAAAAGTAAGAAAAAAAATGAGTTACCCTGGTACTGAGCCTGAGATAATGTGTATCAGCTTTGATCACATGTTCTGAAGTTTGGGAAAATGAATTACTATAAACCGGGTGTCATCCTCAGCTCTTCCCTGGAAACACTTTTCTTAAATGTTGCTTTTGATCATATTTTTTGATGCAATTAAGGATTCCTTTCCCTAGTCATGTTTTCTTTCTTGAGCTAAAACCTTATGGAAACAATCCAATAGAATTATATAGCTATGGTTCCACTCACAGGAGCTCTTGGTAATGATTAAGGTTGCCTGGACAAAAGAATATGGAATAGGTGTTTGCCTAGTGGGTGTGTCAGTGGTGGGGATGGGGGAGTCCGTTTTATCTTTCTACAACCTGAGGTTCTATGAAGAACCCTAAGTCATATCTGCAACAAAGAAATTACTCTGATTGAATTTATCTTTTTTCCCAATACTTCTCCCTCATTTGATAGCCATTCGACAAATATTTGAGTATCTTTATGTGTTAAGCACTGTATTAATCTGTATAAGAGACAAATAAGGACAAAGAAAAACATAAATAAAGAAGTAAATATGACTTTTGGGACTTCATCAAGATCAAAAGTTTCTGCACTGCAAAGGAAACAGTCAACAAAACAAAGAGGCAACCCACGGAATGGGAGAAGATATTCACAAATGACACTACAGACAAAGGGCTGATATCCAAGATCTATAAAGAACTCCTCAAACTCAACACCCAAAAAACAAATAATCACATCAAAAAAATGGGCAGAAGACATGAACAGACACTTCTCCAAAGAAGACATACAAATGGCTAACAGACACATGAAAAAATGTTCATCATCACTAGCCATCAGGGAGATTCAAATCAAAACCACATTGAGATACCACCTTACACCAGTTAGAATGGCCAAAATTAACAAGACAGTAAACAGCAAGTGTTGGAGAGGTTGTGGAGAAAGGGAAACCCTCTTACACTGTTGGAGGGAATGCAAGTTGGTGCAGCCACTTTGGAAAACAGTGGAGATTCCTTAAGAAATTAAAAAATAGAGCTACCCGGGGCATCTGGGTGGCTCAGTGGGTTAAAGCCTCTGCCTTTGGCTCAGGTCATGGTTCCAGGGTCCTGGGATCAAGCCCCGCATCGGACTCTCTGTTCAGGGAGTCTGCTTCCTCCTCTCTCTGCCTGCCTCTCTGCCTACTTGTGATCTCTGTCTGTCAAATAAATAAATAAAATCTTAAAAAAAAATAGAGCTACCCTATGACCCTGCAATTGCACTACTGGGTATTTACCCCAAAGATACAGATGTAGTGAAAAGAAGGGCCATCTGTACCCCAATATTCATAGGAGCAATGTCCACAGATGCTGAACTGTGGAAAGAGCCAAGATGCCCTTCAATAGACAAATGGATTAAAAAGATATGGTCCATATATACAATGGAGTATTATGCCTCCATCAGAAAGGATGAATACCCAACTTTTGTATCAACATGGACGGGACTGGAGGAGATTACTCTGAGTGAAATAAGTCAAGCAGAGAGTCAATTATCATATGGTTTCACTTACTTGTGGAGCATAAGGAATAACACCGAGGACATTGGGAGATGGAGAGGAGAAGTGAGTTGGGGGAAATCAGAGGGGGAGACAAACCACGAGAGACTGTGGACTCTGAGAAACAAACTGAGGTTTTGGAGGGAAGGGAGTGGGGGCTTGGGAGAGCCTGGTGGTGGGTATTATGGAGGGCATGTATTGCATGAAGTACTGGGTGTGGTGCATTAACAATGAATTTTGGAACACACACAAAAAATAAAATTAAAGAAAAATTTTTAAAAAAGAAGTAAATATGTTATGACCCAGAAATGTGTTGCCATCTATGGCAGTAAGTAGGTAGAAGTTTCCCTTGTCAGTGTGGGGGGGAAAGGAAGGGGATAAGGAGGACTCACTGGTGGAGGTAAATGTGATTTCAATGATGACAGTGAGTTCAAATGACTTTCTCCAATGGAAGTATGCTATCCCAGTATTGGTAGTTTTCTTCAAAGCATAATCTGTGACACAAAAGTCTCTTTAGACCCTCTGAGATCAAAGGATTTTGTAGTCAAAAACATCTGAAACTTCACAAACACATTAACAGTTAATGTCTCTAAAAAACCCAGTGGTAAAGAGACCTGATTAACAAACTATCATGCAGCATCTCCCATATGGCCCTGACCACAACGATCTTTTTATTATTGTTGGAGGGAGATGTACAGTCTCCTGACAGATGCCATTAAAATTCTTAACCTGAAGACGATAATTTCCCATGAAAAATGGATGCTGTGGGTCAGTGAAATACACGTTAGCTTTTCTAAGTTTCACAGGTAACTATTACCATAAAAATGGTTCCTGGCAGGGCACCTGGGTGGCTCAGTGGGTTAAGCTTCTGCCTTCAGCTCAGGTCATGATCTCAGGGTCCTGGGATTGAGCCCCGCATAGGGCACTCTGCTCAGCAGAGAGCCTGCTTCCCCTCCCTCTCTGCCTGCCTCTCTGCCTACTTGTGATCTCTCTGTCAAATAAATAAATAAAATCTTTTAAAAAATGGTTATTGGCTATTGCTTTTAGAATGGGCAAATAGGGCCACAACTTGGAGTCTCTTGCTTACTGAAGCTCTGCGAGCCCTCAAAAAAATCTGCATAAGATCCTCACCTTAGAGGTAAACCTACTGGAGCCCTGGGGCAGAATATGTCTCTACATTCCTTGAAACAAGTGTAAAGAAACAAATAGAAGAACTGCCATTATGAATTGTACTAAAGCCATGATCAAAAGTCTCTATACTTTGAAATACCTAATCATATTACAGGATTAAAAACACATGAGTGAACACTAACCAATAATTTATTCATTTCTATATCTACTTACATCTTTTAATTTTGAAAACATAAATTTGTGGTTCTTTCTCATTTACACTGACAAAATCTTTCTCTTACTTTCAGTCTGGTAGATCTCTTTTGCTATACGTCTTTTTTGTTGGATTTGGACTATGGTAAGTTTAAGGCTTTATCTAAATTCACTTTTCAGAGTAACTTCTGAGTAGAAGATGGCCTAAGGGTAAAGAAAGATTAAGAAGAGCTCATATAAAATGTCTCACCTTTTCTAAGAATTATGAAATATATGTAACTTTTATATGAATGTTGGGCTTATTTTGTTGTGTTCTACTAAGGCTCAACTGTTGAGGCCATAGTGTAAGATGATAATCCTAGAGACAGGCATGTCCCCTCTAAAGAAAGTGGCATCCCCCATATCGATCATCTGGAAGGGGCAATTCCTCAGACAGGTAGCAGGGTCTTTTCGAAGGTGGGTCTTGGACTTCAGTGAGAACTCTTGACTCCCTATGAGATCAGTCTTTTTGGACTTCGAAGTATATTGATTGATTGATGATGCTCCCTGGTGGTTTAGGAAAGATGACTTCCCCCAAGAGGTTAGGCAGCAAGGTGCTACCTCTGTGGGAGATCCTGAAATGAAGTGATTTACTTTCAGTTTATCTAGCTTTCTGTTGCTTTCTGTGTTCAGTCCTATCTGGCTATGTCCAAATCTTTAGTAAGGGTTTATCATAATACATTAGCCTGGGTCAGGTCTCAGTTGTGTACTATGGACCTTAGGTGAAAATTTGGAGTTCAGGTTTAAGCCGAAGAACTAAAGAAGAGACAGTAGCCACTCAAGTTTACATAGTGATATGTGGTTATAGTTATTTATAAGGATAATAACTATCAGGTATCTAGCACCCACTTAGTGCCAGGCATGTTACATATGCTATCTTATCTAATCTTCACAATAATCCTCAGAAGAAGCTTCTATTTTAGTTCTATTTTGTGGATGAGGAAATCGAGAGTCTGAGAGATTATATATTAGCACATATCCCGTAGTTATTGAGAGATGGGATTTCAATATAGGTTTCATCTGCTAGGGGCTAAACATACTTTAGTCAAATTACTTCTCAGCCCTTGAGTTTTTCTATACGAAAACATCTACCTTCTAGGGTTGCTGTAAGGATTCAATGAAATGATGTATATAAAGATCCCAGGTCATTGATTAGAAGATAATGGTATCCCCAAAATGATGCTTACTGTTATGTTTTCCTTCTGTATTTCTGGCGGTTCCTTCTTAGTATCCTTCAAGGTTTTCTCTTGCTCTGATGGCCTGCTAAACTGGTGTTTCCTGAATATATTATTTAAAAACACTTCTCTTGAGTAACCTCACCAAACCCAGGGCTTCAGCTACTGTTTTTATGCTGCTGACTTCTAAATCTTTACCCTCAGCCCAGATCAATATGTAACTCCAGACCCAGATATCCATTCATCTGACATTCTGCCTGGACATCTCAAAGATACAACAAAATCAACATACCCCAAACTGATCACATCATCTTTCTGTTCCAATCTTGGCTTCTCTCTCAGTAGGTGGCATAATCAAATCTCTAGATCCCTAAGCTCAAAGCCTGGGAATCTTTCTCTATTCCTCATTTCTCACTCATCCCTCACACTCAATTAGTCATCAGATTCTCTCAAGTCCCCTTTTATCTCTTATATGACTCCCTCTCTCTCCCTCTATTTCATTTTATAGCCACTCTCTCTGTCTAAATTCAGATTCTCATCTCTTCTATCAACCATTACTGCAATAGTCTCCTAACTGGTTTCCCTACAATCTTCCCAACCCTCCTCTGTGTCCTCAACATTCCTGTGAAAATTATCTTTCCAAAATGCAAATTTTATCATTTATTTTCCATTTAAAATTTTTTAAGAGCCTCCTAGCTTTCAGGATAAAGTGCAGATTCAGCCCATACATTTCTTCAAGAATTTCTCGCCTGCTTCTTTAGCTATATTTCCCAATATTCCCAATATTCCCTCATTTGCATTTTTACCATTTGATTTGTTTTAGAAAACCACTTGACCTTCTCTAAGGGAAGCTATTTCTATCCTTGGGCTTTCAGGCATGCCACCGGAATGCCTACGGATTGCCTCCACCCCACCCCCTTGCCCAACTGCCCCTTTCCTTAAACTCCTTCCTTAAAGTTCAGCTTAAGGGGCACTCCTCTGCAGAGCTTTTCCTTGATCTTGACTCTGGTGTTTTTCTTAATGTTCCCCTGATACGCATGTTTCAGTAGGTAATAGCGTTTTCATACTACTCATTTCTCTCACTAGCCTGTGAACTGGACCCCAAAGTTTGTTCAACACTCGTCCCCAGCACCCAATCCCTAGCACCTAGCTCATAACAGATACAGACTATTTATTAACGAAAGAGTAAATTCATGAAGAGAGTTTTTAACCCTTGGGTATGCTGAATGTAGACCTAAAGCCAAAGGCAGAGCTTTGAGTTAAGGTGGCATGTTATTGGAGACGCCTTAAATCACATTTCTCTCTTCTCCACCCAGTCCTTTCTTCTCCATTTTACTTTTGACCAGGTTCTACCAATCACGTTAAGAAGAGTAAGACACAATAGCTTTTAGACACACCTGTTGAAACAAGCAATGAAGATGGAGAGTATCCCATTTAGCAGCGTAGGGAGATGAGAGTGTGACTGGGACCTAGGAAGCCAATACACCCACACTGCCTTCTACAAACTTGAGCTCCAGTGTTCCTTTGTAATCTTGAACCAGAGGCAGAACTCTAAAATCTAAACTGTTTAGTTTTATTTTCATTGGGGAAACTGGGTACGTTTTTAAAAATTACATTAATTGATCATTTTCTTTCTTTTTCTCCATTTTTTTCCATACTTCTCTGAGTGTGTTCGCCTTTTCAAATTTTGGCTGTTTCCCAGCTTTCCTTCTGTGAAGGTAATAGCGATAAAAAGGGTTAAAAAGAAGAAAAGCAAACCCAACTAACTCAAAAGCTAATCAGATTTTTTAAAAAAGTCTCTTTGTGGGGGAGATTCTCTAGGTTGAAAAAACCCACACGTATCACGTAGCTTACTCAACAACTCTATTTAGTAAAGGATGGCATGAAGGGAAAGAGGGAGTTAGTGACTTGCCCAAAGCCACTTAACCAGTTAGTTGTGTCCCTACGTCTCTCCTGTTCCAGTCTTGGAGATCTCTTCTTCCTGACTCTCTCCCCTTGTGCCCACGGCTAACACATTTCTGTTTAGGCAACATCAGGTAATCGGTAAGAATATATTTATTATATACAGTGTATGCTATACATAATTTTTAAACAAATAAGGTCAACACACTAACAGAGCCGAAAGAAGCCACGTGGGCGACGCTCAGGGCTCTCTGCAATTTGCCCCTGGGAGAATAAAAAAGATCGCCGAAGGACTCTAGGCTCTAGGACACCACGAGCCTCGAGAGACACTGTTTCTCCCGTCTTTCTCCAAAGAATGAGTTGTCGCGTGGAGGGAAACCCTGGGCCGCTTCCTCCGGCATGGCAGAATGGTTCGAGTAACCAGGAGGTGTGCCATGCTCCCTGCCTGGTGCGAGACCACTTCCAGGAACTGGTCAGCAGTAGGAGACTGCGGGGAGCTAAGCGGGCCTCCCCGTCGGGCGTCAGCGCTCAGCGTTGGGGCCAGAGCTTCCCGGCTCCGCTCTGCGCGCAGAGGCCCGCCCGCGCGCCGCTCGTGGCTGGGGGCGTTTCACGAGCCCGGATCCCCGCAACCAGGTTCTCCCCGTCCTGCGCGCCACTCACACCTTCGTGGGCTGCTTCCGGCCCAGCCCTGTGGGTCTCTAGAGCCTAGCAGTGCCCTGGCCAGAGATGTAAAAGAACGGGCGGTCTGGCCCTACAACCGGTCTAAGTAGAACTCTCCTTTAAAACCCTTGCGTGTGGGGGATCTGTTTCCCTCCATCCTAGGAGTTTGATCTTTATGCAGCGTCCCTTGTATACAGCAACTGTATTATGTACCGTAGGTTTAAAAAAAAAATGGGATTAGTCTCACATCCAGAGACAGTTTATTTTCCACATAAACTAGGAAACAAGTCATGAGGTAGTGAGCAATCCAACAGACCCAAGTAGAGAAGCGGGGTGGGGAGTGGGGCGGGAGGGGTTGGGAAGGGTAGATCCAGGCTAGACGGGAGAGACTCAGAGCAAGCGGGCTAAGAGTTGAGAGAAGAGGGAAGAGCGTGGGAGAGGAGTCGATCCGAGAGGGGAGAGTGGGCAGGGGATTAGGTGAGAAGAGGAAGGAGGAAGGAGAGCCTGGAGCGGCGGGGGGGACAAGAAGGAAAACTGGGCGGAGTGGGGGGAGGTGGGCGGGCATAAGAAGGGGAGGGAGAGGCCTAGTTTGGGTCCTACGGGCCTCCGCTCACTGCCCTCTTGCGTGAGAGAAGTCTCACGAGCCCCCAAATACGCCACCGGGCAGCCTCCCAGCCTCTGCGAGCACCGTCTGGCCGCTCCCCTACGGCCTCGGAGACCCGCGGCGCGCACACTCTCACGGTCGCGGGGCCACGCTGACTCCGGGAGCCAGACGGCCTCGCGCCTAAACCAAACGGCCCTCCTCGACCGCCTCCCTTCCGACACGGAGGCCAGAAGCCGGGTGGGCTCGACCCGAGCGAGGCCCAGCGCATCTACCGGAGCACTCAGCCCCGCGCCTCAGGCGCCGCGTGCGGTGGGCCGGGCGGAAGGATTCTCGGCGGCGACGCTGGGAAACTTGGAAGGAATGTCCCAACCCTGCGGACAGGCCCGGCGTCGACGGGGCCGGGAGCTGGGGTCTCCTCTGTTAGCACTTATTTGAGCTACTTTTGTCCGTTTACTCGTTGATAAACGCATTGGGGGATTCAAAAGGGAAAGGGACCGGCAGCGCCCCCGAGGAGGTGGCGGGAAAGTAGAGATAAGGCTCCAACGGGACTGTCGACTGCTCGCGACAGCTGGGGCCGGCGCCGCACGCGAAAGCTGGGGGCCGGGGCAGCGCCCCTCAGCTCGGGCTTCGCCCCTCAGCTCGGGCTTCGCGACCGGCCCGGGAGCCGGGGGTTACAGGAGGAGGGAGGCGCGACGCCCGGCTTGGAGGGGTCGCCGAGCTGGGTGGGAGCGCAGGGCCCACCGCGGACGGCCCGCACGAGCGGATGGACCGCGGAGCGCCCCGGGCGAGGCGTTCGGTGTGGATGGGGTAGGAGCGACGGGCCTGGCGCTGAGGAGCTACGCCGAGGCCGCTACGTCCTCGACCCTTGCCCTAGACGGAGCGGAGGCCTCATGGGATAAATGGGGCGCGCACAGGCGTTTAAGGCCCCTGCTCCTTCTCTAGGTAGGAACCGGCCGCGCGTCCCGTCGGCGTGCGCTGGCTCCCAGCACCCGGCGGCCGAGGCCGCTGGCGTTTTCCCGCCTTGCGCGCGCAGCCGAGTGGTGAGCGCTGGGTGCCGCTCGGCTGAGGAGGGCAGCGCGGAGGCTGGTGGCCGAGTCCTGCGGCTGCCCTTCCCGGCCGCCTGCACCCCGTCGGCGAGCCGCGGCCCTCGGGCCCGGCAGGAGGCGCTGTGCGGACGAATTGAAACACAATACAAAGGCTTTAGGGATGGCGTTTGCGCATACTAGGACCGGAACCTTTAGTTGAGTGACCCGATTCAGACCACCTTCTCCACCTCCTCCCTGTCTTTAATGTGTGTGTGTTTGTGTGTTGGGTTAGTCAGAAGGATAAGACGTCAGCGAAGGAGATCGAAAAGTATAAATTCTTAAAATTCAGGTTCGCTGTTTTAAAAGGAAGATGTAAGGCAGATATTCTAATTCTTGATTATAAAGGGCTCGCTTAATACTGCTGTTAAAGATCCTACTCCATTTGAAGGGTTGGGTTTAAATTCTTTTACTGAAATAAAGGTTCATACAGACTTTCTGCTTATTGCTATCTGAAAGATGTCTTCAGTAACAGGAGCAAGAGGCAATTTCAATATTGAAATTACAATATAACAATATTATGTTTGTGGTGCTTTATCAAACTATAACAGTGCTATTTGTGAATATTTAGTGGTCTGTGAATCATTAGTCCACAGGAACTGGGGCAGTTATGCAAAAATGAAATGTATTATTTCATTTATTGTCCTCTTAAATGTAGGACTAAATTCATACCAGGGAGTAATCTTATGAAAACTCTGATCAGAAATAAAGGGGAGGGGAAGGAAAAGGAAATCTCTGAACCCATTGTATATATGGCCAATGTAGACACTCGAGCCCTGTATAAGTAAGTGGTGGAGCTATGAAGAGATTAAATGGCGCTGCCTCCATTTTATATGTGTTCTCAGCCTCAAAGGGATCTGCCTTAGAGAGACTGGCCTCCTAGTAGAAGCTGGCATTCTTGGACTTTGCTTTTGCAAATTGATTTATGTCATTTTGGAAATTATTCAGAGTGATTATAAATGCAAATTACTAAATGCATGGCATATAAAGAGACATTTTATTCTGCTAATAATTAATATATGGAAGAATTAATTTCCAAACAATGCTTCCACTGAAAAAAAAACTATGATTTTATGATAGTGTGATTTGGTAGTGACGCTGTTCTATCTAACAAGTAACTATTTCAGGACCTCAGGATATTAAAGTTAAAATCGGTATGAAATTTTGATAAAAGGAAGAGTTTATGGTGTAAGCAGGTGCTTATTGTACCTGGATAGACATCTACAGTGTTGTTCAAATACAGTGCTTCAGTCTGAGGTGCAAGTTTATGATAGGGCGCTTCTACCTCTTCTTTGAACAGGTTAACCCCAAAATAAGTATAAGATAAACCCTGGTTAAATAAAATAGTTCTTTTTTATTGGTAAAGATTAGGTTAGGTAGTAAAATTATATAGGAAGTTAGATATTTAATAATCACATTAGCTTACCTTTATATAGCATTTTGTAACTCATTAAGTGCTTTAAGGTATGTTTATCTCACTTAATTCTCACAATAAATTTTTAAAATTTAAATTCAGTTAGCCAACATATAGTACATCATTAGTTTTTGATATGGGTTCAGTGGTTCATTAGTTGCATGTAACACCTAGTGCTCATCACTCTCACAGTAAACTTTTTGACATAGATACCATTTTGTTGGTTTTATAATTGGGGAAACAGGCTCACAGTGGTGGCCTCTTGAATTTAATTCAATTAACTCTGATATGCAGCTGGAGTAACCAGCAACCACTAATACCTTGACTTTCAAATTGCATGGAAAATTTGGTGTTCCTGAACCAAATGAATGGATTTTTGAGCTAGATAATGCAGAACTGAGGTCGTGATACAGTTTTGAAATGAGTGCGTGTGGTGGTGGGGTAGATGGTGTTTGTAGTATAAGATTTAATATATAAAAATACAAACTGTGAGTCCTTAAAAAGCAGTAGTGTGATAGGTTTACAGTTAAAATGATACTTCTTTCTTAGAGAGAAAAGAAACTGTGAAGCTCAAAATTTCAAGTCACAATCCTGAAATGTCTTTTTCGGTTAACTTAACTAAAGAAAGCAACTTCTAACAGTTATTTCCTTAAACTTTGAAATGTAATATATTTCAGCCAGGTGACTTGAAATAGAAAACAGATAAAGATGACTTACTGGTTAGTGAAATACCAGTCTGAAACAGACAGCTTACTTTTTTTCCCCCTCTTCATTTCCCCTGGACCAGCTGTTAATGTTTAACCTTCATTTACTACTTCAAGAGTCATATTTACACTTCTCCAGCAACACTTTATCCATATGTTCCTTGGCCTTATACATTATATAAGACTCTTTTAGGGCAACTTCCTAATCTTCTCATTAAGAAAATGTCACACTCACCCAAATAACCCTATAGAAGACGTCAGATGATATCACCACTAAAATAACTCCATAGAAGATGTCATCTGATATCACTTATAGGCTTCATTTTTGTCTGTAATAGTCTTTGCCAGGTTGTTCTTCCCATTTAGACAACTGGGATGTTTCCTTTCCTTTATTCAGTTGATAGGGGGGAAATCTAAAAACACTTCACAATTCACTTGATATCAGGTAATGAATTCAGCTTTCTTGAGAGGAACATGATGCAAAGTTGTCTTTTCTTTGTTAATAATCAGTTGTCTTACCTAAAACAAGTGATCATCATTTGGATCATAAGTTTCATACTGGAATGTTACTGCTTTTACTATGTAAGGGATATGACAAAAAAGGACAGAATGGACTTTACCTCTTGTCTGATAACTTGCTTATTCCTACTTTTTTAGGTTCCAGAGGTTGAACGAATTGACAAATAAGGTTTAGGTAGTGTTTTTATGAGCAAATCAATCTCATTATTTTTACTTTGGTAACTTCCTATCAAGTAGTTTTATATATAGGGGAAAAGGTCAATGAATTTTCAAACTGATTTGTCTAGGTTTTGTTATTGTTAGTGGTTAATTCAGTGAAGTTGGAGTTGAGATTTTTGTATTTAAAACTTATTATAATGAACTGATTATGTAATTGACCTATAGCCATGGAATATCACCAAGTTCAAGGTTTTTATCTGTTGAGTAGATATACTCCTGTTTATCACCTTTGAGGAATATTTCTGGTTTAAGAGAGGCCAGATAAGTTCTATCATAATAATACATTTAATATATTACAACCAATTGCTAGATCTCTTTTACCTTTAAAATTTTTTAGTGATTTACAAATAATGCGTGATCTGAGTAAATGTGTCTTATTCTTTTTTTTAAAAAAGATTTTATTTATTTATTTGACAGACAGAGATCACAAGTAGGCAGAGAGGCAGGCAGAGAGAGAGAGAGAGGAGGAAGCAGGCTCCCCACCGAGCAGAGAGCCCGATGTGGGGCTTGATCCCAGGACCCTGGGATCATGACCTGAGCCGAAGGCAGAGGCTTTAACCCACTGAGCCACCCAGGTGCCCCTAAATGTGTCTTATTCTTATCTGATTTTTTCTTGGCTCAAGAAGATACTTTTAACCAGAATCTACCACTCCTTTCAAAATAGGCCCAACTGACAAAAAGTGGAATTGAAACTTAATTTTGTCAAAAATAATTTCCTTTTGCACAGAATTTGTTTGTCTCATCTAGGGCACTTCTGTATAGTGGTATGGTGCTGATTCTCCATGGTCTTACACTCTTTCATTTTTAAGTCTGTGCGGTCATCCCTATGAGTGTCCATTTCTGGAATCAGGGTGAATGAAACTCTGCTTGAAAATCTATGTGTCTAAAGCAAAAACTATAGTGATTTTCTGTATAACCTTTTGTGAATTATCTTACCAAATTATACAGGACTTCCTCTCCAGATTATAAATCATTATGCCAACTTTGACAGTTGCAAGATATTGACAGCTCTTGTTAAACTAGATTACGATTTTCACATGTGAACTTGCTACTCCCATATCTGACATCCTTCTTGTCTGAATCAGTACTTTTGGCACTTAGTCACAGATTTATATTTTAACATTTGTTTTAGGCTTTGTTCCTTTGAGACTATAATGCCCTTGAGGGCAGGTTCTATGTGTTAGATTTTTTAATGCCTCACAACTCCTGAGTAAAAGTTTTGGTGTATGGTATGTACTCAGTGAAGAATTATTCAAATAAACATGAACTGTTGTTTTTTTTTTAAAGATTTTATTTATTTATTTGACAGAGAGAGAGAACACAAGCAGGCAGAGCAGCAGGCAGAGAGAGAGGGGGAAGCCGGCTCCCCACTGAGCAGAGAGCCCGATGCAGGGCTCGATCCCAGGACCCTGGGATCATGACCTGAACTGAAGGCAGAGGCTTTAACCCACTGAGCAACTGAGCCACCCAGGCGCCCCTAAACATGAACTGTTTTTATTGAGTGTTGTGAAGAGCATTTTTTTAGAAATATGAAGAATTAAAATACATATCTCTGTCCTTGTGGTACATGTAGTCCATCTGGTTTCCATATAATTTATTAGATTCATAATCCTTTATGTATAATAATGAAGTCCAAAAATCCCAGAAAACTTATATTGTTATGTTTTTGGTAATATTTTGTAATAAAATCTAACCCAAGAGTAAGTTATTTGGCATAAAAATATGACTTGAACTGATGTGAAGCTATTTATAGTATTCATTTATTCCACTTAAGAAGAATGTTCAAATGTTTTACCTCAGAAATAATTGATCCTTTAATTATGATGTTATTATATTACCACCATGGTATATATATTATATTACCTTTTGAAATCTGAAAACTTCTGACTTCTGAAATACATCCAACCTCAAGAGTTTTAGGGACTGTGGATCTCTATGAATACAAATACAAATACAACTTATACAAAAAGTTAAATGATAAATAGTCAAATAACTAATATAATAATGGTAGAAATATCCCAAGCCCATCTTAGTAAGCTGCTTAAACAGTTGTGGTGGATCTGCTGGGTGTTCCTGCAACTGGGCATGCACTCAGTCTTGGATCCCAGGGACCAGAGGCAGATGACGTGGGAGTTTCTTCCTGACATGTCCAGGCATATGAAGAGCCAGAGGACCTGTACAAACTAAGTCCTTTAGAGAGCACAGAGGATCAAAACCAGGGAAACTAAGTTCAGTCATCCAGGAGTAAGCGATGGCCTGAAAAATGACCCAGAGAGACACTGGAATAGAAGGAGGGATTAAGGGTAAGGTGAGAGTCTTGGGCAGTTGCCATAGCCATGGATGATAGAGCAGCAACCCTATGCTGAATAAGTCGTTGACTTTGGTGTAAGGGGTAGATTTGGAACAGGCTGGTACAAATATTGTTGCATGGATCTGAAAGGGACCCTTTATACAATAATTTATGGCTGTGTCCTCTCACTATTTAAAAATGAGTGATCTGAAGTTCGATAATTATTTTTCAAACATCTAGTTAGTGGTTGAGCCACAGCACAAATCCAGGTTTTATGTTGCCTATCTAGTGCTTTTTCTAATACCATAGGGAAATAGTATTTCAATCTGGAGTAGTCATGAATGACTTTTCAGAAGTTTGAATTGAATTATAGTAGTTTGCCAAAACTTGAATTGAATTTTTTGAATTGAATTATTATCACAGTTCCACAACACTTAAATCTTCATAAATCTCTGACTATACTTTTATATATATTTTTTGCATTTTTTTAAAGATTTTATTTATTTATTTGACAGAGATCACAAGTAGATGGAGAGGCAGGCGGGGGGCGGGGGGAAGCAGGCTCCCCGCTGAGCAAAGAGCCCGACGCGGAACTCGATCCCAGGACCCTGAGATCATGACCTGAGCCGAAGGCAGCGGCTTAACTCACTGAGCCACCCAGGCACCCCTATTTTTTGCATTTTTAAGTACCTTGGTGTCAAGGATTGTCTTAACTTTTTAAATCCCCACAGTACTAAAGAAGTGTTTTGCACATAGTATAAAATGAGGAAAAAAAGGGTTGAAGTGGAAGCAGACCAAAAAATAAGTGTGTCTTAGAAAGAACACCACTGGGAATTATAAAACCCAAGTTCTTTTCTAATCTGGCACAGATTAACTGGATAACCTTGTGCAAATCACTGAACTTCTCTGAGATTCAATTTCCATTCCCGCCCCCGCCAAAAAGGTCAAGTGACCTTTAAACTCTTTTACTCTATATTTTAGTTTTATGTCTATATTTGGTTGAACAATATAATTACCATTAATACTTACTGAATTTAATTGTCTAGGTATTATAAAAAGATAGGCGATATGGGCTTAGGTTTTGCAGGGACCCTCTCCATAGAGATCTCTGAATATATCTGGAATATTGATTAAACTATTTTGGTAAAATTGTAAAAATACAAAAAATATCAACAATACATTCAACAATAATCATTTCACATTCAAGGCATTGAATAAGATGTGTTCTCTGACCGAGGATTTAGGAAGAATTTACTTTAAATAGTTAAAAATGTAAGTAAGTAAACAAAACAAGTTCTGTGGAACTTTGATATGTTTAGCTGTAATGAATCAGCCTCTGAAACTGTGGTATGACTGGCTATTCAGCCTTTCATTGGAACTGTTTAAATTATTTAGCATTTCATAATATAAATATTTTGATACTGTGCACTCCTTGATTAACATGAAAGTGGTTTATCATCTTTGAAGAAAATTGTAACCCTTACAAATCAACTCAGAGTATTATGTTTCTAATTGATTATCATCTGGGATAATATAACTATATTCCCAAAGCCCCTTTTCTGAGTCCCAAACATGTTAGAGAAGTTTCACATTCATTTCACTTTATGTTGTATTAACTAATGGCAAAAATATTTGGTTGGAACTACATAGCATTGTGATTGACTGGTGAACATTTTAACAGAGGAGATCTAAATAAAGATAACATTTTTCAAAAGAAGGACATTGCTGGTGCTTGACTACCTGTTCTGTAACACATTTATTCAGTCTTGGCAGTTAATGTAGATTAGAACATTTAAAGTTTCCAGCCTGTGGCCATCTTTACAGAATAAACCATTTCGTGAAAATTTCTTATAGGTTATTTTCCTAAACAAGGTTTTTTCAAATTTTTGACTGTTATCCACAGTATAAAATAAATGTACACTGTGACCTGGTACCCACATACATATATAGTAACTGAAATAAACTTTCATGAAATAATACTTGCCTTACTATGTGTGATGCACAGTGAGGTTTTTTTTATTATGTTCTAATTTATTATTTTGAAATAGTTTGTCAGAAACCCACTAAATTGATTCCTAACTCTCTAAAATGTCATGACCTATCATTTGAAAAGCTTCAGCTTAATCCTTTTTTGAGGGCAGTTAATATTTTCTATTTAATTTTTGTTCCACAGAGCCGAGATCTGAGCTCAGCACATAGATGCTACTCAGGTAATGTTTCTTGAGTGATTTGTTCTTGATCTAGTTTCAGAAATATTAAAGTATCAGTGACACTTTTCTATACCAGTTGCATGAAGCTGTTGAAAGAAATTAGGAGAAAATCATTAGTAATTAGAAGATGAAGGTAAAACATATATGAGAAGAAGCAAGAGTCACCACACACTTTAAAAAAAAAACATAATAACAACGTGTTGTTTCTCTAAGAAGTTGTAGAATCAAGTGCTGACTTGTATTTTTTTTCAAATGCCACTATTTTAAACTCGGTATTCATTTTTCTAATAATTTAATCTTAAAACTATCACCTCATGACCATAGCGTGACTTTCTCCTAACTGCTGCTTGTGTGTGTGTGTGTGTGTGTGTGTGTGTGTGTGTGTGTGTGTGAAGCTTAACTTTGATTAGGTGTTATTTTTCTAAGAAAGTAAGATTTACATCTTGTAAACTTTAACTTTATTACTATTCTTTAAACAATATTCTGAGCCAAATACTATTTGTGAATAAATCACATATTTTTGCCTTTTTTGCCTCCTAATCATACAAAGTTTTTCCCCCTATAAGTAATGTCTGTTTAATTTTTAAGTATGGTCATTAGTAACTTAAGCTTTTCCATTTATACCCATTAATAACTTTTGGGGGGAGGTTTTGACAAATATTTTGGTTCCTTATAGGTTCAACTCAAATAAAATTCTGTTATAACAAGTATATTAGAACAGAAGTTTCTAAAAGATTGCTTGGTATTTTCTAGCTGTTGACCTTTTCCTTTGTAGCAATAATTTGTATGCTAGAGTTTCTGCTTAGCAAAGAATTAGTCTACTTCAGTGAAATTTTCTGGGATATGATTAATCCAAATAAATAGAAGATACATATTTTATTACCATATGATTTGAGCAGGGTAACATCAATATATCAGGGAGTTTTCGCTACTGCTATTTTACGTTTAGTGGTATTTTATAATTATTCTAAAAATTAATGTTTTCTTCTCATGCTAAATTCTTTAATGGAATTTTATCTTCTTTCCTTTCTTTTGTTTTTCCAATTTTTCCCCTCCTTCTTTTTGTATCACACAAATACTTCTGTGCTTTATATAATATCGAAACTCATTGAATGCTTGCTGATTAACTTTAAGCTAAGTTATTCCCTAAAACATTTAGGATCACTAGGGCTCTCTAATATTAATATTATCTAGTGGATAGCGAATTGGGCTTAGAAGTTAGAGAACTAAGTACATAATTGTGTTTTTTTATTAACTCAGTAATTTAATCTCTGTCCTTTTATTTTTTTAATCTATAATTTATACAGGGCTAATAATTGCTTTTTCCTTTTGTCTATTTCACAGCAAAATGTAAGATCATGAGATAGTTATAAGGATTTTTTTTTGAAAATTTAAAAGCATCCTACATGTGTAATGTTTAGTGAGGCCCCTGATCATGGTTGTGATTAAATGAAAAAATGTACATAAAATAACCAGCACAGTGCTTAACACAGAGTAAGTACTAATAATTGTGGCTGCTCTGAATATTATTTAACTTGTATATGTGCTTATAAATTTCAATTACTTTATATTTCACATTTTAAAATAGAATAGAGTCTAAGAATACTAAACTTTTGTCAATTTGTTTTTCATGCTTCTCATTTTATGTGGATTTCTTCATTGGAATTCTCTCCCCTCCCCCAAATCTGGTCTTTTTTAAAATATGTATTTGTCACTTTGTAAGTTTTTACATATAAATAGTTAAAATTTATAATTGGGTAGTTGAAAATGAAAATTATAATTAGTTCTGTGCGATTGAGTATTTTGAATTATAACAATTTGAATTATTCCATACATAACCATGTAATAAAACATTTGGTTACTTGAGTAATAGCAGTTGCTTTGAGTTATATAATTTCAATTAATTACATTTTGTCCTGTAGCAGATAAGTAAAATTTATATTGCATTATTTTTTATATATAACAGGTATTTTGTCCACATAGAGCAATTTTAGCCAGTTGAAGATATAAAAGTTCAAAAGCAATTTAAACTTAACAATTTAGATCTCATACAGTTAGTTATTTCTTACCCATTTATAACTTACTATAGCTCTCTTCATATATTTTTTTTCAAATTATGTTTTACTGTTTTTCTTACCAAAAAAAGCGATCCCATTATAGTGATTGGAGCCTTCCTTTTCTAAACATTAAAGATACGTCATGCTTTTGCAATTTAAAATTGTTTAAATGGAAGTTATTCAAGCGGTTTATTACCTCTTTCTAAAGAGAAAAAAAAAAAAAGGTGTCCCTCCATGTGTGTGTGTGTGTGCATGTGTGTGTACGTGTGTGCGACTTAATTAAATTATTTCTCTTTTTCCCTTCAGGAACCTTTCCCAAAATGTTAGAAGAGGGATAGAAAAACATTTGCAACTTTTGTTTCACTTGGTGAACGAGTCAGGAACTGTTTGTGCACAATAATCCAACATCAGTTTAAGATTTTTGGCTGTGTTTTCTTAAGAGCAAGAAAAGATTTTGCTTCCAATTCCTGCACATTATTTTTTTATTGGTTGGATTTCCTATTCAGCACCACTTTACTTTCATTATTTTGGTTATTAATCTGTTCATTTTGGAAGAGTAAGTAATTAAAACAGTTTTGAAAAGTTGTGTGTGTATGTGATATTTTGTTGGAGCATCTACAAAAGCAATAAAAATCCTTGTCCAAATCCTCAAGATGCAGATGGTGTCATGAATGTTTTGAAGACAGGAAACCATACAGTCCTATTTTAAGAAATTCTATTTATTTTTAAATCAAATAAAAATTTTTCCTGCTCTTTAAAGTACCTGACTGGAAGGAGAACATTTATGGCATCCATTTACAGAAAAAGAAGAAAAAAAAAAGAACACACAATTCTTTTAGTAGATTGAGGTTTGATTACCACAGCTCTTGGAGACATAGAGATCTAGAGCTTAATTTGGAGATAATTTACATTTTTACCTACTTACTTGCTGTCTTCTTAAAGATGTTAATTTTTCATCTGTTTTTCTTTTTTCTTTTTCAGTATAATTGCATCATCTCCATAACCAGGAGAATTGCTGTCTGCTCCTCAGCTCTGTATCATTAATGAAGATCTTTGTCTGTTGGGTTTCCTTAGTACAGGTTAGTACTTGACTTTTAGTTTGCTCAGACTCATTATCAGGATTTTTCTGACTGTACTATCAGTGCTTTCTTTCTTTATGTTTCATGTGATGATTTCTTTCCTAAAACTTTTGTATTGTACTTTCCCATCTCTGTTCCCTACTTTATCTTTCATAGAGGTTCGAATAAAAACCAAGCAACCAATCAAGCAAAACAAATGAAAAGCCCCAGCAGCTTCCTGAAAATCTTGACTCTCTCCATATCTATTTATCCTTTTATTTCATTCCTTAATTATTACTACTTTTTAAAAAAAGATTTTATTTATTTGACAGAGACACAGAGAAAGAGGGAACACAAGCAGGAAGAGTGAGAGAGGGAGAAGCAGGCTTCCAGCAGAGCAGGGAGCTCCATGCGGGGCTCCATGCGGGGCTCCATGCGGGGCTCCATGCGGGGCTCCATGCGGGGCTCCATGCGGGGCTCCATGCGGGGCTCCATGCGGGGCTCCATGCGGGGCTCCATGCGGGGCTCCATGCGGGGCTCCATGCGGGGCTCGATCCCAGGACAATGGGATCATGCCCTGAGCTGAAGGCAGACGCTTAACTACTGAGCCACCCAGGCTCCCCTTAATTATTACTGCTTTCGAAAACTATTTGGCATCTCCTTTAATCTCACTGCATCATACTGTCTTCCTAACACTTCTCAAACCCACCACTTCTGTATCAAGTGTTGTTATACAAAGTGGTCTGTCTAAAACACAAATGTGAACAGATCACTCATCCTAAGAAACCACTTAATAACTCTCCAACACCTACAGAAGAAAATTAATCTTAGCATGGAATACAATGATCTAGCCCTGGCCTACCTTTCTGACCCTTATTTTGGCAATATGAGATTTCACGTAATCCCCAGAATGTACTATGCTGTTTCTCACCTCTGTACCTTGGCTCGTGTTTTTCCTTTCCTAAAACTTTTTCTTACCTTGTCTTTCCCTAGCTAGGAAGAAGGCTTTTATCTTTCGAGACTCTGCTTAGCGATCATGACTTCCAGCAGATCTTACTGGCTGGTCACATGACTCTCTGTCCTCACAGTCATTCCTTGATTCTCCTAGCTCTCATTTATCTATTGCTATCACTCACTAGAGAATGAGCTCCTTGAGGGCAGGGGCCAAATTGTAGTTGGTTTTGTGACTGAAAGGATTGTAAAAAATATCTTTTTTTTTTTTTTTAGATATTTTGAGATTCTTAAAAAGATTTTTTAGATATTTTGAGAATTTAGAAAAGTTTTCTCAATTCTGTGTAAAAAACTGCTAATTCTGTGAAAAGAAAAACACATTGCAGGTTTCTGATAACTTTATTGATAGAAAGCAACTGATCCAATAGCCTAAATTTCTAACTTTTTCCTATTCTGAATCCATTCATAATGAGGGAATGAGCCACAGCATTACACCCTGAAAATTCTGGATCAAGGCAGTTTTTTCTGTTTGCTTTGTGGAACTGTCTGACTTGGACAGCTTTTGGCACGAGTAGTAAACTCTCAGATTATTTTAGAAACAATGAACTCTGTGTAGCAGGTGTATTTCCCAGTGTATGCTGACAACAGAATGAAAAATATAGCTACCCAATTCCAGCTCCAGAACAACCTCAGTCTGTAGTCATTCTCCAAGAGCCTTTGGCAGGAGATATATTGGAATGCTCTGACTGTCTACGTTCTTGGAAAGATGGCAATAGAAAAAAGTTGCTTTCATCAGGCCAATTTTCTTCATTTCTACAGTTCAAGAAGTTTAAGCTCTCAAAGAATGTTTAGAAGACAACGGAACTTTAAACATATCCAAGAAAGTACATTAATGTTAGTCTCTGCTTCCACCCGTTCTCATAGAACTTAACTTATTCCCCAGATATTTTGGGGATGATGTAAATGTTCTGTGTTGTCTAGTAGGATAGCTAATAGCTACCTGTAGCTCTCAAGCATTTGAAATATGGCTGGTGTGACCGAGAAACTGAATTTATAATTTTATTTAATTTTAATTAAAATTAAAATTTAAGGGGTACCTGGGTGGGTCAGTGGGTTAAAGCCTCTGCCTTTGGCTCAGGTCATGATCCCAGGGTCCTGGGATTGAGCCCCACATCGGACTCTTTGCTCAGCAGGGAGCCTGCTTCCCCTCCTCTCTCTCTGCCTGCCTCTCTGCCTACTTGTGATCTTTGTCAATTAAATAAATAAAATCTTTTTAAAAAATTTAAATTTAAATATCCATGTAGAGCTACTAGCTACCATGTTGGATAGTACTGATCTAGGCCATACAATGCCAGCAGGAAAGCTTTTTTTTTAATAAAACACTTGGGTGTCAGAAAAGTATCATCCATAATCAGATGATCCATTCTTTCCAATGCTGATTATGTGTCTTCCTCTTAGTTCCCTAATGCAAATTTTTGTGTCCCTTCATGGCCTGAAAAACTCTTTTTAAAAGTTTTCATTTAAAATCCAGTTAGTTAACATACAGTTTATGTTTCAGGCATACAATATAGTGATTCAACACTCCCATACATCATCTGGTGCTCATCACAACAAGAGTACTTCTTAATCCCCATCACCTATTTAACCCATCGCCCCCCCTTCCATCCCCTCTGATAACCATCAGTTTGTTCTCTATAGTTAAGATTCCATTTCTTGGTTAGCCCCTCTCTTTCTCTTTTTTTTCCCCCATTGCTCATTTGCATTGTTTCTTAAATTCCACATATGAATTAAATCATATGACATTTGTCTTGCTTTGACTGACTTATTTTACTTAGCGTAACACTCTCTAGTTCCATCCATGTAATTGCAAATGGCAAGATTTCAGTCTTTTTTATGGCTGAGTAATATTCCATTGCATATATATGTACCACATCTTTTTTATCTATTTATCAGTATTTGGACACTTGGAATCTTTCCATAATTTGGCTATGCTGCTAGAAACATCAGGGTGGATGTATCCCTTTGAATTAGTATTTTTGTATTCTCTGGGTAAATACTTAGTAGTGCCATTGCTGGATGTATTTGATATATTTAAGACAACTGGACATTTTAAAAGGATACCGACATTGTTCTCAATGGATCTGTAACTTAGGTATGAAAAAGACCATAAATGGTGCTAGTTCTGAATTAAGAATTTTAGTATAGACTAAGTGACATCTTTTATAAGGTTCTTTCATTATATTTGCAAAGAATCTCTAAGACCTGGTTGATGTTTTTGGAAAACTGAGAGTCAGAAACTTTATATACTAATCACCATCTAAGAATTTCACCATCATGATGATGTAGTCAAACAATGTTGTTAAACTGAAGTCTGCACATTGGACTTAAAAGGTAGAGGGAATTCCCAAAGGGAGAAAGTTAAAGGGCAAGGGCAAAGGAAGGAATGAGGTAAATAAACTGGTTTGACTTGGGAACTGTGACCATGATCTAGAATATGTGTGCAGATTTTTAACTAGTCTCTGTTGTGATCCCCAACTGCTTCAGAGTTCTGGAAAGATGGATATTAGGAAAGTGAGAAGACAAAAATTGCGTGGAAGATACTATTGCTGAGTGGGAAGAAATGAGATCGGGGGATAGCTAGAGCAGTCCATTGCTGTCATCATTACCATCGTCATCATCATCAGAAGCATGGTCTAACCACACCTAGAGCTTCCGTTGAACTGGAATTAAAATCATTTGAATTGCTCCCATTCTTTTTCTCAACTGGTTCTTCATTATCTCATTTTGTCAAAGATTACTGTCTTCAGTGAAAGTATATGATACATTTGCTATATAACATTTTAATGTTTCTTGTTTGGTGCCTGAAGAAATTTTGCTATGTGAAAAGTCACTATCACCCTTATCTGTAGCATTCTCCTCCAAGAGCGGTCAAATAAGAAAACCAATTACAGTAATTTTCTACCACACAATAGAGGTGAGAGTTCCACCAATCTGAAACTAAGTTAGCTATTCCAAACAACAGGAATGCATTATTGTAGAGTAAATAAAAAGTGATTGAAGTCTTTACCCTTAATTAAAATAAAACTCATTTAAGAGACAAAATGCTTAGGGAATATAGTCAGTAATATTTTAGTAACTTTGTACGATGACAGATGGTAACTAGGCTTATTATAGGGATCATTTCATGATGTATAAAAATATCCAATCATTATGACGTACACTTGAAACTAATAAGATATTGTGTGCCAATTATATACTTCCACTGGGAAAAAAAAGGATTTGATTCACTTTCTCTCTGAGTCACATTAAATTTTTAGTGATGTGCATGTACCTCTGGGCAGACAGGTTCTATTTCGATTCTCAAGTAAAAAAGCCAAATAAAATGTCTTAAGACGTTCTTGGAACAGTTAGAAGCATAAAGTGCCAAAATTTTCATGAGAAAAAGACAACCTGTTTTCTCAAGATTTCTAGTCCAACTAAGGAAATTCAAGAAAGAGGAGATTCTTAACTCCTAACATTATCTTTAAAGAGTTTGTGAAAGAGAAAACAAAGACCAGAAGTTAAGTAACAGAGAGCAGAGTGGTAAAATGTTGCCACCTGCTTCTTTGCTTGAGAGAAGAGAAAGATGAAGTGTGTGCGTGTGAGCATGCGTGCCGGAGCACAGATAGAAAGTACAAGACTTCAAGGGCTCAGGGTCAAAATAATGAGTGTACAAGCTGGTTTGCTTTCAATTTTTAATTTGTTTCCACTTCTTAAAATGGCATAATGGGGGGTGGGGGCGCGGTGCCTGGGCGGCTCAGTTGTTAAATATCTGTCTTTGGCTCAGGTCATGATCCCAGGGTCTGCTTCTCCCTCTCCCACTCCCCCTACTTGTGTTCCCTCTCTTGCTGTGTCCCTTTCTCTGTCAAATAAGTAATAAAATCTTTTTAAAAATGGCTTAATGAATATAAACTATTCCAAATCATAATCTTTTTATTCATCAACATCTTATATATCTTTTCTTCAAACCATAACAAGGACTTTATTAAGCAGCAATACAAAGACAAAAAAATCCTCTGCAAATATTTTGAGTCAACATTTGATTTTTTAAGATCTGTCATTCTTATTTTTTTAATCACATATTAATTCACTTCTCTTGTCAGCAAATTTTCATTCCTCTCAAGCCACACACTTATCTGTGTTTTCTTTCTCTTCTCTATTTTATCATTAATGTGACATCAGAATTTTATACAAAAGTAACAATTTATGAAATAGAATTTGATTTTCTTTAGGTTGTGTTTTTCCCATATATTCAGTTATTTATTTTTTTCATTTCCTTTTTATTCTCCCTCTGCCCTCCCCACCTTTTATCCCATTTCCTTAGAAGAAAACAAACATTTATTATGTGCCTACTATTTGCCAAACTCTTTGCTTTTCCCATTTGCAGTTAAGAAAGTGGGGGCTGAGAGAAGTTATGTAACTTGCCTAGGGTCACATAGATAATTAATGGATGACTTGTTTGAAATCTTCATCTGCCTGACTCTAAAACCTTTTCTCTCCAGTATGCCTTGTTTTATCCATTGTAGGGATTCTGCAACTCTATTCCTGCCTCTCACTTTTATTCCCTTTCCTTCTCTCTTCCTTGGCAGCATTTTTTCTATGAGTTTTGCTTCTTCTTTGTGCCTTCCCAGCTTTCTCTTGTTACTACTCAAATTCTTTTCCTTTTCCCCTAAATCTTAGTTTTGTTTTTCTTCTAGTGAGAAAGCAGCATTTTAATTGAATGTCTTAAAATTGTTTATATCTCCTGGCCTTGTAATTCTAAATTTATTCTAAAGAAATCACCAGAGATGTATGCAAAATGTATATACAAGGAAGAAAATCCAAGCATTATTTATAGTTTTGAAAATTAGAATAATTTAAGTGCTTAATATTGGGGTTAAACATAGGTTAAATAAATCCTAGAAAATATATAATTGACTATTACAGAGTTAGATAAGGTAACAAATACTTAATGACATAGAAAATGTTCATTATATATCATTTAAAAACTCATTTGTTATGAAAACTCACTTATGATAAAGTTATTATTCACATAAAAGGAAATTATTTTTTTTAAGATTTTATTTATTTGACAGATAGATCACAAGTAGGCATAGAGGCAGGCAGAGAGAGGAAGGGAAACAGGCTCCCTGCTGAGCAGAGAGCCCAATGCAGGCCTCGATCCCAGGACCCTGGCATCATGACCTGAGCCAAAGGCAGAGGCTTTAACCCACTGAGCCACCCAGGCGCCCCAAGTCACATAAAAGGAAATTAAACAACATATTTAATTTAAAGAAAATTTAAATTTAAACAATACAAAATTTAAATTCTGTATCTATCCCCAACTTATTAAAATGAACATTACCCCCCAAAATGAACATTATCAGTTTTTTTTAAATCTCCTTATATGACACTATCTGATGATAAGTGCAAAAAACACACAAAAAAGCATCTTCGAATATCGTAAAAATGATAGTGGTTTTTCAGTGTAACTTAATTCAGTGAAAAAACAACTGTAGAGTAGAAAACTGGAGACTTATATACTAAAATGTACTAAAATGTGAGTAGTTGCTGCCTCAGGTTGATGGCTTGAGGGTGAATTTAATTTTCAATTTATAATTTATGTTTCATTCTTTTTCAGTTAATATGTATTAGGTTTGTAGTAAAACTACATAACAAATGTTTTATATATACGTGTAAGTTTATTATTATCTTCAGTGAAAAGCGTAGATTGAAAAGTCAAGAAAATCCTTTTTTTCCTTTGAGGCTGGGAAGACTATCATCAGAGACTGGAGAAAGGTTGTTTATGATTCACCATCAAACACAAAGGTCTTTAATTATTATTCTTAATCAGTATAACAATATTTTCCTTTTTGGCACAAGCTCTGTACTAGGTAAATGGTGCAAAAGAACTCTAAGTGTGTACGTGTCCTGGGTATTCAGATTAGACAGAGGAGATTCTCTGTAGCTGCAGTGGTCAAATAGCTTATCAAGGAGGAAGGCTTTGATTTGGACTTTAAAAGATATAGAAGATTTAGATCAGCATTGTCAAACTCTTTGGCCTTAGGACTCTTTTCAAATACCCTTGAAAATTATTGAGGACCCCAAAGAGTTTTTGTCTATGTGAGTTATATCTCTTTGTATTTATCATATTAAATTAAAGTCAAGAAAATCAATAAATATCTATTAATTTATTTTAAAATAAAGTACATGTTAACATAAATAATATATTCTTATGAAACATAACAATATTTTTCAAAACAAAACCAATTAATGAAAAAAGGTTTATTTTACATTTTGTATTTTAATATATGGCTTAATAGAAGACAGCTGGATTCTCATATCTGCTTCTGTTGTGATATTACATCTCATATAGCCTCTGGAAAATTCCACTGTACACTTACAAAAGAATGAGAGTGAAAGGCAAAAAGCATCTTAGTGTTTTATGAATATACTGTTGATATTGTGAGCCACCCTGAAAACCACCTTGAGAATTACTGATTAAAATAGACTGGGAATAAAATAGAGGGATGGCATAATCTCAGTGCTGGGAAAGCATAAGGCATATCAGAGAAAGTAAGCAGACGAGTCTGGTAGTTGTAAAAGATTCATACAGAGGAAGGTGAGAGAGGGCAGGAAATGTGGGTTTTGGGGAATCATATTATGTCAATTAAAACATACCAGCTTCTTTATTTATGACTTTAGGCACGGATCTCTACTTTTGGCTTCAGAAATTTCCAGGGCAAGAATGATAGAAGAGAAATGTACACTTAGTTCCAGACAATACTAATGTATGTGGCTGGCGGTTATTGATTTATTGATTGCTTTATTCATTCAGTTTATTTGGTGTCTACTAAAGCCTAAGCATTAAGTAAGAACTAGTGATACAAAGATGAAAATGACATAATCCCTACCCTATATATCAGTTCTCAATTAAGTGGGAGATTCAGATATTAAAAGATAAGTGATACATTCCTTAAACTGGAGAATCACAGAGCAAAGGGCAGCTAACTCTGGGAGGCATGGTGGACAAGTTGTGGGGTGGAGAGGAAATCTTAAAGGTTGAAGTCCCAAATATCAGCAACCAGTCATATCTAATCATGGTGAGAAATACTAGAAGTATAAGGATGACAAGCACAGTATCAGAGTTAATAGTAGATTCTGGGGTAATGCTTAGTACTACAGAATAATTTCCTGAATATATGTTCTCTTTTGGAAAGTAGAAATGTACAAAGTCTCTTTCCGTGAAAGTCCTACAGAATCTTCACTGGCTGGCCTGGGTGACACCACCAATTACTTTTGTGTCTCCCTTCACTTGAGTCACCTTTTTTGGTGTTTTGGCTCTCTTCTGTGATCAGTAATTAGAGTGAAGGGAAGGAAGAAATGTAATCACAACAGCTTTAAACCAGGTACCGAGAACACCTTTACCAGCCCAGATCTTCATGAGTAAGTAAATAAACAAAGAACCTGTCTCCCAGCACCACCTGCAGGGGATGAAGAAGTCTGCAGCAGAATTCAATACTCTGTCAAAGTATCTTTAATCCAACATTCCTTTACTGAACATCTACTAAGAGACTGATTTTAGTAGCTGAGGAGAACACAAAGATCAATAAGAGACCATGCACCCCTCCCCTAAGGAACATTATTAGAATTGGGGGATTTTTGTAGTGATTAGAGTAGCTTGGAAGAAACTGATTCAATCTAAGAGAATCAGGTTTCTTTTTTGCAGATTGAATAATAATGCAAATACTGCATTGCTTTTTTACATCTGCCATCCATAGAAACTAAGAACAAAGGTAATTTCACAGTTTTAAGTAGTGAAGTAATGAAGTCTGCATTTGAGACTTCAAGTCTGTTGAGCTTATAAACATAATGAGAAAGACCTGTGTTGCATACTAATTTATGTGGGCCAGTTAAAATTGCTCTTTTCCTAATTTAAGGCTATCCCCCAACAGATGTCTTTTGGAATAGCTCTCTGCTGGCTATAGGAGGGATTAGATAGAAGGAGATACATGGCACTCGGTGTGTATTCTAGTAAGAACCTTTTATTTTATTTTATTTTTTAAAAAAGATTTATTTATTTATTTAATAGAAAGAGATCACAAGTAGGCAGAGAGGCAGGCAGAGGGAGAGGGGAAAGCAGGCTCCCTGCCAACAGAGAGCCCCATGACTCGGGGCTTGATCCCAGGACCCCGAGATCATGACCCAAGCCGAAGGCAGAGGCTTAACCCACTGAGCCACCCAGGTGCCCCAAGTAAGAGCCTTTTACTTTCCTTATCAAATCATGAAACTTTCCAAAAGTTCCTAGACTTTTATAGACTTGCAAACAACTATGAAATATTTTTCTGATTTCTAGTATTTAAAATAGAAGGAGAATGTACCAGGTACACGAAAAGCAAAATAAATGAAATGAGCATTGGTAATAACATCCTTAGAGCACGAAAGACTCCCGTTGGGTGAATGATAAAGAATACAAATAAAGCTGATTTGCAGGATGGCTTACAATGTTTCCTTTGTCTAGATTTGGAGTCTTCTTTTATAGACAGGCAGGGTTTTTAGGGGGAGCAGCCAGTCAGCTATTACCCTTATCACCTATCCCATAACCCCAGACAATGCTTACGTGATTCTGAGTAAACATTTCCTATGTTTCCAGTCTTTTTAACTAAGGCATTTGAACTTTTTAATGCAAATTAAGTCTTGAATCAACACTCCCAATTAGACCTCTTTCCAAAATCACACCATGAGTTATAAAAGCCATGACATGGACTGATAAGTCAAATAATACAGTTAGAAGTAAGAGGATCTTAGATATTATGTAGTACAGTATTCTCAAAGTGTGGGTCCTCTATCTGCAGTAGAATTTCTTGCTTCATTACAAATGCAGACTCTTGGGCTACACATCAAACCTAGCCAATTTCAGTCCCTAGGGGTGGCATCCTAGAATCTGCATTGTTAACTCCTTAAACTGATATGCGCATTAATGTTTGGGAAACCACTCATCTCATCATATTGCTTCATATTACAGATGAGGACATAATCTCAGAGAAGTTAAGTGATTTGGCCGAAGTGACACAACCAGTCAGAGACAGGAACCAGACTCAAATCTTTTGACTCTCAGATTTGAATTTTTTTCAACTATAGGTAGTTTATATTTATTTGTAAATTCCTAATAGATTTCAATGAAAAAGAAATATATTTGAGTTCTTTGTTCCTTGACATTCCCCTCCCAATTTGATGCTAATAACTTACCATTAGGAAGTTCCCAGTACTTGCTGAGTAAGCTGTTGCGTTGAAATTGAAGGAATATCAACTATAGAAGCTGGTGGACAAAGGTATTCTGTTATCTTTTTACTGTCCCATTCCCCACCACAATAAGACAAGCAAGATCATTTATCAACAAGAATATTCATTTTTCTTAAATCACAAGAGAACAATAAAATGTCAACAGAAAACCCTGCTACCAGTGTTGAACAAGAATATCCCACCCTCTATAACAACATACCATATGGTATTTCCCTACCTTGTTCAGTATTTAACCTAACGATTTATTGCTGGGTGTCTTGGCAGCAAGCTGTGCAAGTCAAAGTGGAATCTGATTGAGGTGAGTTAATTAATGTGGTGGCAGCTTGGAATGTTGTCCAGCTGCCAGTGAGAATTATGTTTGTTTGCCTTCGGCCCAAGTGTGAAATGGCTGGCTGTTGATTTCAGAAGTGTGAGTGTACATTTTTATATCTCACACGAATGAATACATTTTTTGTATCCTACACATTTGGGGAAATGCTAAAATTTATTGGGTAATGTTATTTACCACTTGTGTGGCAGAAAGAGAAAAGTGGAATTTTGCCCCAGAGGTTGACTTTGCATCTGTAGAAAAAGCAAAAGCAGGTGGTATATAAATCTATGAACAGGTAAATGAGCCATCTGAAATTAGGTCATCCGGGCTAATGTTTTCAGAAATAACTTTAAAAAGGAGGTAAGCAGGATTCGAACCAGAAAAGAATAACTCTTGTAATGATAAAAGGATTCTGAAAGTAGGAAACATAATTTTAAATTTCTCTTGAAAGGAATGGCTTTTGGATTTACTATGTAGCTACATTTAGAATTCTTGTTTTCTTTTTACCAAATACAACCCTCTATTGAAGACATCATCTCTCTGTGCAATTCTTTCAGTCAGCAGAGATGAGTCATTTCCTGTGATGTGTTTTTGACGTAAAGGTACTGAATAGTTTTGGCCATTGTTACTCACATGAGCAGCTGTTCTCCAAGTCTAGTAGTCAATAACTGACACGAAATCAACACAGTTCCAAGTACATTCGCAGGGTGTCAGATATTACTCTTTCCCTGTTTTTTCTATGTAAAATATCAGGAAGATAAGATGACTTGACAGAAGTTTACTTTAATACACTTTTTCTTCTTTTATTCTATCATTTTGAAGAAATTTAAAACATTAAAACTAAAGGAAATGGCGGGCAGGAGATAATACAAAGAACCATTTGCAAACCTAACAAAACAAGTATTAACAGAATGCCTGTTTTGAAGTTTTGATGTTGCCATGAGACTATTAACAAAACTTAAAGTAGAAATGTTTACACTTTGGAAGATACTAAACAAAATTTAGTTTGTCAAGGAAAACACTAGCAAAAGTAGAGTTTTAAATGTAGAAAGTGTAGAAGGATATAGAAAAAAACATAATGTAGTTCTTATGTCCTTTAATCTAAGAAAATACAATGATAGCTCTAAAACTTTTATTCAGATAGGTGAGTGTTACTTTGAGGTTAAGATTTCATTTTACTGAAAGTTAAGGCAAAGTAATTTTTTGGGTCACATGCCAAATAATAGAATATGATGATGTTTCCTTTTTCACTGAGGGTATTTGCCATAGTATTATTTACGATCCTTTTTCCATGCTAAAAGTTTTTAGTATTAGAAAGGATTATTTGATTATATATAGCTACAGTTAGCCACTGGTTACTTTATTATTTTTCTTTATTTGATATGGCTATTTAAAATATGAGAGACATTTTGTGCCTCCTTTTCACATAAAAAGAAGAAAAAAGAACCTGGTAAATATTATTGCACTTTTCACATTTTAGTGTTATCATATCTTTGAACTTTCAGGCCAGAGTAAGCCTCTGAGTCTTGTTTTAGATTATATTACTGTCAGAGTGAATAAGAAATGAAACATTTTAATCTAATGTACACCCTGTGGGCATCCCATAAGGTCAGACTTATCACAGATAGCTGACCAGAGAATGAATTTTTATAAATTATTTAGTTGCTGTTAAACTTATTAAAATTTCATCTGCCATAGATACATTAGACAAAATATGTTCCCCTTAAACTTTCCTGATATTTATGGTATAATTACAAGTATATAATAACTATGGAGGATAACCATACCCCAAATTTGATCACTGGTCTCACATAAATTTTACACTTTCAAAGTTAATGTATTAAATGTTTTTGGTGAAATGCTAAGCTTAGAAAAGGTAGGTTTTGTTTTAGAAAAATTAGGGCGAACTAATATTAAAGAAGGGTACTCAAATAATTCTACGTTTTAACACCATGTCATAAGTTTTCAAAATACTATGAAAAAAATTATATACTTTCTTTTTTTTTAAGATTTTATTTATTTATTAAGAGAGAGAGTGAGTGAGCACATAAGCTGGGGGGAAGGGCAGAGGGAGAGGCAGACTCCCTGCCCAGCAGGGAGCCCAACCCAGGACTGATCCCAGGTAGGATCATGACCTGAGTCAAAATCAAGAGTAGGATATTCAACAGACTGGGCCACCCAGGCACTCCCAAAATTGTATACCTTCTATGAACAAAGTGATACATCAATGGGGAATGATATAAGCTTAAATAAAGTCAGTTCTGCATCAGAGGTAATTTATAAGAAGTTTTTACTACCTTCAGTTATGGAGTTCTGCCTGCACTTTCTGCAGCTTCCTAAGTTCTGTGTGATAACATCTGAATCATTATAATGAAATGTTAAAATTATTGAGATTTAAAATTATTCTCATTTTAGTGAACTTGAAGTTTTGTTAAGCAATAATTAATTTGAATGCTGCTTCATTTTTCCATGTGCTCTTTTCAGATATAGCTGGATTAATGAAAGAATAAAACCATGGATTCATAGACCTTTAGATGTTAAAAAGACTTTCATTTTCTTAGTCTATAAGATATAAGGTGAATAAACCAATGTCTAAGTTTTAAAGCGAACCATGGGAGGAGTCAGGTTTGGGACTCAGATCGGTAAATCCAGTGTGCTTTCCATCTGCATTAAATATTTCCTTAATAACAATATATTTATTTTTTAGGACAGTTTTAGGTTTATAGGAAAATTCTGGAGACAGACATCCCACACCCAGTCCCCCTTATTATTTACATTATACATTAATATGGATACATTTGTTATATCAATAAACACATACATTTTCAGATTTTCTTACTCTTTTCTGTTCTAAGATCCCATCCTGGCTCCCATATTACATTCGGTTGTCATGTCTCCTTATGCTCCCCTTGGTTGTAACAGTTTCTCAAACTTCTCTTTTCTTATTTTTGATGACCTTCGGAATGTCCTATCAGGTATTTTGCAGACTGTCCCTCATTTGAGATTTGCCTAACATTTTTCTCATGATTAGATTTGTTCTGGGTTTTTCAGGAGAAAGACCACAGAGATAAAGGGCCCATTATTATCAATCATATCAAGGATCTAGGCTATCAATATGACATCACTTTTGGTGTTGACCTTAATTGGATGGCAGTGTCTGTCAGGTTTTTCCACTGTAGAGTTATTCCCTGATGCCTTCTTCCACCTTTTGTTCCATACAGTCTAGAGGAATTCATTGCGTGCAGCTCACACTTAGCGA
Organism: Enhydra lutris kenyoni; assembly: GCF_002288905.1. NCBI lineage: Eukaryota > Metazoa > Chordata > Mammalia > Carnivora > Mustelidae > Enhydra > Enhydra lutris. Next base: position 38,632,863 of record NW_019154098.1, on the reverse strand, counting down.
GTGGGGAGTTATGCTCCTACTCCTTGATGGTGGTGTATATGCATAAATTATTTGGAATTCTTCTGTAAAGGAGATTTGTCTTGTCTCCCTCATTAATTTATTCATTTACTCAATTTATTAAACTCAGTATAGACTCAAGAATATTTATTTTATGTTCTGAGTTATCACCCAATGTAAGTATCCCCCACTTTTTGAGAGTTCACATTACACCACTTCGTTTTTTGAAGAGACCTATGTTAGTACATTTTTTTGCTAACTGAAAGAAATACAAAGAGTATTTTCTCTTTTACAAAAAAAAAAGTGCAAAGCTAAAATAGCGTTCAGCGTTTGCTCTTCAGTGAGCAGTAATAGAGGCAGTGTGCACCCATGCAGTGAGAGTAACATTGTCAACCTCCAGAAACTGCACTCAGAATCTTCGCATCAAGCCACCACAACTTTGACCTGTGTCTGTGACACTCTGGGCTTTATCTCAATTTATTTTGTGCATCTGTTAGCAAGATGTGCCCTAAGATTTCCGAGAAGCTGAAGAGAGGTTATTTTTGGGGCCTGAGAACTCTCAAAGATTTTTTCCACATAAATTAATGGTATTTGCTTCTTCACTTTACACCATTTTAGCTTATAAAAGGTTTCATGGGAACATTCTACTTTTGGCTAAGAGGGGACACCTGTATCAAAGACTAATTGATCATATAGTTGTGGGTTTATTTCTGGGTTTTCTCTTCTGTTCTATTGATCTATGTGTCTATTTTTATGCCAGCAGCATGCTGTTTTAATTACTACCACTTTGTAGTATAAGTTGAAGTCTGGAATTGTGATACCTCCAGTTTTGTTTTTCTTTTTCAAGATTGCTTTGGCAATTTGGGGTCTTTCATGGTTCCATACAAATTTTAGGGTTGTTTGTTCTAGTTCTGTGAAAAATGCTTGGGTATTTTGATAGGGATTGCATTAAATGTATAGATTGCTTTGGGTAGTACAGATATCTTAACAATATTTGTTCTTCCAACCTATGAGCATGGAATGTCTTTACATTTGTTTGTGTCGTCTTCATTTTCTTTCATCAGTGTTTTATAGTTTTCATGGTACAGGTCTTTAAACTCTTTGGTTGAGTTTATTCCTAGAAAATTCCACTGGCTTTGGTGCAATTGTAAATGGGATTATTAATTTCTCTTTCTGCTGGTTCATTCAGTATATAGGAATGCAACAGATTTCTATAGATTAATTTTGTATCCTGCCACTTGACTGAATCATTTATGAGTTCTAGGAGGTTTTTTTGGTGGCATCTTTAGGGTTTTCTATATGTAGTATCATGTCGTCTGCAAATAGTGATAGATTCACTTTGTCCATACTGATTTGGATGTCTTTTATTTCTTTATGTTGTCTAGTTGCTGTAGCTAGGACTTCCAGCACTATGTTGAATAAAAGTGGAGAGTGGACATCCCTGTCTTGTTCCTAATCTTAGGGGGAAAACTCTCAGTGTTTCCCCATTGAATATGATGTTGGCTGTGGGTTTTTTCATCTAAGGCCCTTATTATGTTGAAGTATGCTCCCTCTAGGTGGCTACTTTGCAGAGAGTTTTTATCATGAACTAATGATACACTTTGTTAAATACTTTTCCTGCATCTACTGAAATGATCGTATGGTTTTTATCCTTTCTTTTATTGATATGACATATTGATGTGATGTTGTTTTGTGAATAAGGAAACACCTTTGCATTCTGAGAATAAATCCCACTTGACTGGGTGTATGATTTTTTACTATATTGTCAGATTTTGTTGAGGATATTTTTAATTATATTCATGAGAGATATTGGCTTGTAGTTCTGTTTTTTTGTTTTTTTTTTGTGGTGTCTTTTTAAAAAATTATATTTTATTTATTTATTTGACAGAAGGAGATCACAAGTACACAGGACCCCAGGATCATGACATGAGCCAAAGGCAGAGGCTTTAACCCACAGGTGCCCCTTTTTATGGTATCTTTATGTGGTTTTGTATCCCTGTGGCCCCCAATAGTTTGAATTTGGAAGTTTTCCTTTCTCTTCTATTTTTTGGAATAGTTTGAAAAGGATAGGCATTAACTCTGCTTTAAATGTTTTGTAGAATTTGCCTGTGAAACTGTCTGCTCCTAGACTTTCGTTTTGGGCGAGGTTTTTGATTACTGACTCAATTTAATTGCTGGTAATTTGTCTATTCAAATTTTCTATTTCTTCCTGCTTTAGTTTTGGTAGGTTATGTGTTTCTAGTTTATCCATTTCTTCTAGGTTGTTCAATTTGTTGGCATTAGGATTTCATCATATTCTGTTACAATTGTTTGTATTTCTGTAGGGTTGATTGTTATCGCCCTCTTTCATTAGTGATTTTGTGTATCTGAGTCCTCTCTCTCTTTATGTGTTGGCTAGGGGTCTATCTATTTTGTTGACCTTTCCAAAGAAGCAGCTCTTGTTTTCATTGATCTGTTTTTTTTTTTTTTTTTTTTTTAGTTTCTATATAATTTATTTCTGCTCTAATCTTTATTTCCTTCTTTACTCTTACTGGCTTAGGGTTTCATTTGTTTTTCTGTTTCTAGCTCCTTTAGGTGTAAGTTTAGGTTGTTTACTTGAGATTTTCCTTGCTTCTGATGTAGGCCTCTATTGTCATAAACTCCCTTTTAGCACCACTTTTGCTGCATCCTAAAGGTTCTTGACAATTGTGTTTTTATTTTTATTTGTTTCCATGTAATTTTTGATTTCTTCTTTGATTTCCTGGTTGACCTACTCATTGTTTAGTGGCATGTTATTCAACCTCCATGTATCTGTGCTCTTTCCAGATTTTTTCTTGTGGTTCATTTCTAGTTTCACAGTGTTGTAGTAAAAAAAGATGTATGGTATGACTTCAATTTTTTTGAATTTGTTGAAGCTTGTTTTGTGGCCTACTATGTGATCTGTTCTGGAGAATGTTCCATGTGCACTTGAAAAGAATGTGTTCTGCTGTTTTAGGATGGAGTATTCTCTGTTTGTTAAACCCATTTGGTGCAGTTTATCATTCAAAGCCACTGTTTCCTTGTTTATTTTATGTTTGAATGATCTTCCCATCGATATAAGTTCAGTGTTAAAGTCCCCTACTATTATGTATTACTATCAATTTGTTCTTTTATGTTTGTTATTAACTGTTTTATATGTGTGTGTGCTTCCATGTTGGATGAATAAATATTTACAATTGTTAGATCTTCTTGTTGAAATGTCCCATTTATTATTATATAATGTCCTTTTTTGTCTCTTGTTTTTGTTTTAAAGTATATTTTGTCCAATATAAGTATTGCTATCCCAGCTTTCTTTTGACATCCATTTGCATGATAAATGTTTCGCCCTCCCCCACTTTCATTCTGTAGGTGTCTTTTGGCATGAAATGAGTCTCTTGTAGGCAGTATATAGATGGGTCTTGTTGTTTTAGTCCATTCTGATACCCTATGTCTTTTCATTAGAGTATTTTGTCCAACTACATTCAAAGTAATTATTGATAGATATGTATTTATTGTCATTTTTAACTTGCTTTGTTGTTTTTATAGATTTTTCTCTGATCCTTTCTTCTTTTGCTCTTTTCATGGTTTGTTGACTTTCTTTAGTTATATACTTGAATACTTTTTCTTTATCCTTTACATATCCATTACTGATTTTTGATTCGTGATTACTGTTAGGTTTGTTAAATAATTTCTTTTGCGTATAGCAATCTATATTAAGTTGATGGTCACTTAAGTTTGAACTCATTCTTTACTACTCTGCCCCCACCCACCACCATGTTTTAGATATTTGGTGTCACATTATATGTCCTTTTATTTTATGAATCCCTTGACTAATTTTTACAGAAATATTTTTATGCTTTTTTACTTTTTACTTTTCATACTCTTACTTATGGTCTTTCCTTTCCACTCAGAGTCCCCTTTAATATTTCTTGTAAGTCTGTTTTGGTGGCCTTGAACTGCTTTACTTTTTGCCTGAGAGACTCTTTATCTTTCTTTCTATTCTGAATAATAACCTTTCTGGATAGAGGGTTCTTGGTTGCAGATTTCTCTCTTTCAGCACTTTGAATATATCATGCTACTCCTTTCAGGCATGTAAAGCTTCTGCTGAAAAATTTGTTGATAGCCTTATGGGGTTTCCCTTGTATGTAACTGTCTTTCTTTTCTCTTGCTGTTTTTTTATTTTTTTTTAAATTTTATTTATTTATTTGACAGAGATCACAATTAGGCAGAGAGGCAGGCAGAGAGAGCAAGAGGAGGAGGCAGGCTCCCCATTCAGCAGAGAGCCTGATGTGGGGCTAGAGCCCGATGTGGGGCTCGATCCCAGGACCCTGGGATCATGACCTGAGCCGAAGGCAGAGGTTTTAACCCACTGAGCCACCTAGACTCCCCTCTCTTGCACTTTTAACATGTTTTTCTTTATCATGACTTTCTGCCATTTTAATTACTATGTGTCTGGGCATGGACTTCCTTGGGTTGAATTTTTGGGGGGATCCCTGTGCCTCCTGATCTAGATACCTATTTCCTTCCTCAGATTAAGGAAGTTTTTAGTTATTTTTTTTCTGGTCAAATACATTTTCTGTGCCTTATATCTCTTTCTTCTTCTGAGCTCCCCCTTATGCAAATGTTATAATGCTTGATGGAGTCAGTGATTCCCTAAGATTATTCTTAATTTGCATAATTTCTTTCCTCTTCTTTGCTTGGCTTGGTTACTTTTCTTTACTCTGTTTTCCAGCTCCTTAATTTGTTCCTTTGCTTCATCTAGCCTGCTATTTATTCCATAAAGTATATTTTTAGTTTCAATTATTGTGTTCTTAATCTCTGATGGTTCTTTTTTAAATCTCTGTGTTAAGGTTCTCACTGATGTCCTCCACTCTTTTCTCAAATCCCATGAGTATCTTTATGATCATTAATACATTTTTTAAAAGATTTATTTATTTGAGAGACAGAGAGAGAGCACAAACATGTGAGTTGGGGGAGGGGGCTGAGGGAGAGAATTCAAGCAGACTCCCTATTGAGCATGGAGCCTGATTTGGGGCTTGATCTCACAACCCATGAGATCATAACCTGTGCTGAAACCAAGAGTCGGATATCTAACTGACTGAGCCACCCATGCACCCCTTTATGATCATTACTTTAAATTCTGTCAGTCATATTACTTAAAGTCCATTTTGCGTAGGTTCCTTGCTGTGATTTGGTTGTGTTCTTTCATGTGGGACATATTTCTCTGTCTCCTCATTTTGTCTAACTCCGTCTGTTCTCTGTGTTAGGAAATTCAGCTACTTCTCTTGCTCTTAATGATATAGCCTTATGAAGAAAAGAGCCTGTAGTGTCTTGCAGTGTAGTGTCCTCTGTTCCCCAGGATCTGGTGTTTCCATGAGTGTCTCCTATGCATGTTACATGTGCTCTGCTATTGAGTCTTGACCTCTTTTTCCTTCATTCCATTTGTTTGCAGAGACTCTCTGCATATGTTGGCAGTGTTTGGTCCCCAGCAGAGGTGGGACATGTTTTAACAAGGTATGCAGTGGTCTGCTTATAAAATGAGACCTTTCCCCACCACAGCTGGAACTGAGGTCCTGCAAAACCTGTGGGTAGGGGGATGTGGTGTTGGCAGGATTTGCATCAGTCTTCTGGGGGAGGGTATCTGTGGCACTGATACTGAGGCTAGTCTGACTGGGAAGGGCAGATAAAAGAGCTGGCAGGGGAGGGGAGGACAGGGCTTGGTATAAGCAAGTTAGTTAAGGAATGTTGGCACCCTGTTGATTCCCACAAATGGCTGTTGTTTATGCTGAGGGGGCAGGAGAAAGAAATGGTACCTGCCAACTCCTTTGTTCTTGGAGGGGTCTCCTCATGATCCCTGTCTCTCTGGCCACACTCTGAGATGAGCAAATCACTCTCCTTCCATCTGCCCCAGTGTTTCTCAAACTACTTCTCTGCTGTATGTGCAATAGTGGTTTGTCTGCTGTCTCTTTAAGGGCAGGACTCTTCTTCCTAATGCCTTCCAGGTTTTCTCAGAGCTAAGCTTCAGGTTTTTAAAATTCCAGGCTTTAAGTCCTACTGGTCAATAAGAATTTGTGGGATTCCGTCCCTCTCAATTTCAAGGGAAAATATTATGGGGATTTATCCTCCCCATTTGTGGGCTCCATGTTGTGAAAGGCTTTTTTTTCTGCTCTTTTCTCCGTGCCACTGGCTACCCCTCCACCACCCGCCCAATGTGGATGGTCCTGATCCATTTTCCATTTCACTCCCAAATAGTATCTTCTCCCTTCCTATCTTCTTTGATGGTTTCTTCTCTATCCTTAGTTGTGGAGTTAGTTCTGCCATTCTTTATATAATTTTCTGTGTTATTTACACTGATGTCAGTATTATCCATGGGAGGAGGCAAGCTTAGGGTCCTCCAACTCCACCATCTTCCTTCTTTAGGTCTTTGAGTATCTTTAAGACAGTTAATTTAAAGTATTTGCCCCTCCCCCCACCAAATAAAGTCTTTGCCTAATATGTCCAATATCTAGGCTTCTTCAGGGATGTTTTCTATCATTTTTGTCCTGTGAATGGGCCACACTTCACTGTTTCTTTGTATCCTTTGTGATTTTTTTGTAAAAAACTGGATATTTTGGAAACTAATGATGTATTATATTTTGGTTAATTGAATTTAAACAAAAAAACCTGGACATTTTGAATATTATAACTCTGGGAATCAGATACTCCCCCCTCCTCAGCGTTTGCAGTTGTTGCTTATTGAGGGCTGTAGTCATTCATATTTCTAGTGACTTTCCCCCATACTATTTTTGCAAAGACTGTATATCTTATTCATGTGTGATTACCTAAGTCTCTGTTACATTATCTCAGTGGTCTGCCAGAGACCTGACAAAGATTTCCTTAAATGCTTGGAATGTAAAAGGAAAAAAATATACTCTTCTTATTTTTGTAGATTAGCATTGAGCAGATGCAATCCTTCAGTGCTTGGACAGGCCATCTATAATTCTGATTCAGCTTTTACTCCTGCTCATGTGGACCCTAAAGATCAGCCAGAGATAGAAGCTTTTAGGGTCCACTCAGGTCTTTTCTGAGTTACACCGAGCTTCTGGGCATGCTGTTGCCTGTATCAGTACATTATCACTTTTATTGCTAAATAGTATTCCATTGTATGATATACCACATTTTATTCATCCATCCATCAGTTGATGGACATTTGGATTATTTCCACTTTTTGGCGCTTATAAATAATGTTCTATGGTATTGTGGACTCATTTCTATTTTGAAAATGGACTGAGTTAGATAAGTTGATACACAATGAACTGATTATATTTAAAACTAATAATTAAATGAATTTTGAAATATGTATAAGTCTGTGAATTCATCACCATAATTAAGAATAGAAGCATTTTCATCACCCTCAAATGTGTCAACATGCCCTTTGTAATTCACTGCAACTCTGAAACCCTGTTTGCCTGCACTCACTGATCTATTTTCCATTACTAAACAATTCTAGAATTATATATTAGTGGAATAACATCTTATTGTTCTTTTTATCTGGTTTCTTTCGCTCAGCATAATCATTTTTATTTTCTTCCATGTTGTTTCATATATCAATAGCTTCTCATTAATTGCTGAATAGTATTCCCACTGCATGTCTATATCACATCTTATTTATCCATTCATCTGTTGAATATTTGAATTTTTTCTACCATTTAAGCTATTACAAATGATCCTGTTTAAATGTTTTTCAAATTTTTTTGCAGACTTATTTTTCCATTTCTCTATGGTAAATACCTTGGAGTAGAATAGCTGGTTATGGGGCACCTGGGTGTCTCAGTCAGTTAAGCATCTGCCTTTGGCTCAGGTTATGATCTCCGGGTCCTGGGATCAAGACCCACATTGCTGAGCAGGGAGCCTGATTCTCCCTCTCACTCTGCCTGCTGCACACCCTGCTTGTGCTCTTTCTGTCAAATAAATAAATAAAATCTTAAAAAAAAAAAAAAAAAAGACTAGTCTGTTTGTATGGTAGTTATATGTTTAACTTTTCAGGAAACTGCCAAACTGCTTTCCAACAATGAAAAACAATGGCCTTTCCCACCATAGCCAACTATTGTATTACTTTACATTCCTACCAGCAGGATATGAAAGTTCCAGTTGCTCTACATCCTCACCAACACTTGGTATGGTCAGTCTTTTAAATTTTAGTCATTTTTGTGTGTATACCAGTATCTTATTGTGGTTTTATATTACATTTTATTAATGAAAAATAATGTTGAATGTCTTTTGATGTACTCATTTGCCATACATGCATCTTCTTTGATGAAGTGCATGTTCAAATCCTTTACCCACTTTTAAATTGGTGTTTGTTTCTTATTATTATTGAGATTGAGGGGTGTGAGTTCTCAATATATTCTGAATGAAAGTCCTTTGCCGGTTATATATTTTTTAAATATTTCAGTTTGTGCTTGACTTTTCATTTTCTTAGCAGTACTTTTATCAAATTAAAGGTCTGCATGTAGATAAAGAAGGAAGACTTTGTATGACCACAGTTCATGTGGAAGACATGTGAGTTTTAGTTAATCATGGTGTTAGTACAAGTTAAGGGTGTGATGTGGCTAATGAACTCAGGATTCAGTAATGAGTACATCTTGTAGATAATGAGAAGTAATACTCTTATGGTACTTTGTACTGATCATATTACATTATGATTTTCAATTCTGGGATTAAGTGTTAAATGGAATATTGTCAAACTTAAGTACATTCAGAGGAAGTAGATTAGGACAGTAAGAAGACCAAAAGAGCAAGGATTGAAGGAACTTGGAATAGTCTAGAAATGAAAGGACTAAAAGGAGAGAGAAATTTTAAAAAATTTGAAGGTCTTGCAGAGTAAAAGAAGAATAGTTAAGAGCATGGGATATATATTCAAAGAGACATGGATTCAAATACTAGCTACTCCTCTTTATATTATGCGCTATTAGGCATGGTTCTTAAAGGCTGTCTAAGTGTTCTCACCATTAAAATTCATAGTACATATTAAATGCTCAACAAATAATATTATTTTGAGCTCACTATGTGACAGTAGTGATGTTATGAAACATTTATTATAATATTATTTATTAATAATTTCTAGTAAATCAAGGATAATTGGGACATTCATTATATTATGGCATCCTTAACAAAGATGGCACTTCATTTAAGGTGCATCAGTGTTATTAGTTACTTACTGTGTGAGAAAATGCCCCCAAATCTAGCAGATTAAAACAATCAGTATTTATTCTCTTACAATTTCTACTGTGGTTTAGGAATTCAGGAGCAGCTCATCTGGGTGGTTCTGGCTCAGGGTCTCTCATGAGGTTGCAGTTAAGAAGCCAGGGCTGCACTCATTTTAAGGCCGACTGCTGAGAGAAAACCCCAGTTTCCTCTTTGCTTTTGGCAGGAGGCCTCAGTTTCTTGCCATGTGGACTTTTCCTTGAGTGCACCTTGAGTGTTCTCATGTCATAGCATCTGGCTTTTCCCAGAGCGAGTAATCCCAGGGAAAGAGCAAGGAAGAAGCCACAATGCTTTTTATGTTCTCATTTCAGAAATCACATTGTCATTTTGGCCACTGTATAGCTCTCCAAAGTGAGTCACTAAATACAACCCATATTCAAAGGGAGAGCAATTAGTTTCCACTTTTTAAAAGAGGTGCTATTAAAGGATATGTGCTATTAAAGGATATTTTAAAACCCCTGCAACCAATGAGGAAATTTATGCAGAAAAAAGATTTTAAGGATATTTTTGGTGTTGCAGGCTTAGGAAAGAAAAGTCTTTAGGACTAGTCTCCCTAACCAGGTTTCTGGATACAGATTTCCTATAAAATCCCCCACAAATCTATTTTGCCTCAGTTTTCTTCCTAAAATATTGGGCCTGCCCCAGGTAAATAAATGCTTCAATTATTTAATTACCATAAAATCCTGACCTCATGGAGAAATATCCAGACTTTCCCTGTAAAAGAGTCCCCATTGGATTTCTCTCTTAAGTCTCTTGGCCATTCAAAATAAGAATTTTAATTTGTATTCTTCTGCTAGCTCAGGGTTAATCTTCATCTTATACAAAGAACATCTCCCTTGCCAGTCTGACTTCCTGTATTAGTTTACTGTGGCTGCTGTAACAAATTGCTATAAATTGGGCACGTTAAAACAAAAAAGTTTATTCACTTGTAGTTTTGGAGGCCTGAAGTCTGAAATCAAGGTGTCAGCAAGGTTGCACTTCATCTAGGGGCTGTGGGGGAATGATCTATTTCTGCCTCTTCCAGCTTCTTGTGGCTCTTGGCATTCCTTGATACATAGCTCTATCACTCTAGTCTTTGCCTTCATGGTCATGTTGTCTCCTTTTCTGTGTTATTTTCCTCTGTTTCATTAAAAAAAACAAACAAACTTCATCTTCAAAGTTTCAGAATTTTAATTATAAATGTGCAGAATTTCATCCAAGGTTGTCACCAGTTTCATCCAAGTTTCCACCAAGGGCTCAAGAAATCAAGGCCTCTGGAATTATCAAAGCCTAACAACTATTTTTAAAGACTTCACTGCTTACAATGGATGAATAGGTAATGTGGGCCCATTACAAATTTCAATTTTTAGTCAATTGATCTTATTTGATTATTAATAGCCATTTATAGAAAATTCAATTTAACTGGGTATCTGCATAGAGTAATGCAGACAAAGATTTTGTAAACTAGTGAAAATTATGCAACCTTTAGATATTATTAATGTCTATATGTAGTCAACACTGCATTTTATTTTTTTTTTTTTACTAATTTTTTCTATTAGTCTCTTTTATAAATTGAATTTTAAATTTTTTATAAGTGACATAAAATACCCTATTAGTTTCAGATATACATCATGGTGAGTCAGTATTTTTTTACATTTGGAGATGAATCCCATCATAAGTCTGGTTGCCACCTGTCACCATATAAACTTATTATAATACTGACTATATTCCCTCTGCTGTACATCACATCCCCATGACTTACTTTATAATTGGAAGTTTGTACCTCTTAATCCTCTTCACCTATTTTACCCTCCCGCATAGTAACTATCAGTTTGTTTCCTGTATTTATGAGTCTGTGTGTTTTGTTTGTTCACTTGTTTTTTTTTTTTTTAGATTCCACATATAAGTGAAATCATATGGTATTTGTCTTTGACTTATTTCATTTATCACAACATGCTTTAGGCTCATCTACATTGTTGCAAATGGCAAAATTTCATTCTTTTTATGATAGAATAATATCCATTGTATACATGTACCATATCTTCTTTATCCATTCACCTATTAATGGACACTTGGGCTGCTTCCATATCTTGGCTATTGTAAATAATGCTGCAGTGAACATAGGGGTGCATATATCCCTTCAAATTGGTGTTTTAATTTTGTGTGGATAAGTACCGCTGGATTATATGGTAGTTCTATTTTTGATTTTTTGTCTCACTCTTAAAAGGACACTTGTCACCAGATTAAGGCCTACTTGGAAAATCCAGGAGAAACTCTTCTCAAAATTCTTAATCACATATTTTTCCATATAAGGTAATATTCAATCTTTTGCCATATAAGGTAAAAATATTCATAGGTTCTGAGGATTAGATATACCATTTTGTGGGGCTACCATTCAGTCCATTACACCTAGTCACTGGCAAAATAGGAGATTCTTAAATAGCCCCTAAAATATGACTAAGACTTTTGTTTCTCTAAAACTTACTGCAAACGATTAAGATAATCAAATATCTGTAAATATATAAAAGACTTCTTGGAAAAGGTGGGATTTATGATTCTTTAAAGGTGTGATGTGAAGTTGAGAAATACTGGTCTAATTGATTTTTCATCAGGTATATTATACATATATAAAAACATAAAAATACCTATGTACCTACTAAACTTTATCAAATATTAATATTTTGACTTATTTTGGAAGAAATGAAACATTACAGATACAGTTGAAGTACTCTGTATTCCCTTCCCTCTGTTTAAATTATCTTGAATCTGCTATTTTTGTCATGAAAGTATCTAACACTATTTCTAAATATATATGTAGCTATCACAATATATAACATTTTAAGGAATGCCATATATATGTATACATATACATACATATGCAATTGAATATATAGCAAATACATACTATATATGTGATATATTTTATTTTGCTACTAATTTTTTCTAGATGTTATATTTTTCAGATTTATTAGGGTTGATTAATGTGACTTTGTTCATTGTTTTTTCAGACTGTTACAAACCATTTTGTAGGTTCTGAACTCTTTTAGAAAAAAAAAAAGAAATAGAACAGAGAAAAGAGAATGCATCACATGTACTCAGTTTGAGTATAGTTTTGTGAGAGTTCTCAGGACATATATATGTGTACTGAGTCATGGTGTAAACTATATTTCCAAATCGAGGTAAAATATTTGAAAGTCATAGCCCTAACTTATTCATTTTCACTACACGTTTCATTATATGAATATACTACAGTTTAGTTAACCATTTTTCCTATTGATAGTTCAAATTTTTCTGTTTTATTACTGTTAAATTACTAAATTTAATAAACAGTTTATTAATAAATTAATAAACAGTTAAATTACTGTTTATTACTGTTTTATTATTACAAACCATGCTTCAAAATACTGTTAAACATGTCTCCTTGTGGGGTGCCTGAGTGGATCAGTGGGTTAAAGCTTCTGCCTTCAGCTCAGGTCATGATCCCAGGGTCCTGGAATCAAGCCCCACATCGGGCTCTCTGCTCAGTGGGGAGCCTGTTTCCTCCAGTCTCTCTCTGCCTGCCTCTCTGCCTACTTGTGATCTCTGTCAAAAAAAAAAAAAAAAAAAAAAATCTAAAAAAAACCACCCATGTTTCCTTGTGCACATCTGCAAGAGTTTCTCTATACTTACAGGTGGAATTGCTAGAGTACATGCATCTTCAGCGCTACTGGATATTGCTAAATTTCTCTCCATTGTGGAGTTTTCACTAGCGGTGTAGTCATTCTAGTCATTCCATATCACTGACATCAGACACTGAAAATGTTGTCAGCCTGATGGGTATGAAATAGCTGGTCATCGTTGTTTTAAATTGTGGTCCTCTAAATATTAGTGAAGTTGAGCATGTTTTCTTGTGATTATTAGACATTGGGGTTTCTTCTTTTATGAACTGCCCATTTTCCTCTTGGATTGTTTTTAACTCCTTAATTTGTAGTTCGCTATAAAATCTGTGCTCTAATCTTTTGTTAACTAATATACATTGCAATATTCTTCATTGCAATATTCTATAAGACTGTGGCTTGTATTTTACTTTATCATGTTCTTTGACAAACTTATTTAATTTTTATGTATAAAACTTATTAAGCTTTTTAAAAGTTTGTCCTCTTTATATGTCTTTGTCCTATTTTAAAGATTTTTAAAAATTTATTTATTTGACAGAGATCACAAGTAGGCAGAGAGGCAGGCGGGTGGGGGGGAAGCAGGATCCCCGCTGAGCAGAGAGCCCAATGTTGGGCTTGTTCCCAGGACCCTGAGATGATGACCTGAGCTGAAGGCAGAGGCTTTAACCCACTGAGCCGTCCAGGTGCCCCTCTTTGTCTTATTTTAAAAAATCCTTCCTCTCTGAGGAATAACAATTTTTCTCCTATACAATTTTTATAAATTAAAAAAAATTCCTTCTCACATTTCATTTTTAATTTATCTAGAATTTATTTTTTTAAAAGATTTATTTGAGAGAGGGACGCCTGGGTGGCTCAGTGGGTTAAGCCGCTGCCTTTGGCTCAGGTCATGACCCCAGGGTCCTGGGATCAAGGGTCCTTGCTCAGCAGGGAGCCTGCTTCTCTCTCTTTGCCTCTGCCTGCCTCTCTGCCTGCTTATGTGCTGTCTCTCTCTTAGTAATTGCTTGAGTGCTAATTATTGATATTTGCAAATACTTTGTCATTGATCTAAAATGCTACTTCTGTCACATATCAAGATTCCATAAATGAGGAGCTTTATTTCTGACCCCTTCATTTAGTCTTGTTGGTATACTTGACTGTCCTTCAGTTTATTTTGATCTAGTAGAGGTTTGTAGGACTGTTGGTCCTCAAGTAGGTCTTAAATTAGGCTAGTCCACTTGTGGTCATGTCCTTTTATTTCAATGAGAATTACAAACAGGAAGTTGCACTTATGACAGGGGAAACAGTACACTGTTTTGCAATTAGGTAGAAGTTGAACTCTGCCTCGTTCTCCTAGCCTCTGACTAGTCGTATGAGAATCATACTACTTCATCAATAGGAAGTAACATGAAAAGTCATCTGCAGCTAATAACTCCTCTCCTAAGCCTTGACTGATTTTCTTATATAGTTCCAAATGATTTTTTCCACATCCCACAGCACTTTGTACATATTTCACTTAATCATATATTAGTCATTTATCTCTGTGATTCCAATGAAACTGAGCTCCTTCCAGGTAGGCATGCCTTAGCACCTACCATGGTGTATGCCACATAGTAGGCATTCAAAAAAATGTCTGTGAGTTCTGAGTAAATTCAGAATACCAAACTAATATATTTAAATAATTTGAAGGAACTGCTGTTATTGATTTTCTATCAATTGGACTTCTTATGAATTATTCTGTGCCCAGCTTTCAAGTGGGATAACATGTACATGACTTGGACAGATACTTGTTTACAGTTAACCTGAGACTACATTAAAAATCTTTATGTGCTATAACTCTTTAGGAAGCTAAAGCAGTCGGAAGTGTTTTGTGCAGCTACTTAATATATAGTACTCTCAACCCAGAAAACTTCTTTTGTTGTTATTATTATTATAGTAATTAATGGTTTTTTTCTTTTCTGTTTGTTTCTTGCCTTCTCAAAAGGGAAGAAAATGGAGACTTGAAGTCATAAGAGTTGTGTTGATTGGCTGTGACCATAGGCAGTTCACTTAAGCTTTCTGTAAGCTTCCTTACCTTGCCATACTTTTGTTATAAAAGGAACAAGGTTAACATGTAAAGAGTATTCAGTGGGTAAATCATGATTATCTAGGGAAGTATATTTTAAAATTTAATTTTACAGTGATAATTTCATCAGTAAATCAAGTTATAATTTTAATGTTCCTGAAGTAACAAAGTTGAATAGATTAAGTTCATCTCAAGTCTATTATTTTTTACTTCTGTGTTACTTAACACTTCCTGCTATAACAGATAACCCCCCCAATTTTAGTGATATAAACAGCAGTTTATTTTTCAATCATGCAAAATTCTTTTTTTTAATCATGCAAAATTCTTTTTTTTTTTTTCAATCATGCAAAATTCTAATGGATGCTACTAATCAGCACTTTGTATTTCTCTAGCAATGATTCACAGACTTGGTCTGGTATTTTTTTGTCCTTGGCATTTCTGCGGATCTTGGCATTCTATTTATCTAGCTTGGTGATCGGGGAAAGAGTAAAAGAATAAGGCTGTTGCATGGAAGGCTTTTATGAGCCAGGCCTATATCTTCATCACTTCTATCCACATTCAGGTAATTAGAACTTAATTATTTCACAACAACTGATTGCAAGAGAGTCTGAATAGTAATCTTGCCATGTGCACAGGAGGAAAAGGAAAACAGATTTACTGAATAATTGTTAAAGTCAATCACTGCCACAACTTACTATCACAGAATATGCAAAGCGCTAGGATACAAGTCCCTGTACTTGAAGATCTCATAATATGCTGCACATAATAGAAAAATAATAATAAAATAAGGGTGCCTGGGTGGCTCAGTCAGTTAAGTGTCTGCCTTTGGCTCAGGTCATGATCCCAGGGTCCTAGGATTGAGCCCCAGGTCAGGCTGCCTGCTCTCCAGGGAGTCTCCTTCCTCTTTTGCTCCTCCCCCCGTCATGTGTGTGCTGTCTCCCTCAAATAACTAAAATCTTAAAAAATAATAAAATAACAGAAAAATAAATACTAGTAAATAAAAAAATAAATATAAAATAAATAAATAAGTCTTTCTCTAACTTTTCAATCTTTTTAAAAGATTTCATTTATTTATTTGACAGAGAGATCACAAGTAGGCAGAGAGGCAGGCAGAGAGGGGGGAAGCAGGCTCTCAGCTGAACAGAGAGCCCCATGAGGGGCTCGATCCCAGGACCCTGAGACCATGACCTGAGCCGAAGGCAGACGTTTAACTCGCTGAGCCACCCAGGCTCCCCAAAGGTAGTTTTTTCAACAAATGGTGCTGAAGCAACTGAACATGCACATGCAAAAAAAATAAATGTAGACACAGGCCTTATAACATTCACAAAAATTAAGCTAAATTGGATTGAAAACCTAAATGTAAAACACAAAATAATAAAACCCCTAGAAGATAACAGGAAAAAACCTAGGTGACCTTGGTTATGGTGAAGACTTTTTAGATACAACACAAAGAAATGATTCATGAAAAAACAATTGACAAGCTAGAATTCATTAAAATTAAAAACTTCTGCTCTGCAAAAGAAAATCTCAAGAGAATGTGAAGACAAACTACAGGCTAGGAGAAAATATCTGCAAAACACACAGGACAAAAGACTTTAATACAAAATATACAAAGAACTCAGCACTCAACAATAAGAAAACAGACCACCTGACTAAAAAATGGACAAAATCACAAATGGACAACTTACCAAAGAAGATACACAGATGGCACATAAGCATATGAAAAGATGTTATATGTCATTAGGGAATTGCAAATCAAAACAATAATATGCCACTGTACATCTATTAGAATAGCCAAAATCTGGAGCACTGACAACACAAAATGCTGGCAAGGATGTGGAGCAACAGAAACTCTCCTTTATTGTTGGTAGGAAAGCAAAATGGTACACTTTGGAAGATAGTTTGGCAGTTTCTTACAAAACTAAACATACTCTTACCATGTGATTCAGCAATGGTGCTTGTTAGCATTTATTCAAAGGAGTTGAGAACTTATAGCCACACAAAAATGTCCACACATGGATGCTTATAACAACTTTATTCATGCTTGCCCAAACTTGGAAGCATACAAGATGTCCTTCAGTAGGTAAATGGATAAACTGTGGTACATCCATACAATGGAATATTACTCTGTGCTGAAAGAACCTGTCAACCCATGAAAGGACATGTGGAAATGAGGGAGTATATTATTAAATGAAAGAAGCCAACCTGAAAAGGCTACACATATGTGATTTCAACTATATAGCATTCTGGAAAAGGCAAAATGACAGAGAAATAAAAAGTTTAGTGGTTGCGAGAGATTGGGGGAGGGAGGGATAAAGAGGCATAGAAGATATTTAGGGCAGTGAAACTATTCTGTATATTGCAGATACCTGTCATTATACATTTGTCAAAATCCATAGAATGTATAATAGCAAGAATGAACCCTGCTGTAAATTATGGAATTTGGATGATATGTCAATGTAGGTTCACTGATTGTAATAAATGTACCACTATGATGGAGGAGAGTCCAGAGTCAGGACACTTTTGTGTGTGTAGGAACACAGAATATACGGGAATTCTGTACATTTAGTTCAGTCTTTCTGTAAACCTACAATTGCTCTAAAAAGAGTTTATTAAAGGGATGCCTGAGTGGCTCAGTTGGTTGGGCGTCTGCCTTTGGCTCAGGTCATGATCCCAAAGTCCTGGGATTGAATCCCACATCAGGCTCTCTGCTAAGCTTCTCCCTCTGCCTGCCCCTCCCCCTGCTTGTGTGTGTGGTCTCTCTCTGACAAATAAATAAATAAAATCTTTAAAAAAAAAGTTTATTAAGGAAAGCAAAAACATCACTTGAACTCTGGAAAAGTATTGCCTATATAACCAATTTGCCTCAAAGTCTTCTTGAGAAGATTTAATAAATTTTTGGGGTGGGGAATCTTACAATAAAGATATAATTGGAGATTTGGGAAAGGCTGTTCATTTGCCAGTAAAAGAAAACCATGAGGAATGAATGAAACATGTTAGTAATAAGTAATTAAATTTATTTTGAGGAGGAGCTAAGATGGTAGCATAGAAGGGCCCTAGGCTTGTGTTATCCCTTGAACACCACGAATTAACTATCAAATCATTCTGATTACTTAAGAAATTGACCTGAGAAGAAACTGCACAACTGAAGAGAGAGAAGAGAGCACATCAGGAAGGTAGGAAGTGCTGAGATGTGGTTTGGGGAGAAACACATTACAGATGCCGTGGAGAGGAGGGAGTTCTAGTTGCAGAAAAAGGCCAGAGAGTGGAGCACACAGGGATACACAAAAGAAGAATACCTCCCCTGAGCCATTGACTGGGAAAACAGAGACCGATTTTTGTGAGCTTTTGCAAGCAGCCCGACTCAAAGTTTGGAGTTTAAAAGGTCAGCAGGCTTGGCTGGGATAAAGCCCTGAGGCCACTGCCTTAGTCCTAGAGAAGGCAGGCAAACAAGCCATGATTTGAGCATCACCTAAGTCATACAGGGAGAGACTGTTCACTCTTCGTGGAGTGCATCTGTGAGAGGTGGCATTCACAGAGTTGCCTCTCCAGGGACAAGAGAGTCCTCAGGCACCATTTCCCTCTCCTGTCCCTGAGCATAGGTGCAGAGATACCTGGTGAGGGCAGCTAACCCAGATATTTCCTGCTTTGCTCCAAATCCCATACCCCAGTGCTTTGGGGTGAATGCCCTTCTCATTCAAACCTGCATCTGTCCAAGTGCAGTTAGACACTCTCCCAGAAGACCACCACACCAGGTCCCTAAAGTTTGGAGTTTTAAAAAAGTCAGCAGGCTGGGCTGGGATATAGCCCAAAGTGTGCTGTGTTGCTCCAGGCAGGCAAGCAACCTGGAGGCAGACTGCATGAAAACAGCGACCTGAAAAATGCCTGGGATAAATGAAGAGAAATAATTCCTTGTCTGGGAGTGCCTCCCTGAAAGCAGCAAGCACAGAAAAACCTCTCTGGGGACAAAGGAACTGGCTGGCACTATTTCCTCCACTGACCCTCAGGATAAACCAAATTCTATAAACACCACTGACCCTCAGGATAAACCAACTTCTATAAACATTGTCTGCCTAACACGCATTATACCAAGTCCTACCCACCTGTACTTTGCTGGTATTGCTTTTCTTGGACAAGTGAGCCTAAGGCCCAGCACAGCAGGTCCCTTCCCCAGAAGACCAGCAGAATCCCCTCTCCCCATCCCCCGCCCCCACACCACATCTCCTGACCAGAGAGTTCTGCAAGGCTTCAGTTCCAGTGGATGTACCATCAGGCCTCATTTAATAAGCAGACCAGAACACACCTAGTTAAAACTTGCCACACTCCGGCCAAGGTCCAAACACTGCCCACGGCAGGCAAGGAGAGCCTCTAGAGATGACTGGTCTGAGGGACAGAGCAGCCAAAACACAGCAACAGAGTGCATGCAGCACACACCAGAGACACTCCCTGAAGTGCCAGGGTTTGGACACTCTTCTTCATAAAGCCATCACTCTCAGGAGAAGGAAACAAAACTGGCTTTTCAAACACACAGAAGAAGACAGAGACTTAGACAAAATGCCAAGATGAAGGAATTCATCACAAAAGAAAGAACAAGAAAAGGTCAGAGACCTAATTAGAACACATACAAGTAATATACCTGATGGAGAATTTAATGCAACAATCATAAGGATACTTACTGGGCTTTAGAAAAGCACAGTGGCTCGGTGGGTTAAGCCACTGCCTTCGGCTCAGGTCATGATCTCAGGTTTCCTGGGATCGAGTCCCGCATCGGGCTCTCTGCTCAGCAGGGAGCCTGCTTCCCTCTCTCTGTCTGCCTCTCTACCTACTTGTGATCTATCTCTGTCAAATAAATAAATAAAAATCTTAAAAAAAAGAAAAAGAAAAGAAAAGCACGGAAGACATCAGGGAGACACTTAACAGAGATAACAGAGTAAAAAACAATCAGGCAGAAATGAAAAATATAACAACTGAGATTTGAAAAAGGCCACAAGGAGGGAAGAAGCAGATCATGAGAATAGACTCAGTGACTCTATCAAATGTAATAACATTTATATCATAGGAGTCTCGGAAGAAGAAGAGAGAGAAAAAGAGAAAAAGGTTTATTTGAGAAAATAATAGCTGAAGACTTCCCTAATCTGGGGAAGGAAACAGATATCCAACTCCAGGAGGCAGAGAAGACTTCCATGAAAATCAACAAAAGCAGGCCAACACCAAGACATATTGTAGTTAAATTTTCAAAACAGTGATAAAGAAAAAAAAAAAATCCTAAAAGCAGGAAGACAAAAGAAGTCCCTAACTTACAGAAGACTCAAAAGGCTAACTGCAGATTTCTCTACAGAAACTTGGCAGGCTAGAAGAAAGCGAGCGGCATGATATTTTCAATGTATTGAATGAGAAAAATCTATAGCCAAGAATACTCTATCCAACAAAGCTATCATTCAGAACAGAAGGAGAGATAAAGAGTTTCCCAAGAAAACAAACACCAAAGGAGTTTGTGACCACTAAACCAGCCCTGTAAGAAATATCAAATATCAAAGAAAGACCAAAAGTAAAAAAAAAAAAACTAGAAAGGAACAGAAAGAATCCTCAGAAGCAATGTCAGAGCAAGTAATAAAATGGCATTAAATACATATCTATTAATAATAACTCTGAATGTAAATGGACTACATGCTCTAATCAAAAGACATAGGGTGTCAGAATGGATTAAAAAAAAAAAAAAAACAACAGACCCATCAATATGCTGCTTACAGAGACTCATTTTAGGCCTAAGCCACCTGCATATTGAAAGTGAGGGGATGGAGAAACATCTATCATGCAAATGAAAGTCAAAAGAAAGGTGGAATAGCCATTCTTGTACCAGACAAACTAGATTTAAACCAAAGACAGTAATGAGATGAAGAAGGGCACTATCACATAATAAAGGGGTCTATCCAACAAGAAGATATACCAATTGTAAATATTTATGCCCCCAACATGGGGGCACCCGAATATATAAAATAATTAATAACACACATAATGAAACTCATTGTTAACAATACATTAATAGTAGGGGACTTTAACACCCTAATTACATCAATGGACAGATCATCTAAGCAGAAGATCAAAAAGGAAACAATGGCTTTGAATGAGACAATGGACCAGATGGACCTAACAGATATATTTAAAACATTTCATCCTAAAGCAGCAGAAAACACATTCTATTCAAGTGCACATGGGACATTCTCTGGAATAGATCACATACTGGGTCACAAATCAGGCCTCAACAAGTACAAAAAGATTGAGATCATACCATGCATATTTTCTGACCACAATGTTATGAAACTTGAAGTCAACCTCAAGAAAAAATTTGGAAAGACCACAAATACAAGGAAGTTAAACAGCATGCTACTAAACAATGAATGGGTCAACCAGGAAATTGAAGCAAAAATTAAAAAATAAAAGGAAAATGAAAACACAAAGGTCCAGAACCTTTGGGATGCAGCAAAAGAGGTTCTAAGAGGGAAGTAGATGACAATATAGGGGCGCCTGGGTGGCTCAGTGGGTTAAAGCCCCTGCCTTCGGCTCAGGTCATGATCTCAGGTCCTGGGATCCAGCCCTGCATCAGGCTCTCTGCTCAGCGGGGAGCCTGCTTCCTCTTCTCTCTCTGCCTGCTTGTGATCTCTCTCCCTGTCAAATAAATAAAATCTTGAAAAACAAACAAACAATATAGGCCTACTTCAAGAAGCAAGAAAAATCTCAAACAACCTAAATTTACACTTAAAGGAGCCAGAAAAGGAACATTGAAGCCTAAAGTCAGCAGAAGAGGGGAAATAATAAAGATTAGATGAGAAAAAAAAAAAAAAAAAAAAAAAGAAAAAAAAAATAAAAAAAAAAAAAAGAAGAAGAACAGATCAGTGAAACCAGGAGCTGATGCTTTGAAAAAAATCAATTAAAAATCAATTGAAATTACTTAAAATTAATAAATATTAATTAATAAAAATAATAAAACTAATAAGCCCCTAGGTAGACTTATTAAAAAGAAAAGATAAAGAACCCAAATAAAAACACAGAGGGGAAAAATAATAACTAACACCACAGAAATGCAAACAATAATTAGAGAATATAATGAAAAATTATATGCCAACAAATTGGAAAACCTGGAAGAAATGAATGAAAAGTGTCTAGGAAACAAATAAACTACCAAAAATGAAACAGGAAGAAATAGAAGACTTGTATAGATTGATAACCAGCAATGAAATTGAATCAGTAATCAAAAATCTCCCCAAAAAACAGAAGTCCAGAGCCAGATAACTTCATAAGGGAATTCTACCAAGCATTTAAAGAAGGGTTAATACTTATTCTCAAACTATCCCAAAAAATAGGAAGGGAAGGAAAACTTCCAAATTTGTTCTATGAGGCCAGCATTACTGTGATTCTAAAACCAAAGACTTCACTAAAAAAGAGAACTACAGGCCAATCTCCCTGACGAACATGGATGCAGAAATTTTCAGCAAAACACTAGGAAATCAAATCCAATAGTACATTAAAAGAATCATTCACCACAATCAAGTGGGATTTATTCCTGGGCTGCAAGGGTGGTTTAGTATTCACAAATCAATCAACATCATAGACCACATTAATAAAAGAAAGGATAAGAACCATATGATCTTTTCGATAGATGCAGCATTTGACAAAGTATAACATCCACTCATGATAAAATCCTCAACAAAGTAGGGAAGAGAGGGAAAAAACCTCAACATAATAAAGGCCATATATGAAAAACCCACAGCAAATATCATCCTCAATGGGGAAAAACTGAGAGCTTTTCCTCCATAGTCAGGAACACGACAGGGATGTTCGCTCTCACCACTGTTATTTAACATAGTACTAGAAGTCCTAGCCTTAGTAATCAGACAACAGTAAGCATCAGACTGCCTGATCAGTGGGGAGTCTGCTTCTTCCTCTGACCCTCTCATTCTCTCTCTCTCACTCTCATTCTCTCTCAAGTAAATAAATAAAATCTTTAAAAAAAAAAGAACACTTATGAAAGAAATCAAAGATGACACAAAGAAATGGAAAGACATTCCACCCCAATGGACTAGAAGAACAAAAACTGTCAAAATGTCTATACTACCCAAGGCAATCTACACATTTAATGCAATTCCTGTCAAAATACCACCAGCATTTTTCACAGAGGTAGAATAAACAACCCTAAAATTTGTATGGAACCATGAAAGACTCTGAATAGCCAAAGCAACTTGAAAAAGAAAAGCAAAGCTGGAGGCATCACAATTCTGGACTTCAGAATTCAGCTATAGTGATCAAGACATTATGATACTGGCACAAAAACAGACACATAGATTGGTGGAACAGAACAGAAAACCCAGAAATGAACCCACAACTATAAGCTCAATTAATCTTCAACAATGTAGGAAAAAATATCCAATGGAAAAAGACAGTCTCTTCAATAAATGGTGTTGGGAAAATTGGACAATAACATGCAAAAGAATGACACTGGACCACTTTCTTATACCATACACAAAAACAAATTCAAAATGGATTAAAGACCTAAATGTGAGGGAGTCAAGATGGCAGAGAAGTAGCAGGCTGAGATGACATCAGGTAGCAGGAGATCAGTTAGATAGTTTATCAAACCATTCCGAACACCTACAATTCCAACAGGAGATCGAAGGGAAGAAGAGCAGCAATTCTAGAAACAGAAAATTGATCACTTTCTGAAAGGTAGGACCTGCAGAGAAGTGAATCCAAAGCATCGGGAAGATAGACCACAGGGGGAGGGGCCGGCTCCTGGCAAGCAGCGGAGCAACGCAGCACAAAATCAGTTTTGGGTTTTTTTTTTTTTTAGATTTTTTATTTATTTATTTGACAGAGAGAGAGAGAGATCACAAGTAGACAGAGAGGCAGGCAGAGGGCAGGGGAAGCAGGCTCCCCACCAAGCAGAGAGCCTGATGCGGGGCTCGATCCCAAGACCCTGGGATCACGACCTGAGCCAAAGGCAGAGGCTTAACCCACTGAGCCACCCAGGCACCCCTACAAAATCAGAACTTTTTTTTCTTTTTTTTTAAAGATTTTAGTTAGTTATTTGACAGACAGAGATCACAAGTAGGCAGAGAGGCTGGCAGAGAGAGAGAGAAGAAGGGAAGCAGGCACCCCGCTGAGCAGAGAGCCCGATGTGGGGCTCGATCCTAGGACCCTGAGACCATGACCTGAGCCGACGGCAGAGGCTTAACCCACTGAGCCACCCAGGCGCCCCCAAAATCAGAACTTTTAAAAGTCTGCTCCACTGAGGGACATTGCTCCAGAGGCTAAGCTGAGGTGAAGCCCATGTGGGGATAGCGTGGTCTCAGGTCCTGTGTGGTCACAGAAGGATCAGGGGTGTCTGAGTGTCGCAGAGCCCACAGGCGTTAGAAAGCGGGGAAGCCAGGTATAGAGACAGAGCTGAGGAGTGAGCTCTAAACTCGGGGTTACCTTAAACTGTGATCCATGGCACAGTCAGACCAATGCTCTGTACGCAGAGACCCCACAAGATCTGGGGAGACCCCCATGGAAGAGTGCAGGGATCTTCTGGGTTTGGAGACTCCAGGCAGGGCTGTGTGCCAGAGACAGAGATGCTTGGTCCCAGGCTGGGTGAGCTTGGAGCGCAGCCAGAGGCCAGGGAGACGGGAGTGATTGAGCGCTTTTCTCCGAGGGAGCACTGAGGAGTGGGGCCCCGAGCTCTTGGCTCCGCTGGGCCGGAGATTGGGAGGCCGCCATTTTCATTCCCATTCTCCGGAACTCTATGGAGAGCCTTTAGGGAATGAAAGCTCCCAGAAGTGAACCGAGTGGATTCTTAGCCCGGCTCCTGGTAAGGGCAGTACAATTCTGCCTCAGGCAAAGACACTTGAGCATCACTACAACAGGTCCCTCCCCCAGAAGATCAGCAAGAAATCCAGCCAAGACCAAGTTCACTTACCAAGGAGAACAGCGGAATTCCAGAGGAGAAAGCAAAGCATGGAATCCATGGCTTTCTCCCCAGGATTCTTTACTCTTGCAAAGTTAATTTCTTTTAATTTTATTTTTTCTTATGCTATTTTTTTTTAACTTCTACTCTTTCCTCTTTTAACGTTTTTAAACTAGTTTATCTAAACAATACCTTTCATAAAAAAATATTTTTTGAAGCTTCATTATTATAGTCATATTTTATCCTTCATTGTATCTAACTTTATTTTTTGTATACACATTGGGTTTTTTCTTCTAAAAAAACGTGGGATACAACTTCTTCTAATAGATCAAAATATACCTTAAATCTAGCACAGGGCTTTGCTCTAGTCTCCAGCCTGAGCAAATTCTCTCCACTTTCTTTTTCTTTATTCTCCCAACCAACTTATCTTATCAACTCCTTTTTTAGAAATTAAAAATTTTTTTTTCATCTTTATAGACATATTCCATCCCTTCATTGTATTTACCCTTATTTTGTGTGTGTGTGTGTGTGTGTGTGTGTGTGTGTATTCATTCTTTAAAATCTTGGGAGGTAGTTTCTTCTAAGAGACCAAAATACTCCCAAAATTAAGTGGGTGACTCTGTTCTATTCACAAGTCTAATATATATATTTTCTTTTTTATATTTTTTCTTTATTAAAAAAAATTTTTTTTTCTGAACTTCTTTTTAACCCCCTTTCTACCCCCCACAACTTGGGGTTTCTTCGGATTTGGTTGAAGCACATTTCCCTGGGGTCTTTGCCACCCTTTTAGTATTTTATTTGCTCCTTCATATATTCTAATCTGGATAAAATGACAAGGCAGAAAAACTCACCACAAAAAAAAAAGAATAAGAGGTAGTACTGAAGGCTAGGGACCTAATCAATATGGACATTGGTAATATGTCAGATCTAGAGTTCAGAATGATGATTCTCAAGGGGCTAGCTGGGCTCGAAAAAGGCATGGAAGATATTAGAGAAACCTTGTCTGGAGAAATAAAAGCCCTTTTTGGAGAAATAAAAGAACTAAAATCTAACCAAGTTGAAATAAAAAAAGCTATTAATGAGGTGCAATAAAAAATGGAGGCTCTTACTGCTAGGATAAATGAGGGAGAAGAGAGAATTAGTGATATAGAAGACCAAATGACAGAGAATAAAGAAGCTGAGCAAAAGAGAGACAAACAACTACTGGACCATGAGGGGAGAATTCAAGAGATAAGTGATACCATAAGATGAAACAATATTAGAATAATTGGATTCCAGAAGAAGAAACAGAGAGGGGAGCAGAAGGCATATTGGAGAGAATTATTATAGAGAATTTCCCTAATATGGCAAAGGGAACAAGCATCAAAATCCAGGAAGCACAGAGAACCCTCCTCATAATCTATAAGAATAGGCCCACACCCCGTCATCTAATAGTAAAATTTACAAGTCTTAGTGACAAAGAGAAAATCCTGAAAGCAGCCCGGGAAAAAAGTCTGTAACATACAATGGTAAAAATATTAGATTGGCAGCAGACTTATCCACAGAGACCTGGCAGGCCAGAAAGAACTGGTATGATATATTCAGAGCACTAAACGAGAAAAACATGCAGCCAAGAATACTATAATTAGCTAGGCTATCATTAAAAATAGAAGGAGAGACAAAAAGCTTCCAGGACAAACAAAAACTAAAAGAATTTGTAAACACCAAACAAGCTCTACAGGAAATATTCAAAGGGGTTCTCTAAACAAAGAGAGAGCCTAAAAGTAGTAGACCAGAAAGGAACAGAGACAATATACAGCAATAGTCACCTTACAGGCAATACAATGGTACTAAATTCATAACTCTCAATAGTTACCCTGAATGTTAATGGGCTAAATGCCTCAATCAAAAGATGCAGGGTATCAGAACGGATAAAAAAATAAAACCCATCAACATGCTGTCTACAGGAAACTCATTTTAGACCCAAAGACACCTCCAGATTTAAAATGAGGGGGTGGGGGCGCCTGGGTGGATTAGTGGATTAAAGCCTGTGCCTTTGGCTCAGGTCATGATCCCAGGGTCCTGAGATTGAGCCCCACATCGGGGTCTCTGCTCAGTGGAGAGCCTGCTTCTCTCTCGCTCTGCCTGCCTCTCTGCCTACTTGTGTTCTCTGTCTGTCAAATGAATAAATTAAAAAAAAAAATAAAGTGAGGGGGTGGAAAACAATCTGCCATGCTAATGGACATCAAAAGAAAGCTGGGGTGGCAATCCTTATATCAGATCAATTAGATTTTAAGACAAAAACTATAATAAGAGATGAGGAAGGACACTATATCATACTCAAAGGGTCTGTCCAACAAGAAGATCTAACAATTTTAAATATCTATGTCCCTAACAACTATATAAACCAATTAATAACAAAATCAAAGAAACACGTCGACAATAATACAATAATAGTAGGGGATTTTAACACTCCCCTCACTGAACTGGACAGATCATCCAAGCGAAAGATCAATAAGGAAATAAAGGCCTTAAATGACACACTAGACCAGACGGACATCACAGATATATTCAGAACATTCCATTCCAAAGCAACAGAATACACATTCTTCTCTAGTGCACATGGAACATTCTCCAGAATAGATCACATCCTGAGTCATAAATCAGATCTCAACCAGTACCCAAAGATTGGGATCATTCCCTGCGTATTTTCAGACCACAATGCTCCAGAGCTAGAACTCAGTCACAAGAGGAAATTTGGAAAGAACCCAAATACATGGAGACTAAAGAGCATCCTTCTAAAGAATGAATGGGTAAACCAGGAAATTAAAGAAGAATTGAAAAAATTCATGGAAACAAATGATAATGAAAACACAACTGTGTGAAATCTGTGGGACACAGCAAAGGCAGTCCTGAGAGAAAAATATATAGCGATACAAGCCTTTCTTAAGAAACAAGAAAGGTCTCGGGGGGAGGAGTCAAGATGGCGGAGAAGTAGCAGGCTGAGACTACTTCAGGTAGCGGGAGATCAGCTAGATAGCTTATCTAAAGATTGCAAACACCTACAAATCCAACGGGAGATCGAAGAGAAGAAG